>NC_137160.1:47884528-48457028 GCF_951394435.1 Stenella coeruleoalba
CAGTGCAGAGATATTCATTGGAAAAACAAACTAGAAACTATCCAAATTTTCAACAAGAATGATGATATATATATATATATATATATATATATATCACCATTTTTTGCTGAACTGTTACTACAGAATACTACGTGGCAATTAAAAATGAGGTGAAAAAAATAATAATTGACATGGAAAGGAGTTTATGCAAATCAGTATATACATTATGGTGCCAGTTTTGAAAAACAAATACGTGTGTACATGTATTTTGTAATTCTGCAAAAGTAAAAAAAATATCATGGAACCATTGTAATGAAGGAGGCTGCACTCAGCTGGGTATCAGGACATTTATATTCTTATGTTGACTTTAACTCATTGCATGTTTTTTAGGGTACATCTCTTCTCTTGGTCTCAGTTTCCTCATTTCTAAAATGGTCAGTGTATTAGGCTGAATAACGAACGGCCCACAAAGATAGCAAGTCCTCATCCATGGAAACTGTAAATGTTACCTAAAATGGAAAAAGGTCTTGATAGATGTGATTACATTAATGATTTTGAGATGAGGAGATTATCCTGGATTATCGTAAGTGTAATCCTTATAAATGTGTCCTTATAAGAGGAAGGCAGAGGAGGATTTCACACAGAAGAGGAAGAGGCACGGTAACCATGGAGACCGATATTAGAGTGATGTGGCCACAAGCTAAGGAATGCTGGCATCCACCAGGAATAGTCAAGGAACAGATTCTCCTAGAGCCTGGGAGGGAGCACAGACCTGCCAACATGTAGATTTTGGTCCAGTGATACTGATTTTGGATTGACAGCCTCCAGAACTGTGATAGAAAAGAATTTCTTTTAAAGCCATAGAGTTTGTGGTAATTTGATACAGCAGCCACAGGAAACTTATACAGGTAGTTTAGAACAAATTATTCCTAAAGTCTGTTTTGTTTTAAGAGTGTTAGAATCATACAATTTGTTTTGTAAAGTGGAGGGAAAGTAAGGGATAAATATTTCCGTGCAATAGTTTGGCTACCCCTATTGTATGTTTTTTCTTCTTTTAAAATAGAAGTGAAGGAAATTAAATATTACAAATCCAAAGTTATCTATGGGAGGGAACAAATAGTATTATATTAACTTATTTTGCAGAGAACTAAGTTGTGCTGTGTTATTATAAGTAATTTTATGGCCAACTTCTTTTGTAGGTACTTGTAGACCATATTTAGCTACATCTAAACAAATTGGAAAATGGTGAGAATAAATATAAAGAGAGTCATCTTCAGAGTAGTTTTTGGAGTTCTATGCTCATTCCCTGGATCTTTGGTGGCAAGGAAATTTTTCATTTGGTGCTATGTTGGGGCCCATGAATCCTTATGAAGTGGTCTTGTGGAGTTATGTGGAGGAATGTGAATGCATTTTGTCCCAGAGATAATTGTAGATAGAAGTCATAAACCTGGATATGCCACTTTTAACAGTTTCACTAGAATTTTGTGTTATGATAGGAACTTGCAGGCACGTTAATGTTGGTGTACAAATGTAACGTGTATTTTCCCTTCCTTTTAGATTTACTTGTATGTGTAATACTGGGTCTAAAATTATTGTATTAAAACAGTATAAATTGAATGCTTACTACTGCATTCTCCAATCTTGGCTTTTTTACATTCCAGTGTGTCTTAATTATTATCTTGGCAGGTATTGCAAAAGTATTAAGAACAAGATGTTAAAAATTGTGATCCGTTCTGGCTCAGGTCCCATGACAATAGGTACCAACTGAATTCCAGACTACCAAGGGAGGAATTGTAAAGAGGTTGTCCGAGAACTGGTTTGGTAACCCTTAGCTGCTCACCCATCTCCAACCTGTAAGAGCTGTTGAAGAGACTAAGAGCAGAGTTGGAAATAAGAAACTTTGGGAAAAGTTAGGAAGTTAGAAAGGGAGAGGAGGAAGGGGTGTTTACTCTCATCTCATGCCTATGGAATGATACTGCCTCAGGACTGACCCTAGTTGCTTGCTTTGGCAGAAGCGGGGATATTGGTACTGGGTAGGGGACAGGCTATACACTCAGAATTTGTGAAACAACAAATGCCATTGGTTTCTCTGGAACCAGTGTGGGCCGCAAAATAGAGAGAACTGGTATAGGATTGTCCAAGATCTGCCCCAAAGGTCCAGCTGGAGGGGCGAGGAGACCTTGGCAGGAAGATTCTGGGGGAGTACAGACAGATAGCAGTTGAGGGAGAAGGTGTAAGTTCTCAGCCTAATCTGATACCTTCTCCAGAATGTCGGCATTGCAGGTAAGAGGTCCTCTACTGCCCAAGAACCCACTGAAGAGCCCAGGAGAGGGAGTCAGCTATGCAAGTCTTCCAGAAAACAGTGTCACACCATATTGCTGCTCCTACCTCTCTTCCTCTCCCACTCCCCTCCAACCCTGAGAGGTCTGAGGGCCAAGCTAGAGCTGAGTTGGGAATGGTGGGGAGGAAAGGGATAGTGCTGGTAGGGTAATAAAGAAGTCATCATGCTCATCTTTGTCTCTGTCAGTGTCCAGCCTGAATCAGGCCAAGCTGCAGAACGGAAGAACATGTAACTTTAAGCATTGTTGGAAAATTTAACAAGTATCAGAGAGTGAACATTTTATTAATGAACTGAGATGGGGGGACCAGAGTCACCAGAGGAATGTTTCTTACCTAAGAGTATCGAGAAAAGCTCTTGAACCTGCCCTAATTTTCATCCAAGGAGGTGGGAGAAACTAGCTTCAGACAGGGCTAATTTGAAGGACAGTGGGAGACAACATAGTTGTTTTGTGCCCATCATTCCTATTTGTTCGAATGAACGGTTTAACTTAAAACATTAATTTATTAATCTATTAATAAATCGCCTTTTTACATCTAGAAAAAGTATTGCAAAACCAAATAAAAAATAATTGTGTTAAGTTCTTAAACCTTGTGAGTTTAAGACTTTGCATATGTTACTACAGAACATGTAATCAAGGTAATATGAGAACATGTTTGGCTGCCCCCAAATATGCCATAATGGCATTGATTATTTTGAATTAAAGTTACTCAAGAAACAGCCAGTGCAAAAGGGACACTCTGACCCTCCTCTCTGTTTCCTTGAAAGCAGGAAATAAATCTCTCATGTGAAAAGTGCACTGCCTGAATCTGGTGGTAGAAAGATATCCTTTTCACCAGAGATAGGGTGTTTATAAACAAACCTTGTGATTTCTGTAATTTACTACTCCAAGTCCAGACTCTGTCTAGATTCTTCACTCACTAAGCACCCAAAACCTAAGTTTCTTTGTCCTGTCAATTTCTCACAAACTTACTGTTTCTTTATCTAAAAAGTATAAAAGCTGCCTGCTATGGCCACTTCTTAAGTCCCACATCTATAAGACCTACATGTGCATGAATTAAAATTTGTTACTTTTTCCCCTGTTAATCTGTCGTGTCAATTTTATTATTAGTCCAACCACAAGAACTCAACATGGGTAGAAGGGGAAATTTCCCCTTCCCTGACACATGCTACTGAAAAGTCTCATTTTAGGTTATGGATTACGTTCTCTTAGGTCAAAACTTTCCAAATCAACAGGTATGTGAGTCTTTTTAAAGCTTCTGCTGGGTCACTTTAGCCATATTTGAGTTATGTGAGTGTGAAAAAACGTACTTTCTTCTCTAAAAAAATGCTCTGACCTTTTGAGGCTTATATAACTTAAACAGCTGAAGCCATAAACTTCAAACTGAATGTGAGTAGCATTCTCATTGAGCAAAGAAAATGGAGTCAGATTAGAAGAAAAATGGTTCATATTTTTTTAGATGGGAATATTAAAAATTTAAGCCTGTGTCCAGACATTTAGACAATTCATGATAATTCATATGACTTTTTAGAGAGACCCAGGTTAAGCTAAAACAAGGCACTATTCACATTAACTTTTAACTTTGCTTTATTTTCTGCTCAGGAGTTTTCATACTCATAAAATTAAATGCAAATATTTATGTTAATAAAATGTTTAGATTGGAAAATGAATCACTTTGGTTTGAAATTTTACTGAAATTGAAAAAAAATTAGTAATGTAGCCATAATATTCATATTTTATGATGATTTCCTCTTATTTTAGCCTAGAGAACTTTTTCTAAGAGGGTGAGGAGAGCAACCCACTCTCCTAGATGTTAATCTAAAAACTAGGGACATTTGACCTCTCGCCTTCTGAGATGGCTCACAGTCTGTCTGTAGAGTGTTTTTCTCTCTAAATAAATCCACTTCTTACCTAAAAAACAAAAACAAAAGCCTAGGGACATTTGAAAAATTCATTAAGTTTCTGACCAAATTACTAATATTAAATACTAAATATTAAACAATATTAAACATAATGCAGGTGGCATATGCTCTTCTTGGTTTTGCCACTGGATTTTACAGATTGTCTAGGACCATTATTTGACTTCTTGTTCCAACTACATTTCATCTGCACTGATATTTTTCTCTATATCAGTTAAAATAAAAGGAAGAGTGAATATCATCCTTCTGAAAGAGGGATCCATTGATTGGTGTAAAAGGAGGTGAAGAACTCGTACATGCTCCTGGTAAAGCATTTGTTAAACAATCATTCAGTGAACCCAAGCCTAGGACCCAGTTTAGAGCAATTTGCACAGGGACTTTTATCAGTGGTTGGGTATTGCTACTTCCATTCCCATCAATTTCCTCTCCCCAAACTTCCTCTACATTTAGTATAGTAGGGAGTAGGGGGGGATCTTCCTCTTTTAAAAGGTACTGATTTTTTTGGGGGGGGGATCATTCTTTCCTTTGACAATAATTTTTCCCTTTCCTGAAATAAGTAAGCCTCAGCTTTTAAAATATATTTATTGCTAACCTGTGAGAAACCTGTCCACATTCTAAAGTCTCTTTGCAGATATCAGGCTTTGAATGTAATGATCCCAGCTTTTTGTTTTTTAACTTATTGCTAGATATTTCCTTCTTGAAACAGTGCTCCCTCATACATATTTTTAGCATAAAACACCCTAGTAGGAGTCTTGACCCCTTAATATATTTCTCTTTTTAAATACTTCTAAAGGTTGTATGAGTGCATGTGTTATAGTAAAAATTTTAATTTTATATATTTTTATTTAAAAATATTTTTTATTTGCTCTTCATTTTGACAGAGTTTCAGATTTCCAGAGAACTTAGAAGAATAGTACAAAGAATTCTTGTATGCCCTTTAGTCAGTCTCCATATTTTTATACTACTGCATTTGCTTTATTTATACTGCCCCTATTCTGTGTGTATGTGTGTATAGCGTATATATACGCACATATATACATTTTATTAGTTTTTTCTGAACTGTATTTTGAAGAGTAGGTTGCAGACATGATGCCCCCTACTCTTCAGTGCTTGTATGTTCCCTAAAGCAAGGACATTCTTTTACAAAATTAGCATTTATGTAATACTATTATCTAATCTACCTTATTCAAATTGCTGGTTTTCCCAATAATTTTCTTTATAGCAAGAGAAAACCCCAGATAATGCATTGCAGTCAACTGTCAAGTCTTTTTAGTCTTCTTCAATCTGGGACAGTCTCCAGTCTGTCTTTGTTATGACCTTGACATTTTGAAGAATACAATTCAGTTATTTTGTAAAATGTCTCTCAGTTTGGGTTTGCTTATATATTTTTAAAAGTAGAAAATATTTACTCTGAAGGAGTTGGAAAATTCTTGTTGTTCTAGAAACCCATAACTTCAAAATTTATTGACTTATGTGAGCTCAAATATGTGAAACACTAAAGGGATTTAATCTCTGAATTTATACATATGGTTCCTGAGCCAAATGGAATGTACACACATGGAATGTACACGTGTGTGTACATTCTTCAGACTCTGTACACTTTGTTCTGAAATAAAAATAGTAAATGGCCAAAGTCATGACTTGAAAAATTTATAATGCATTTTTAAGGGAAAAGCTCTAAGTTCTTGATTTTAGTAAGCATTACTATAGATTTGTGTTTTTTTTTTTTTTCCTGTTTGGGCTATTCGTCTCACTTTGTCTTAAGTAACAGAGAGGAGCGAAAAGTTGCGAGTGAAAGGTTCAGGAGAGGTTTAGTAGATAATTGAACTAGTTTATAGAAAAAGTCCAAAAAGATATGCCATGAACTGAAGGCCTTTTTTGAGGGACAGCTGGCCCATCGCTATCCAGGGATTCTTTGTCTCTTTATTGCAAGACTTCTCTTCTTCAATCTTGTCTTTGTTTTGGTGACTGTATAACATTCAGGCCTGTTAGGTAAACATGACTTTCCACACACAACATTGTAGGATGTTTTTTTTCAATCATCAACTGAAGTTTTGGAACCTTGAGATCCCTCAGAAGTGCAGTGAGGACTTGAGGGATCAGCATTCTTTCTCCTTCAGTGCAGCAAATAAACTGAAGCATGACAACTATCTCAGGAATCATGTCTCTCTTTGAACAATAGATTTTTATTGTAGAGCTGAGGAGGAGGCTGCTTGGGTAACACAAATGTTGTTATTGTTAGGAAAACATATGAGCATAAAGCTCTTTTCCACTGAGGGTGAAATTTATCTCCCAGGATACAAAAAGTTGATTTTTTTCTTTCTGTTTTTTTAGAAAGGCAGAAAGAAATGATGATAAATAACTTTTAGAAACACAAATAGCAAATGACATTCAAGCCCCAGATGGCTGTTGACTTTGATAGAACCGTTAACTGGACGTTAGGAGCATTTTTGTGCTGGAACTTCTGCAGGTCTTGTCCCTCTACAACCATCAATTCCCTCTCTCCAAAGATTTTCTCTATAACAGCAAACAGTGTAAGAATTATTGAATAACTGTCTTGGAAAAACAATTGTAGCCCTCTTTGCCATTAAAAAATGTGACTGGACTCTTAAAATGCTGTACTTCTGATTAAAAACACAACAATAACCTATTGTATACACCTTTCCTTTGGATTTATTCTTCTTTACAAGTGAAGCGATTAATATTAGAATTCTTTTAATTGGGCTCAAACATTGCAATGCTTCTCTCCAGAAAAATCAATGCAGAAAAAAAACAACCCTTTGTTCTCCTGTTAATTGCTACCACCTGCCTTCCATAGGCGCTTGAACTATTTTTTTGGTTGTCTCAGTATATACCTGATTTTGAGCAACAGTAGGTTAGTTTGGCACTTCTTTACTTCTTGCCACCTAATGTCATCCCAAATTTTCTTGCTGAATCAACGTTTTGAGCTCTCAACTTTCTTTTCAATCGGCTCACCTCTGTTGCTGAGCTGTCAGGCCTACTAGGGATTCAGCTTTGTTGCACCAACGCATACTTCAAAGATGTTTCAGAATTCGCACTTCAGAATTAAAATATACATTTTCTTTTCAGTGACTGAGCCATGAAACACAATCACATGGGATAAGGAAGTGGTAGAGTGCAACAGAAAAAAAAAACTACAACACAGAAGCAAGTACTTCCTGGGGAATTAGCTTTCTCAAACATGTGTTTCCCAGGGCTCAGAAAACACTAATTTCTGTGTCATTGGTATTTTTTCTTTGTTCTACTCTGCTGCTTCCTTATCCCATATGATTCCATTTCATGCCTCAGTCACCACGTAAGAAAATGTATATTTTAGTTTAGATTTTAACTTTAAGCACATTTTTGTAGTGAGCCCCAGTACTAAAAATGTTACCACTTGGGGTGTTAGCTGGAAGCTGGAAGATAGGATCCAAAAGACTCCTCGTAATTCCAAACACAGGGCTAACTATGTGGCCTGGAGACACAGACGATGGGTCCCTCCTCAAACCATAGATCATTTAATTAGAATCCTGCCGGGACCAAGGGACCTTGACATCTGAGTTGCCTGATGTCACATGTGTGAAGGTTCCATATTTCAGAACATTGCACAGTTATAAGGCTGTTGTAATGGGGATAATGTGTCCCACCACTGTGCTGATGGGTGGCTGATTTCAAATGGTTCCGTATGGTCCCTGCCCGTTGGGAGTCTTTCTCTTCCTGCCATCACCTGAAGGTGAAGACATTCACTCTCCATTCTGAGAGGAGCTTATGTCCCAGGCCAGCACAGGGTGAGGGTGGTGTGAGGATAGGTGGGGAGAAGAGGGTAGGGAAAATTCTGGTGTCTTTATGAGAGTCACTCCAACCCAGAGAATGCCTGGGCAGTGGGTTGGCTGCTGTCAGCTGCAGGTCCTCAGACACAGGAGGGAGAGGGTGGGCTCTGTGCTCTTGGCTCCAGCAGTTTTCTTTTCAACCTGCCACCCCTCCCCACATTGTGATCCCTTTCCCTTATTCTCTCCATTCGAAGCTGAGAAGGGAACATTTTCTTACTTCTAAGAACAGAAAAACACACCTTGCAAGTATACATTTGAATCTTTCTCCTTGGATTTAGGTTAGTAGATTTTCTTTTTTCCCAAAATAGTTAAGTGCCTGAAGCTTTTCCTTCTGGTTCTATTAAAGAAAAAAATTTTCAATGATGCACGTAAAAGATGTTAAGGCAGACTTTATTCAGGACCATCGTGATAGGTATAGGTACCACTGCAATGGGATTTTTTTTTTTTTTTTTTTTTTGGCCACGCAGCTTGTGGGATCTTAGTTACTTGATCAGGGATTGAACCTGGGCCCTCAGCAGTGAAAGCATGGAGTCCTACCACTGGACTGCCAGGGAATTCCTATGCAATGGGATTTTACAGTTGGGGAGAGAGATTGGGCTCAACTTCAAACAAGTGGGATTTTACTGCCAAGGAGCAGAGTGGGGGTCAGTGGATGGAAAGTTACTAGGAGGAACCATCAGAGCTAAGGGGGTTTCTAGCTAAACTGACCTGATAGGATCCTTGTTGAAGACAGGCCAGGGTGATCAGACATCACCTGGAGGATGGTGGAGGGTGAGGAACCTGATCAGATATCAAGGGTGCTCAGATAGCGAGGGAGGGGCCTCTGATTAGACTGACTTAGCAGGGTTCTTGCTCAAACTAGACTTTACAAGAAGTGCACAGATGGCTTACAAGAAGGTTCAGGATCCTGACTAAAGTTTGTCTTTGTTAAAGTTTAGCTGGCAAAGAGTGAGAGAATTTTGACCATGAGCTGAGGAGAAAAGAGGTTATCAGTATATAAGTGGAAGAATTCCCCATGGTAGGAAAGGGGAGAAACAGGGAACAATAGAGGCAAACATTTCAAAACATTTTCCTTCTACATGTTCTGTAACCTCACTGAGCACACAATCCCTCCATATCCCAACTTGTCACCAGTACAGGTCTTGAGTTCTTAAAGATGAACTCTAACAACTCTTAAAAATCTAATGTGAAGCATGGTAGACAGCACTGGATGTATGAATACCTTACCCAGGCAGTCCAGGAGACTGAAAAAATCCCTGATGTAACACATGGAATTTTTAATCATGCTTAAAACTCTTGTTCAGATAGTTCAACAAACCCTAATTAAGCCCCTAGAACATTTTCTGCTAGCATTGAGGATTACAAAGAGGGGTAAAAATCTCTGCCTTCATGGAGTTTAGAGTTGAACATGAGAAATAAACACACGAATGAGACAGGCAACAGTAAAGCCCATACAAATAAAGAAATAGTACAGAGCTGGGAGTGATTAATGCTCATGGAGAGATGGAGTTGTCAGGGAAATATTTACAGAAGTGATAAGGCCTGACTTGGGTTTTGAAGGATGAATAAGATTCTGACAGATGAACAAGAGAGAGGCAGGTCCATCCAAGAGGAAGGAGCATGTGCAAAGGCAAAGGGACTTGTCCCAAGCTTCTACCCTGCCTTCCTCTGCTGGCTGCACTTGGGATCTTTGAGATCCAGAGTGATTTAGGAAAAGACCTTTAAAGCCTGCTGCGGCTTTCAGCATCTGCTTTGTGGATCTAGGGGAGTCTGAAGATTTCAGAGCAAGAAGTGGGTTCTAAATACTCCAAAAAAAACTCTTGGGTAACCAAGTTTCGAAAGCAGTTGTTGGAGTCCTGTCTTACTCCAGAGCATCTGCTTATGGTCTTCAATGGGTGCTGAGCACTGCTGCTCCTTTCTTAGGGATGAGAAGCTAGGTAGCCCTTGGGCAGATATCTGGGGATCAAGGTTGGACCAAGCCTGAGATGTCAAAGGGACAAACCAGTATCCATCCAGCAGACTAGAGGAATCCATGCTCTTGAATTTTTGGAAAGAAAGCAAAGAAACATCAGCAGCCCTAGTTGGTCATTTGTCATTGTAGAAATGCACCTGGTCCATTTGGGAAGGTTATCTGGTGCTGCCAGTGGCTTTCAGTGAAGTCCAGGGCACTCAGAGTTCAGCATGAACCCACTGAGAATGAAGGCTGTTTCAGAGAATTCTTTGTGATCCTGTATACTAGGACTTGGTGGACTGGTTTGGCTTACTTTGGTCAAGTGATCAGCAAGTACTGACTGAGAATTCAGAGAACACCCTCGTTGGGGATTCCTGTTGCAAAGTTCCAGGTCACACAGAAGTATATCTGTGCAAAGTGACATCCAGGTGGGCAATTGAGCCTAGGATATTCAGTTTTACACAAGAGTCTAGGACAGGACCTTCATTCCTTCTAAAAATAGGGTTCTGTAGTTAGCAGCAACTTTATATTAGGTTGTCCTACACAGGATATAATTTGATTCCATGCTTTGGTGTTTTATTGAGTGTTGATTTAAGGTATTTTAAAACCTGCTCTTGAATATATTCTTTGCAAATTGTTCATTGTCCCTTTCATAAAGATCTATACAATAAATTCTCAGAAATTAAAAAGAGATCCTGATAAACTGATATCCTTCTTTTTTTCAGTTAATGAGAATGATGTAACTCAAGATGTTTTACATTTTACCTTAGCTATCAGGAAGCTCAGAGGTCAGTATTCTGGTCAATTCCATCATTCTAGTCTTCTAGGTCTCTTGCTCTCTTACCCATTACAAAATTCTCCTATTGTGTGTGTGTGTGTGTATATATATATATATATATTTTATTATAAGTGAATTCAAATCCAGTTTTTAGAAACAGTGGGAGTATAAAAAATGTGCAATGAAACCACAACATTTTATTAAATAATATTGCCTCATTTTCTAAATCATATATGTGGAAATTCTTTTGTATTAAGCATAGGCGAGGGTTCTGATTGTGGCTGCTATTCACTTGGAAGTACTATTGACAGGAAAGCACTCTCATTCCTACTGGAATGCCTATGTGGGTAGTTCCTCTGTTAAACCCTCGTAGATTAACTCGCTCATCTCAAGACACTCGTATCACTCTAAGCACTCATGTATATGTGTGTGGGTAGCCGTAACTGTCATTAGATATGTATTTCATAGAACGTAGAAATTTAGAGCTGAAAGGAATGTAATCACCCAAATCCCACTTAGCTAAGACGATAGATGGGCATTTTGCAGCCACTAAGAGATTACAACAGAAGTTATCATGCTGTAGGTTATTGCATGGACTCTATGGGACTCTCTTCCAAATGTGTAGACTGGGCCTAAGAGACTCTGGGTGGTGTCTGCATTGTTCTTCCTTGAATAGCAAACAGAAACTTGGCTTTGGGACTTTCTTCTTGAAAATAAATTTTCATCTAGTTATTTGTTTCTGGTTTCTGTTTATATAAAACTATCTTCTCCTCTGGAAGCTGTGGTCCTTGAGGGCAGGGGCTATGTCTCAGTCATCCTTTTTTTTTCCCTCTGGCACCAGCTCAGGTCCTAGCACAAAACAAACACATAATAAAAGTTGACTGAGTGAATGAATGAATGGCAGACTCTCTTTGGTAGGACTGTACATTCATTGGAGGAAGATCTTAACCCTGACATTTCTTTTCTGCTTACAAGATGCACTGCCCTTAGAGAACACAATGGACAGTGACTGACAAAAACAGAGGATACAGCTGAGTCAGTGAGCAAAGCATCATCTTAGGAGGTTGGCAAGTAGCTTTAGTTGCTGCTGTCACTATCAATACCAATCAGGTAGCTGCTCAGGCAGATCCAGGCTAGGAGGGAAGGGCCAAAGCATGCAGTGATGAAAGAATCAGAAAGATGTGGTGAGGGATTTGCTGTCTGATGACGGAAATAAGGGAGATGAAAGTGATGCCAAAGTTATGAGTAGTTTTGTGTCTAGGAGGGCAGTATTGCTGTACCTGGAGACTGGAAGCTGACAGGAAGAAAATTTGGGGGGAAAAGTAAAATAATTTGTGGGTGGTTGTGCAGAGTTGTCAGAAGCCCAGTTTCCTTCCATTTCCCTAGGGTGTGGCCCTTGTCTGTGTGGTCCACAGGGCTGCCAGTGCTCTAGGTAGCATGGTGGAGTCAGACATCATAACAGAGAAAGGGAAAGAAGAGGGAAAACAAAGGCCATGGGTGAAGGTTAGATTGTTAAGAGGTTTCCTGGAAGGTACACATTTGTGCTTAAATCTTACTGGCCAGAACTTTGTTACATAGCTGTATCTGTTGCCAAGGAAGTTTGGGAAATGCAGTGTTTTTAGTCAAGCCCATGCTCTAAATGAAATTGGGAGGTCTTTCACTATGGAAAATGTGAGGCTGAATATCGAGGAGGCACGAACAGTCTATATCACACAAAGTTAGACATAGAACTTGGTCTCTGACTCCTAATCGAGTGCTCTTTTAACTCTACTACCCAACTGAAGATGTGAACTCTATTGTAGTGGCAGAGAGGGGGACTGAGAAGTGCCCAAGTCTTGGTGGTCAGTGTCCTGGTTCTGCCATTTACTGAGACATAGCATATAATTTCCATGTAATCCCTGCAAAATGATTTGTTGGATGAAATGATCTCTGAATTTCTATCAGCTAAAATATCTTATGATCTAAAAAAAAATTATGATAGTTAAAACTGAGTGAATGATTGGACACATCAAAGGAATCTATGTAGTTATTTCATGGATGGTCGTTCTGGTTTGAGATTCATAATGGAGACCCATGATTAGGCTTTACAGACTCATGATTAGGATTGCAAACACACCTCTTCTCAGAGACCGTTTGCCCAAAGAAAGGCTAAAGTGGTTGTCTACTCAACAACTATTTTTCCACTTTTTCCTTGTCAACAGGTTCCCAATTTTATTTGAACGTTGGTCAGAAATCCTGTGGTAACTTGACTCCAAAGATGGCTGGCATGAATTCTCCCCTTCCTGTACAGGAATGCCACTCTCCCATTGGAAGTGGAGTCTCTAGAATCTGGGCTGGACTGGTTTGACCCATAGAATATGGCAGAAGAGTATTACCTAATAGAATATGGCTAGTTCCAGACTTACCATTAAAAAGGACTGGCAGTTTCTGCCTCCTGTCATTTATGACTGCCATGTAAGAAGTTTAGGCTGCTCCGCTAGAAAGAGAGGCTGTGTGGAAGCATCCTGAAGGACCAGATGTGTGAGCAAGGAAGCCGTCTTGAAGAACATCCAGCCCAGTTGTACCTTCGGGAGATTCCAGCCCATCATTATCTGACTGTAGCCACATAGGAACCCCCAGAAATGCCCAGCTGAGTCCAGTCAACTCACAAAACCATGAGTGATAATAGTAAATCATTTTAAGCCACTAAATTTTTGGATACTTTGTCATGTAATAATAGATAACGAGAATAAATGTGCTCAGGAAATGGCCCCCTTGCCAGTCCCAGGAGGTGAATCATGATTAGTTTAAGCCAATTTTGGTAATTCAAGGCTTTTGCCAGAGTATTTTAGGGGGATACATTTGACCAGTTCAGTCAATGAGATGCTGGATGGCATTTCCTTACAGTTAAAAAGAGACTTCTGGGAGGAAATGTATGTGTTTTTCAGTCTGACGTTGTGTATACATTTGACTTCTGGAACCATGGCAATTATATTATGACTATAAGGAGACAGCTCTAAGGATCAAGCCAGTAAACTGAGGATGACAGAGCAAAAAAGATGGAGGGGCTTGTGTCCTTGAAATCAATCCCCAAATCTCCCAAACCCTAGACTTCTTGTTACATGATAAAATAAACCCTTTTTATTTAAATCAGTTTGAATTGTGTCATCTAATACTTATAGCTGAAATCATTCTAATTTATACAGTGGAAAAAGAGATCCTCTAGTACTCCCTTCCACTGATGGAGAAAGAAAATATTGAAATTACAAAGTCTCTTCTCTTTCTTTTATGTGACTGTGGATCCCAGAGTAGCTAGTCCTTCCAGAGTCTTGGAAGTGCAAATGTGGTAGCTGGGGTGTGGGTGAGACCTAAGTTGCTTTACATAATGAAATGAAAGGATTTTCGTTTTGAGAGAAGGGGGCCAGAGTATGGAGGATCAGGGAGGGAGGATGAGAATCGTGAGCCCAGATGTGAGTAGGTATGTGTTTGTCTGTGTGTGTGAATGGGGAATGAGAAATAGGAGGGGGAGCTGGATTTCAAGGAGAAAGATGAGAAAGTCTGGTAGCATGAAGACTTCACTGAATGTGGGATGAGCTCCAGGTTCAGTCTGGGGAGGAGCAGTGCAAGTGAAACGGAGAGTTAGAGGAAGGGAAGTCAGAGCCAGAGGCAGCTTGGGGGAATGTGAGCCTCAGGGATTTATAGGAATCTTGGGCATGGGGAGTGGGCAGCTGACATGTAAGTTTTTAAAAAAATCTTTAATTCTGGAAGTGCAAAATGACCTCTTCTGACATATTGATTTCAGACTAGCTTCCTAGACAACAATTATGTGCTAAAAACATATTTCCCCCCACCAAGTTTCAAGTAGTCAAATTCAACACAGTTTTCTTCAGGTCCCTGTTTAGCTGTTTAGCTCTTAGGCCATATCAGGACTAATTAAGATATGCCAGGATAGCCTGCAATGATAGTAAATGATCTGAGTGACTGGGAAGCAGCATGATTCAACAGACAGAGGGCAGAGCTTTACCAGGAGGTCTGGTTAGTTCTCACTGACTTCCTGAGTGACCTGAGCAAGGTGCTCATTGATTCCAAAACTCAGTCTCCTCATCTGTAAACTAAATAGCTAACCTAGATCAGTTCCTTTTTTAAAAATTAAAAATATCATTTAAAAATGACCAAAAAAAGTTGTTAGAAAATAAATACAAGCAATATGCTGGCAGACTTACCTCTAACATTTGCAGTTCCTGCAGGAAAAATGAGGTCTACATGACGTATGTCTAAATAGCTAAAGGTTATAAATTAAGGTAACAAACCACTAAGTAAAAACATTCAATCTGTAAGGACAAAGAAGAAATTAAAAATAAGAGGCTTAATTCTTCCTTCATAAGAGATTTCCCTCCTCTTCTTTCTCTTAGAGCATTTATGTTAGAAAACTTGTCACTGAAGTTCTTTCTCAATCTCTTTGAAATGTATGTAAATCATTTTAGAAGCTAAATAAGTCTCTTGTCTGTCTCTTTATGACCCAGGAATGTCTTCCTCAGGACTTGGGAGCCATCTCTTTGAAATGTAATCAATGATTTACAGTTAAACCTCAAACCTCTCCCCTCCTTCAGCTAGGACCTGCTGTAACTGGGAAGCTTAACCAGGGAAAGGTGGTTTGAGTTGAAGTTCTTTCTCCATCTTCCCCTTCCATCCCTCTTCTGGCATCTTTTATGATCCCTGACACTTTCAGAGGGGAGAGAGGGAAGGAGAGCAGTAAGGGGGCAGGAAAGTTACTGGATGATTTTGTGCTTTCTGAATCTGGCAGTTTTTAACAATGGACTCTTTCTCCTATGAGTGTTTGCATGGGCTCTTTTGGGATATCCCCAGCCACCAGGGAGTTCCCACCTGTATTTCCCTTGATAAGAATGATGAACTTCTTTCCCACTATGTAGTTCCTAGAAATACACTACTACTTTCAGCTGAGTCGGTCCACCCTTTCAAATGGCCCAATTAGATAGGCCCCGAGAAGACATCAAGCTGCTTGTTTCTCCCCTGCAGCCCACACCTGGCTCATGGGCATCGCTCAAGTCTCTTTGCTTCCATCAGCTCTGGCAGTGAGGGCCACCCCCAGCAAAGACACCACTCCTTCAGCTCATCCATCAGTAGCGAGACAGCCTGTCTCTCTTTTGCCATTTTTCAGGTGGGATCAGACATGAGTTCACTGTATCCCCCTCTTGCCCCCTAACTTCAGGGGATGTTTGTTTCTTTCTCTAAGTAGTCTCTCTGGAGTCCCTGCCTCTTAACTTGAGATATACAGGGAGCACCTCAAACCCTCCCCACCTTGGTGGTATACTCATTGTATATCAATGGCTTTCAGCAAATTGTTCCTTTCAGAGAAGTATTCCTCAGATCCTTTTAATTTCCCATAACTCAATCCTTTTGTATCTTTGAATAGGGAGAGATGTTTTAAGATTTTAGTAACAGGTTTTTGGATTATTTGCATTGAAAATTAGGCTGGTATCAGACTTTGGTATAGTATATTCACTGCATCTTGGTGCCTCAGTTAAAACTCCCAGTTTAACATAGTGGTATATCAGCTTTTACTTTTATCGTTATTTGTTTTTGTTGTTATCTACCATTAAAAAATGATTAAATAGTGTTCCATAGTATGAATGTTATAATTTATTTAAATCTTCCTCTGCTGTAGTCACTGAGGTTGTTTTCAGTTTCTCTTTATTAACAATAATGCACAAAGATATGTTCAAGGATGTTTATCTTTATGTACATGTCTGCGATTTCTGTAGAATAGATTCCTAAAAGTAGTATTTCTAGGTAAAAGGGCAAATACAATTGAAAACTGGAATTGCTGCCCAATTTCCACTTTCATAGCAGTGTTTCTCACCTTCCTGATAATATTTGCATTTTTACCAGTGCTATGGATAAAGTCTTTTTCCTTGTTACAATCTACATTTTCCTAATTAGCAGAGAAGTTCCTCATCTTTACATATCTTTATTGACCATTAGTATATCTTCTTTAGTGAATTTCCTTTTCATAACTTTTGCATACTTTTTTCTATCGGTTAATTTGTCATTTTTCTTATTGATTTCCAGGTGCTTTTAATATACTGGTATTAATCTAGTCCTGTGGTTTTCAAATTGTTGTCTATGGAGGCCCAAGTTTCTATGGAGCTGTGTGAGGTGTGTGGGTGTTTTTCCCTGAAAATGAAAGGCAGAATGGGCAGGGCTCTTGGTTCCCTCAACCATGCTTCAACCAGAGCAGGTCTCCTTTACTTCACTTAGAGATTAGAGCCTATATAAGATGGTGTTTTTTTTAAAAGGATTTATTGCTTAAAATAAATGTTTAAACCAGATCATCTTTAAGTATCACTATTGCTTGGAAGTACTATGACCTTTGATTCTGTGAATTAAAAAAAAAATACTGTGGCCTGTCAGGAATAGGAGGTAGAACCAGGCTTAATAGATGATCACCTTTTTCAGAGCTTTAGGTGTTTACTCATTTGCTAAGTATTATTGGGCACCTACTTTGTGCTGGGCACTGTGCTAAGTGCTGACACAGCTTACACAAGACAGCCATGGTTCCTACCTTCTTAGAATATTGATTGGTGGGAAGACAGATAGTAAACAAATAATTGCAGATAAAGGATGTTGAGGATTATGAAAGTGACATATGTCATGTTATCCTAACCCAGTTTGAAGGGCCATGGGGAGTGGTGTTCAGCTGTAAACTGAAAGTGACCATGAGCTAGAAAGGGGATGGGAAAAGGGGCTAAAGATTGGGGATGAGTGGGCAGGAGGCAGGACAATAAGTAATATAAGTAAATTTAAATTTTCTTGGAGTACTGCCCTGATTAATGACCCAGCCTTCAAATGAGCAAATCTAGAGAGATTTTTATTTACCTTATTTTACTTTCATATATACAGTATATAAAAAATAAATAGGGGCTTCCCTGGTGGCGCAGTGGTTGAGAGTCCCCCTGCCGATGCAGGGGACACGGGTTCGTGCCCCGGTCCGGGAAAATCCCACATGCCGCAGAGCGGCTGGGCCCGTGAGCCATGGCTGCTGAGCCTGCGTGTCCGGAGCCTGTGCTCCGCAACGGGAGAGGCCACAGCAGTGAGAGGCCCGCGTACCGCAAAAAAATAAATAAATAAATAAATAAATAAACAAAGTATAGTGAGCTGCCATTCTTCTCTATTTTCTTCCCACCTTCCTCTCCCTGTCCCCTCTTTCCACCTTTTTAGGTGAAAGTAAACCTTTACTTTGGTAACTTGAAAATTAAAATTGTATTTAGAAGATGGAATATTCCTAAATTGACAGTCTTCTAAATAGCAATAACATGGAAATTTGAATGAGATATAAGATTTTTGACAAAATTCCAATAACACAAAGAACCACTTGACTTGAATTCAACCAAAACAATTGATCCAGAATTTACAGTCACTGAGAGACTTCAAACAGAAGTGAACATGCTGTAGGTTATTATATGGGCTTTGTTCGGCTCTCTCCAAAATGAATATACAGAGCCCAAGAGAATCAGGTGGTTTTCATGTAGGTCTTACCTGGGTAGAGAACCTGAATTTAGCTGTTGGAAATATGTTTTCTGTACAGGGTAGGATTATGCTCCAGCACCCTTCTGTCTTTCTCCTTCTTTTCATTATCAAACATTTAAGAGAGAATAGTCTATTCTCTGTGTTTCCATTTTCTCATCACCACTCACTATTTTCTTGCAATTTAGCTGTAGTTCCCATTTCTCTAAAGAGATGTTCTTGACATTCACTGGTAACTCCCTGAACCCTAGTTTTTGGTTCAGTTCTTCTCAGCCTGGTGTTTCCTGTAGTGTCTCGTATCATTGTTCTCCTGTTTTCTCCAAACTTGCTTGGAAGCCTTTGTTGTAATGATCACGCTCAGTTTTCCCCATTGTATATTTCTGACCCCTTTGTCCACTCCTTCACTGCCTACCCTTCCTTTTCTCCCCCGACAATATTTCCAAAACTCTTCTCTGTCTTCTTTTACCTTCCTTCTTATGGAGCTGAGTCCCATATTTCTATACCCAGACCTGGTCAGGCTTTAATCTAGCATTTGTTGATTGCTTGACATCCCTACCTGATTACCTCCACCCTTTACCCAGTGCCCAGGTATGCCCTGTTTATGTTAACGGTACCAGTATTCTCCAAGTTATCCAGAGTTCAGTGTCATGTTTGACTCTTCTCTTCTTCTTCACCTCTTGAATCTGGTAAATCACTAAGGCTTTTTTTTTTTTTTTGACTACACCTCACCGCATGTGGAACTTCCCTGACCAGGGATCAAACTCACACCCCCTGCAGTGGAAGCGCAGAATTTTAACCACTAGACCACCAGGGAAGCCCCTTTTTGCTTTTTTTCTTCACATTTCTCTCTCATCTTTCTTCCTTTACCTTCCCCCTGGCTAGAGTAACCATACACCCTAGTGTTCTCAGGACAGTTTGGATTTACACCCGCCCAGTATCCCATCCTGTTAACACCCTCTTTAACTCACAGAAGTGTCCTGATTAGGACCATGAGACAGTCACCCTACAACTTACACAGCACTAGATCAGATCTTCAGTCCCTCTTGCAATACCTCTTAACTGGCCTCTTCCCTCTAGGTTCTCCCTGGATGTGTGCTTACTGGAAAAGATTGATCCTCTACTTAAAAACCGTCACCAACCCATCACTGCCTTTTAAACAGAGTAAATGCTCTTTGGTCTTTGTTTAAGGCCCTCCACAATGTGGCCTCAAACTGTGTTTTCAGTCTTATTTCCTGCTTCTCTCTGAAAGGAAAGTGTGGAGCATCAACAAATGAGGCATATGTGGACCAGCATTTTGACATGGTTACCAGGGTGGGCATACAGAATATATTTTAGGGACTGTTGTAATTAGAAATGAGTCCTCTTTCTGGGATAGGCTCAACTTTGGTTCTCTTAATAACAATGAGATATAAATTTCAGGGCTCTAAGAGACCCCTCACGTGGTTTTTATTGTCCTTCTACTCCCAGTTCCAGGCAATATGAAGATACTGTTTGAGGCCTTTGCCAAAAGTGGAATGCTTCATGGTACGAGCCATCCAGCACCCCTGAACCAACGTGGTCCTCTTGGTTGAAGGGTTGCTCACAGAGGGCTTGCCCACAACCCACAGCCATTTCCTGGGCATGACCAGGCAACTGCTTCCAAGGATGGAGATGTTTGGCCTTTTGAGGCAGATATGGAGTCTAAGTTGATATCCAACACAATTTTCTTATCTCAAATAAGATTGACTTTTAAATCTCTAGTGGAAATATTATTCAATAAACAAGTATAATTTGTATACAAGGATGAACTTGGCTTTCCCCCAAGAATTTTGGATACCTTCCCTTGCTGCTGTGCATGTTTTTTTCATGTCCTGAGTAGGGCTTTTGTGCATAGAAAGAACCACTTATAATACTTGAGTTTTAAATTAATAATTCATAAAAATTTAAAAAATGAAATATATTTTATTAAGCTTTTAAAAATAAAAATCTATTAAAATAAGAACAAATAATTCTACTTTTTCTTAGATTATTTAATTAACTCAAGTTGAAAAGAACAGAGACTCTTTAAACAAGTCCTATCTACAAATCCAGCTTAAACAAATTCTTAAGCATTTAAAAATGCACCAATTATTTAATAGATTTTATTTTCTTTTATACAAATTTGAATACTGATAGGGCAAATGATTGACTCTAACAAGGGGAAACTTCCCAAGCACTTAAAAAACTCTTGTAAATCTGCTGCATTAACTTGGAAGCATAGTAAAACAAATGATAAGCATGAAGAAATTCTCTGAAACATTCTAGTATTATTTAGCATGTTTTGAAAAATTCTCTTAATCCTTTCAAAACAATTCTAAAAGTATTTACACATTTTTTATGTTGGAATCACAAAGCTTAATAACCTGTCAGAATCCCTAATATACCAAATCTTCTAAAAATACTTCAATAACATATACATACTGATTGTCCTAATGGTAAAACTTTTTCCTGAATATAACACAAAATTTTTAATACTATGGGCTTGATTTATTTCATTATATTTCTATTTCATTCAAGCCTTTCCCAATCTGGATAATATATTGATACTTACCCATTAGAATATTTCCTCTAGTGGGTGAGCAGAGTTGGTTATTGGGTTAACAAGTCATGGCCAGGATGTGATCAGAGGTGAGAGATGGGATGTGGGGATTGAGGGCTACATGCATCTATGATGATTTCGTATTACCAGCCGAAGGGTTAGCTAATCTTCCAAGTTTCTACATCAAGGAGAGAACTTCAGATCCACACTTGGACGCATTCTTGTTGTTTCATGTGAGTCTTCACCCCTATCCAGATTGCAGTTAACTTCATTCAATTAATTTATTTACTGCTCGGTTTAAATCAGCATCCTTTTCATCCAGGCTTTGAAAGTATTTAGGGCAACACTGTCCAACAGAAATACGATGTGAGCTGCAAATGTGAGCCATACATTAAATTTTAGTGATAATTACATTAAAAAAAGAGACAAGTGAAATTAATAATATATTTTATTTCACTCAGTATATCCAAGATACTATCATTTCACCAGGTAATCAATATAAAAATTACTTTTATTCTAAATTACTTTTACTCTAGTACTGAAGCCAAAAGAAATTAAATTAGGATCAAGGTAGGAACTGGGTGGCTGTGAGCAGAGTGTTTCAGGTTATATTTTAATAGAAAGTTTGGAGATTGCTGCCAGGATCTCTGTGGTTAGACATGTATCCTCTCTTCTAGAAGACTAAGCATCCTGAAGGTAGGAGGCATTTTCTTGCTGCCTCCCAACACCTGCTTCATTATCTAATAAACTCTAAGTAAATATGTTTTGAATGAATGAGTGAAAGAAAGTAAGAGATAGAATGGCTTCACTGCTTTAGAGTGGACCTCATCAGGCCTAAGAGTAAGGATGCCCAAGGACAGGAAATTTCCCACCTTACTAGCAGATTTGGGACCTGGGACATGTCTCTTTATCAGAGTTGGAGGTTCAAATTTTGGGTGTTAAGGAAATCCTGGCAAGGGGTTCTCCTTTAGCCCATCAATACCTCAAATACCACATTCTGGCTCACTGAAGAAGAGTCTTTGAAGACTTTAGGAACCACTCAGACAATAGTTACATAATGGCTAATTCATTCTTGGGGCTACTGCATGTTGAGAAGGTAGACTGTTTACAATAATTTGTTATCACTGAATGTGATAACTAAAGTTATCACACTAAAGTCAGTGTACTTGCCCTTTGACCTAGTAAATTCATTTCTGGGAATGTAGCATAAGGAAATTTTAAAAATCTATATTAATGGTATTTGCTGTATAACAAGCCACTCCAAAACAAAGTGGTTTGAAATAATAACTCATAATGTCTCATGATTCCTTGGGTCACTGGTGTTACTTCCTGTCTGGGCCAGCTCTCCTGATTTCAGCAAGGTTTGCTCAAATCTCAGTGTTCAGTTGGAGAGTTGACTGGTGGCTGGGTGATCTAGGATGGCTTCACTTACATGTCTGATGGTTCGCAGGTCTGCAGAAGGGCTGGCAGCAACTTGGCCATGTGTCTCATCATTCAGCAAGGTAGCTCGGGCTTGTTGATATGGTGACAAGAGTTCCCAGGAGAGCAAGGGAGCCAAGCTCCAGTGTGAAAGCACCTGCATGCATCATGGTTTCTAATGTCCTTTTTGCCAAGCAAGTCACATGGCTGAGCTCAGAGTCAGAGCAGGGGGCACTGCACTCACAGTTACAGGGCAAGAGGCATGGATACTAGAAGGGGAAGAACTGCTGTCATCTTTGCAATCAATCTGCATAGGCAATCAAAACATTATGCATGAAGATGTTCATCACCATGGTTTTTATAGTGTAGCAATACATAAATGTAATTCAATGTCCAATATGAGCAATAAAAAATTATGACACACTGGGAGAACTATTTGGTAGCTCTCATATAGTAATATTAAAAATGCTTCTGATATACTGTTAATGAAAAAAGGATACCCAATTTTATGAAACCTATGGTAACTATGTAATAAACATTAATACAAATAAAAAATGTTGGAAAGGAACATACAAAAATTTTCATAGCTGCATTGAGGGGTGGCATCATGAGTCAGTCTGCTCTTCATTAATCAAAACTTCTCAAAAGTTATACCACATATATATTATAAAATCTACCTAAAATTTTATTCAAAATCAACTTTCCATGTTTATTAAAAAGAAATAATTTTGCACATTTCCAAATTATTAATGTCATATACATGCTCAGAATATATGTTTCAACAACATTTTCTCTTGTGTATAAATGAAAATTTTACAATTTCTTCTTATGAAAGAGTAATATAAGACTGCAAGAGCAAGAAGTAATTTAAATGTGTTCAGGGGCCCTTTTCAACTTCAGAATTAAGCATTATTTTTATTTTACATCATTGCCTTTTCTCTTTTACTTTCCTTTTTATTTAGTTTTATCATTTTAGGATTCCCTATTTTTAATTTTCATACAGAGATTTCTTTAATTGATAATTATAATTAAGCATAAAGTCATAAGTTACAAAGTCATATTTTGTGAGATCCTAGAGTTCTAAATTATTCATTTCACTTACTGTTTTTAGATTAGTTCATCTGAAAATTTCCAGTTTATTGTTGTTGTTTTTTATTTTGTACAAATAAGAGGGCAGACAAAAAGGAAGGACATAATAAAATAGATCTTCAAGTTTGTTGATCTTAAAGTTTATATTGGTTGATGCTCTTGTGTCCTTACCAGACATCAATTTTCTCCCAGAAGCCCTTGATTTTATTTTCTATAAACCTTGTTGTACTCAGTGTATTCCAGCAAACCCTCACTGTTTCTTCTTGGACCTTAACTTCTTAACAAAAGCCATTTATTGATATCCTACTTTTTTTCAGTGTGGTAGCAAATCAATAAATTAAAGATTAGTTCAGTGTGTCAGCTTTTCCTAAGCATTCTGGGACTCATTTACTACTTTGGTGGATGTGGAGGCCAGGTGGCAGCCTCACACAGAAATAATGGGTTTCTCTGTCAAACATTTCTAGAAGTTACCTTTCATACTAATTATTGAGCTCCAAACTATCTTAGATGAGAAATTGGATGTAGATCATAACTTCATATGGACTAGCATTACTAGTTAAAAGAAATTATTTTCAATACACCCTATTTTATACTACCCTACCAGGCTCAGATCCAGTTTTAGGAGGATTCTTTGGGGAGGTATAGTTTGTTCATTACACAAAGCAAGCCCACTGCCTTGACCTGACACAGCCTGCATTTTTTTTTCTCTTTCTTTCTTTCTTTTTTTTTTTCCCTAGGGCACACATTTCCATAAGCTCTCTTCCACAATCCTATTTATATAACTGTGTGGGTGGGATATATTAGTGCTACACTGGATTTCATCAGTCTTATCTCTTGGAATCGGTACAGTCTATTTACTCTGATATTGTTCTGTTCACTCCTGCTAGCTTTTACCCAGCTTTCATTCCTCAGAGGTCCGTTCAGGGATCTGAGCTGTTTACTTTTTAGATCTTCCTGTTAGTATCACAGTCATTGCCGAGAACTCTCCCCTCAACTGAGAGTTTTACAATTCAAAACCTCATTACATTTTATAGAACCATATTTGGAATCTCTATCCCCAACTGTTTGAAATTGCCTTTATTTTTACTTAAGAGCATTTAGATATATGATCAGAAACATTTTGTGTGGATGAAAAAGGACAGATTAGCCATAGAAAGTGAGAGTATGGGAGGCGCATTAGAACAGTGGTCAGTGATCAGATTTAATATGTTGACTGCCAGTTTTGCCTGACAGGTCTAATGCCCTTCATTTACCGGTTTAGAGACAACGGTCAGAAAAAGTTCTATTCCAAAAAGATATAATGTCAAAATAGTGGGAAAACTAGTGTTGGAAAATAGGGGAAAATGCACTTTGATACACCACTGGTAGGAATGTAAATTGATATAATCTTTCTGAAAAGCCATTTTACAATATATAGAAAGCCTTAATAATTGCCTAATCCCAATGACTCAGCAACTTAATTTACAAGATTTTACCCTAAGGAAATAATTCTGGATTTAAGCACGGATAAAAGGATGTTCAACATAATGTGGCTAATGATAACAAAATATTGGCGATAACTTAAATAGCCAACAATAGGGTATGGTTGAATAACTTTAGGCATATGCGTAGTATGGCATATTATGCATCTCCTGAAAATTATGCTTTGAAGAATATTTAATGATATAGAAAAATGTCTGTTACATATTAAGTGGAAAAAACCTCTTTATAAAATAGTATACATAGTATAATACTACTTTGGAGGAAAAAAAAGTATATTTATGCATAGAAAACCAGATTAGAAGTATATATACCAAAATGAGAGTGTTTATTCCTGGGTAGGGGCTTATGAATGATTCTTATTTTCTCCTTTGTGCTTTCCTTTACTTTCTAAATTTTCTATAATAAACAAGTATTCCATTTTCAAGTAGGGAAACTATTATTTTAGAAAATAATGGGAAATAGGAAGGCAAAAATCGCTCAAAAACTGTATATAGTGCATATATATACACCCAATACAAGAATTCCCATTAACAAAGACATATTAACATTTGTAAAGAAGCACATGCAGGCTGGTAAAATGTGATGTGTGTATGTATGTGGAGAACTCGTGGTCTGAAAACCCAATGATCTCTGTGCAAAAAAGCATAAACAGAATTAACAATCCATGTAATTTTCTCTGTCCATAGACAGATTGACTTAAATATTTTTTTTTAAAGAAATTTAGGGCTGGTGAAATAACAATGCCATAGAATGTGGAACTTTAGACCTCCAAAATTGTGATATATTCCACCCACATCCTTCCTGCCCAGCCTATGCTTGAGAAGAGTTGTCAGCATTTTAGGGAGGGTCCCTGTGTATCTGTGGTCTGTGGAGACAGAGGGTGGCCTCAGGGATGTGGGCTGGGAGAGATTTGGAGGAGGCGATGCTGCCCCTGTAGTGTTTGTGGGCTCCACTCTGACCTAATAGTGGAGACCAAGCAGGAGAACTTGACAAATATTGACCTACTCCAATACATAAAATAATGACAAATAAAATAATTGCAAAAGTAATTGGAAACATTTTCTTTTTTCTATTTCAGTTCCGTAACAAGGAGCCACCTCAGATGGGGAGGTGGGGGGAGGGCCATGTCCGCATTTTCCTCCTATCTGCTCTGCTTCCCCCAGGACACCCTGGGTGACATTCCTAAGAGGTCAAATAGGGTAAAATGCTCTCCCCTATCCCCAATTTAGGCTTCATTTCGATCAGTAAACCTATTACCATTGAACGGTGCACCGAACATGCTACTTGCCTGGCTGCTTTGTGAGCCATGGCATTGGGGCCGCTTCTGTTCCTTAAACACCTGTTTTCAAATCTGGTTCATTTACAGGAATTAGGATTAACCTTCTAATAGGCTAAACCAAGAGTCCCTGGGATAATTTGTAACACCTGTAGCCCTCTCTGTAGGCCTCTCCTCAGCCTGAGTCTTTTACAACATAACCTTGCTCTGTGGTCAGTAGGGAGATGCCCTTTAGAAAGTGGGAGCAACTGGAGATTTTGTAGGGACCTGTGCTTTCCTCAAAGTGTTCACCCTAGAAATTCAACAGTAAACTTGCTGCACCTCTCAGTGAAATATTTGGGGTTGTTTTCTGAGGAATTTATTGGAAGTCGGTTACGTAATGTGCTAAATTTTACTTGCTCATTCTAATTAATTTTCCTCTACTTAACTAATTAAAATGCCATCAAGAATTATACCACTTTGGCCAAGAATAGGTGAACCAAGGCAGCCTACCCTTTACTGCTTTTTTGGTATAAAGGGACCCTTCCTCATTCTTCTGTCACTTCCACAGACTTCACTGAATCCATCAAACCCACAGCTGGGAAATCCCTCCTGCCCTTTTCAAGAGGTGCCTGCAAGCACCAGTCTTTGAAAACAGGGCCTTACGTCCCTCTCAGGACTCATTGGATTGCCAGGAACAACTGCAATGCTTTGGCAGTAGAGGCAATAGGCATGTACAGAGATGTCATCCTAGAATGTTCTTCAGGTTCCCCTGGGTGAGGATTCTCCTCACAAGTGCTGGACAACTGTGTTTCATTTCTTATGTTCCTGGTCCTGACTGGAGTTTCCTATTTTTTTCCTTTGTCTTTTTTTCTCAACATGTGCCTGAGTCTGTGGTGGTGGGTTTTAGGGATCTAGGAAAACCATGGCATTTGTTCTCTACTTATTGCTTCTTATAAAGTACTTCCTAGATTATGCATTCTCACTATATCAGTTTATTCGATTTTTACCTGTATCTTTAATTTTTCACTTTCTCTGGCTCCTTCCCTAAAACGTAGAAATGCTCTCAGATTGCCCCTATCTTAAATAATTCTTTCCTTGGCCAAGATACTGCTATCCCTTGCTAGAGCCCATTTAGCTCTATTTCTTGAAAGAGTATTCTTCCTAGCTTTTGTCTCTTCCTCCCTTTCACTCACTCTTCAAAAGCCACAGTATTTTGGCTTTGGCTCCCACAAAACTACAAAACTTCTCACTGTTTTATCAAGTGCTCCTAATTGCTCACTTACAGTTTCCATTCTGTGTGACCTCTCTGTAGCATAAGGTAGGTTGTTTACTCCCTGTTTCATGAAATTCTGCTTTCTGGATGCCTGAGACACCATTGCCCCACAGTTCTCCTGTTTCTGACCACTGTCCACTCCTTCAGTTTCCTATTTTCTAGTGTGGTCTCTTTGATCTTATTCTCTTGTCACTCTAGTCCACATAGTCATCCTCCCTAGATAAACTCTTGCAAATTGGTGGCTTTAAACACCATCTCTGTGTGACTTCCAAATCAGTAACACTAGTTCTGACACATCTTCATGTCCAGAAGCATTTCCAGCAAACTCTGCCGCCTTTCCTTGACTCCTTTCTCTCTTTACCCAAGTTAAACCTGAGACTGCTGTTCCTCTCCCTGTTATAAATCTAACCAGGAGGTTAGGTTATCTAATGGCTTCATGTTGCCCAGAAGTGAAGCCCAGACTCGGAATTCGGGGCCCTTCATGAGTCAATTCAAGTCCAATCAGTATCTCGAGAGCAGTTTCTCTTACCACAGCCCTAATGGCCAGTCTGCTGGTAATTATGCCAGTATTCTTGGGTGTATCTGCCTCTGCCTCTTCACCCATGACATTTTGGGGCACAGGTTATAGCTCAAGAAATATATACTAAATAAATGAATGGAGTATCTGCTCAGGTATCTGCTCAGCTATCGAACAGAATTCTTTTCACTCTTCTCAGCCTAGTTCTTGTTCTGTCACCTCCATGAAATCTTTCCTGATCCTTTCCCTGGAAACCATCTCTATTCTTTTGAGCTCCTATGGCATTGTTTTATTATATTAGTCCTATGCCACTTTATACATTTTTGTAGTCTTTCCAATGCCCATCATGGTACCTTATACCTAACAGGTTCTTATTAAATGAATGAAAGACTTAATTCAGTCTTTTTAAAACCATGTAACACAAAAGCCCTTGGGATATGAATTTCATGGGATCCCTAAAAAGCTTAAAAATCCACTTAATAAATAATTTAATATTTAGTAAACTAAAATTAAAAAGTAGACCTAGTTCTACTTTTTTTTAACACCACAGAAATGTTCCTAGAACCTACACAGAGCAGATTAGTATATGGATCTGACAAACGAACGGTAGGGTATTAAAGTAAAACCAAATAAAGGTAAGAGATTGGGGTAGTTTTCCATGTTTTAGCAGTTGGTAATTTTCAACATAATCTGCCATTTAAACAATGTCATAATTTCATTTCTAACTCAACAACAGTTTGCTCTAATGCTTTAGGCTAATGGAACCCTAATACATTTAAAGTATTATGGCTAGATTAAGTATTAAAAATCATATTTGTCTACTATATAATAAGCATGGTCATTAAAAGATGTAATCAACTTTAGGCTCACTGATGCTATGTCAATGTGTATGTAATTATGGCTTATGCTGACCTTATTTACCTCTATCATATGAATCTGTCAGCTGTTGAATAGAGTTCTTTGCAACTTAGCAGTGAGACACATTTCTAAAAGTCTTTAGGTTGACTGACTATATTTTCAACATACATGTAGTTGGTCTGCATATCAGGTGGTGACTTGGCATGAAGCCACAGGTGAGCTGTCATGCATGCATGCAGTGGGGAGGTGGTCCCCTGTCCACAGTTGTAGACCTAGGGTGGGTACGGGACAATTTGAAGAGTGTACTATTGTGGAGGAACTGGGAAGATGTGTTTTAATTTTGGGCTTTAGCTAGATTTCTGATGGCTACTAATACAGAAAAACCTGCTAATGAGCAGGCCACTTGTGTAATTTTTTTTGTACTTAAAGTAAAATGTAAAATGTCAGGCAGCTATCCATGACCTACTCTAGGGAAAGGGAACAGCTAATGATTAGTCTTCTGTTTACAGTTAAAGTCTGATTTCTCTTCCTAATTTTGGTTGACTTGCTATTGGTCCTCTGGACTCCTAATAGGCCTTGTGGATTCTACATAGATTCTGCTTTGACTCGCAATTGCCATGCCATTAAAGGACCTCCAAATGCTGCCCTTT
This sequence comes from Stenella coeruleoalba, assembly GCF_951394435.1. Lineage (NCBI taxonomy): Eukaryota > Metazoa > Chordata > Mammalia > Artiodactyla > Delphinidae > Stenella > Stenella coeruleoalba. The sequence goes on from NC_137160.1 coordinate 47,913,952, forward strand.
AATTTTATGTTCATTTTCTCTAGGCTTTTTTTCTGTAATATACTTTTAGTTACCATGTCAGTTCTTTATAATCTTGTATTTGTTTTTTAGTGATGCACCACCCTCATTTTCCAATATAGCCCTTCTTTATTAAAAACAAACAAACAAAAAAAACAACCTAAGAAAATCACCAAAATGGCTTCATAAACTTTGGTGGAAATAAGTGGTATAAGAATGAACTAAATCGGGAGGAGACTGGCTTAACAATATGGGTTTGGTAACTAAATCCAGCCCTGGAATGAGCGGGTGACTACCTTGATCCCTTTGTGCTTAGCCTCCTAGTTTTAGTTGAAGAGGCAGACATTTTGTTTGTTTTCTAGAGGAAGGGCCTGTTTTGCACATTCTCCTGGAGTCTGTGCATGAACTTAATAGTCAGGTGGCTGAATAATGTATAGTCAACCCCTATCCTTTCACCGTTCCCGGTATAGTCCTGAGGTTTTTACAGAAAGTCTCCCTTGCAGGGCCAGATTCTCTGAGCCTTCTTAGGTGATGGTTAGTTAAGCTGATAATGAGAGAAAATTAGGGGAGACTCCCCATGGCAGACAGGTCACAAATATACATTCTAACAGTGACCTTTAAGGGGCCTACTCCAAACCCTCAAAGAATCACTCAAATAGTGACTAATTAAGCCTTTTTCTGAAAGCAGCCTAAAAAATGACTTTAATATTTGGGATTTCAGAAGGGTAGAACACCTGGTATCTGGTGAGGCCTCTCAAATCACACTTGGTCTCCTCTAGCTCGGTAGCTTGGTGGCCCTTCACCCAAAGACCTTCAAAGGTCTGAAGGCTATAGTAAGAAGCCAGGGTATGAGTTCTTAATGAAAATCAGTTCAGCACAGTAAGCAGTAATCACCGTCAGGCTTTGAAGAAAGTGCTGAGTTACTTTTCCTTCTGCTTTCTCTTGATGATTCAGGAGGGTAGAGGGGAAAAGTCATAGATATGGGTTACCCCAACCCATAAATAATTGAAAGAATATGGAATGCAAATTCAAATTCATTTCTTTTCATAACAGCCACATTTAAACAGCTCATTCAACTGTGTTTACCAGTAAATGGAGTGGAATTGGAATTGACAGGAGGGGTTTCTCTTGACTGTGCTTGAATATGCCAGTTGAGATGCAGAAATGCTTTCTGGTACAAAACAAAGAAATCAGCAAATGAAGGCAGTCATTCTGAGCTACCCTACTTCCTTCTTTCTTTCCTGATGAAGCACCTAATGAAATGTGAAGTGGTCCAGGAGCTGAGAAGAATGCCTTAGTGTAATAATGGAGAGAGAGAAGTATTTGTTATAAATATGGGTCTGGGCTTCTTGGTGAAGGTATAAAACATACTTTCAGGCTGGGGATAAGGAAAGAGCAAGGCTCATGATCTGAGAACAAGGGAAATAGCCTGTAGGGAAGGCATCTTTCAATTACTAACATCTCCTGAGATTTAAGAACAAGACAGTCCCAAATCAGGTAAAAGCAGATGCAAACGTGACGGCATTTAAAAATATTAACTGATGTTTTTCTCTTTCTTTCTTCCCTGAGTTTATTCTCCCCTTTTCTTCTATTGCCCCACCTGATTAAGTAAGTCCTCTAGGGTCATTGCCACAAGGGAGGGATGTGAAAATGTGTCAAAGAGAAGGAAGAAGTAGCTTTGGTTTCTAAAATCTAAGCCCTGGGAAGAATCCAGAAGATTTGAGATATAGGTAGAATTTGGTAGAATAGGGTTTGAGGAGAGAGAGTTTTCTCTTTGATTAAAGGAAGATTCCCTTGGGCCAGGGAGTGGAGGGGACTGCTTGGGGAAGGGAGGAGAGCAGAGATGTTGATGGGTGCTGGAAGGAGGGCTGGGTGCCCTGCGATTTGGACAGTTCCAGGGGGATGTGGTGAGACAGCCAGTCTTCAAAGACTGTGCACAGCTTTGCAGAAATTCCTGAGCCACAAAGTGGCACCCAAAGAACAAAGGGTTCCTGTGCCCCAGCAAGTGCCATGGAAACTGGGGAGAGAGCCATTGGGCCCAAGGGGGCACAAAGGAATAAAGAACAGACACGTCATGGCTTCCTATGGGGACTAAACATGCTAGCACTGTCCGAGGTCTCCTTAGAATTTAAACACAACCCTGGGGAAAGAAGGGGGATTCTAAAATAAGTGAGACTGAATTTCTACCAGCCTGGAAGAATGTGGTATCAATACAGAAATAAAGTGAGTTAATATAAAAAGTAAAGAATTTACGAAAATAAAGAGTTGTAAACTACGATTTGTGCTTTCCATGAGTAGGGCCAGATCCAGGGTTTCTAAGCCTCTTGAGGAAGTGCATGGGAGACTGTTTTTTTCCCTCAAACTAGAGGATAACCATTTTGAGGCACAGGCCATGACCCAGGCAGGGAATTGGTGGGCAAAGATGAGGTGGACTCTTGGGAGTAACCATGGAGTCTGAGGTGGATTGTGAAGAATTCGAGTTTAAGAGTGTCACAGGGTGCTTTAACCCTCAGGGACAGGCTCAGAGAAGGTAACAGAGGGAAGAAGGAGAGGAGGAGGGGTTGAGGTGGGTAGAAAGCAGAAGGAGGGTGCCTTAATGGGATCCACAGAAGAGATTAAATTATTTGATATTCAGCAGAATCTTCTAGAAAGGAAAGGAGAAGTGAACTTCATGGCTCCACTGCAGTTCCTGACAGTTAAGGCTGGTGGGGACAACAGATAAGTCCCAAGGGACACTTTTGGGGCTTTTTGGAAAGGCAGGTAGAATTCCCCTTTCCCAGAGCTGGCCCAGCATACAGCACACAAACAGGCACACAGCTTGCTGCAGGAGCCTGGGGCCCATGAGCTAGGGGAGACTGTGCCCTGTCTGCAGAACGCTGCCCAGCCTTGGAAGTGCAATGCTTTAAAAATAGTTCCAAGAATTTGTGAAACACAAGTTCCCCTCTCTTTCCTTTTCTTGTAGGATATAAGTGAACTTTTCATGGCAGACAGTAGAGAACCACAGCTGATAATGACAAAACTAAGGTAGGGTTGAGGGGGTCTTGAGAAAGGAGAGACAGATTCAGATCTTGGCTCTTGACTCGTGGCTTCTTGACTTATGAGACTTGAGAATCATGTGAGAATTGCTTCACCTCTTGCACCAGGCACCCTCCCAGACTCAGCTGAGGAGGAAGGGAGCAGACGGAGCTGGGGAACCCGCCAGCCACAGTACCCACTGTCTTGAAGCCAAACTCTGACATGAAATAGTCTTACCTGCGGCCAGACTCCCTCTGGTGGATGGGGCTGTAGATGCAGAAGGGAGAAGCTGAGGGTCTCCTAGATTAAGTGACCTCCAGTTCAGTGAGGCAAGAGATGTGCTCTGAAAAGCGGCTCACCAACTCGAGCCCGAGGAAGCTAGTGCCCACTCTACCATGGGATATTTTACTTGAGGGAATTACTATTCTGAAAAACTAGTTTGGGACAGAGATCCAGTTTGCTGGGGGCACCTGGAGGAAGAGTAAGCTTCCTTTGCAGGAATGCAAAGACTTACTAGAACAACAAACGCAGTGAGACTCATTTTGCCCCAATGTTTATTTCTATTTCCATCTTTCTCACCCTGACAGGGCCTCTCCATCTGCTGTAGAATCTAGTCTCTGGTTTTTGTGTTTCCAAAGTCTAAATTTGTGCTAAACCTTCAGGAGCAAAGTTCTCATGGTGGAGGCAATGCTGACTTAAGATGCGAGAATTTCCTCCAAGAGGGTCAGTAAAGGGCTCCCCTGGGCTGGTTAGCAAGGAAGAAAGGGGAGTAAAAGGGAGAAAGCCTAATTTTGGGGAAAAGGGATTTCCTGTGAAACCTGAAGGAAAAGAATGAAGGGTTCCCCTAAATGTTTTACACATTCTCTTGCACGTGAGAAGTGGTGCTGGCAGCAGGGGCAACTTTGGGCTCAATTTTTCAGGGTTAGAACTGGACCCAACCTGGCAAGGCCAGTGTCTCTCTGCCCTTTCTAGTCTCATGGTGTGTGGCCTGCCAGTTGATGTTCTGAACGATGCCATTGCCTTTGGCTTTAGAATTTCAGAATTCCCTTATTATTATTTTTTAAAACATCTTTATTGGAGTATAATTAATTTACAATGGTGTGTTAGTTTCTGCTTTATAACAAAGTGAATCAACTGTATGTATACATATATCCCCATATCCCCTCCCTCTTGCGTTTCCCTCCCACCCTCCCTATCCCACCCCTCTAGGTGGTCACAAAGCACTGAGCTGATCTCCCTGTGCTATGCGGCTGCTTCCCACTAGCTATCTATTTTCATTTGGTAGTGTATATATGTCCATGCCAATCTCTCACTTTGTCCCAGCTTACCCTTCCCCCTTCCCATGTCCTCAAGTCCATTCTCTACGTCTGCATCTTTACAGAATTCCCTGTTGTTAAATGGCATGGTTGCCTTTTGTTTTGTCCCACTTAGTTGCAAGGTTCAAAACAGTGTCTGAGGGATGATGAAAGTCCATGGGCTCCGGAACTGTTTCCACTTGCTTAAGAGGGTGTCTCTAGTATTCATCCATCCAAAGAACAGTTATTGAGGGCCTCTATGTGTACCTGGCACTTGTTTGGTCCTAGAAATCAGAAGGAAGCCCCCTCATTGCCTGTTGAAGGCAGTTGTGAAAAGTGAGCATCAGACACTGTGACAAGTGCTAGGATAGATGTGTGTATTGGGGGCTTAAGCGGGGACATGATTCAGCCTTTAGGGGTTGGCAGGGGCTTCCCAGCTGGAGAAGCTTCTTAGTTGCTTTGGATTTTTTTTAAGGAGGTGATTTTTGCAAGAGGATTCTAGAGATATTGATTAGAAAGTTGACATTAGTGAAAGGCTGAATCAATCCCTAGAATTTTCTGTCACAGACTTCTTGTCTTTTGAAGTAATTAAATGTATTTATTGCTTAGACAATGTTAGGTTTTCTGTAGCTTTCAGCCAAAAACAATCTTGACTGATACAATGTTCTTTGCCCATTTTTGTATTAAAGCATGTTGAGGAAAAAGTTGAAATTTTGCATTGTTCTAACTGTAATTACCATTCTTTTTTGTTTGCATTATAATTTATGCAGGAAGAAAACAAGCTGATTTTCTAACTCTAGGAAAATTGGAACAGACTTTCCTTCTTTTCTCTTTCTTTTTCTCCTCTCTCTCTCCTTCCCTCCCTTCTCCCTTCCTTTCTCTCTCTTTCCCTTCTTCCCTTCCTTCCTTCCTATTTGAATTATTTAAAATGTCAGTAAAAATCAGTGACTTAAATGTTACACTGATGAATTAAATTCATTTTTTATACAACAAATGAACAATGAGTAAATACAGTTTCCTGTAACAGGCAAATAAGCATACTTGTTAATCTCAGTATTAAAGGTTTATATAATAATAAAATATTATTTATAAACTAGAACCTCACAGGAGAGCTTATTGCAAATGACTTATCCAGGGTTCAATTTTATAATGTAAAGCTATTGATTAAGTATTAAGATGGTAAGAAAGAAACTTCACTCCAACCTGGGTAGTATTTTTATTCTTAATTTCTTTGAGTTTTAAATATCCTGAAGTTTCTTCCTTATCTTTATCTGAGTTTTAAATATAAGTACCTGAGTTTTAAATATAAGTATCTAAGTTTTAAATATAAGTATCAGAGTTTTAAATTTTCTTCCTTTTAATAAAATGTTAAAGCCTTGCTCAGTGATTCATTTTCTCAATATTCCTGCTATGAAAAGCTTGTGATTTCTGATTTTAACTTTAATTTTAATTAAAGCTAAGTTTAAGAAATTGGGGCTTATAATTTTTGGGTCTGCTGGTAGTCATCATTTTCTCACTGATTTGAAAGGGGGTTTTACTGCTTTAAGATGTTAGCCTCTGTCATATATGTTGCATTTTCCTCTATGTATTATTTGTATTTTAACCTTGCCATGATTTTTGCTTTATAGAATTTTTCTATTGTTGTTACATAATTTTTTGAACGCAAATAAGATCTTTTGTTTTTATCATGTCTGGCTTTTTTGTAAGTTTAAAGAGGCTTCCTTCAAACCAAGATTATAAAAATAGTTATACATATTTTCTTCTATTCTTTTCATGGCTTTATGGATAACTTTAAAATATTTGATCTATCAAATTTATTTTGGTATAAAAATTTAGGAATATAGGCATATTTATTTGGGAAATAGCAATCTGTTGTTTTAATAAAATTTACTGAGTTTATCTTTCTCCACTGCTTTGAAATGTCACCTTAACCTTACACTGAATTTCATACCTCCTTGATTCTATTTGTGGAATTTATATTTGATTTCACTCATCTGTTTGTCTATATACCCATGCCACTCTCATTTTAAAAATGACTATGACTTTAAAGACATTAAAATAATTAGTAATACAAGTTCTTGCAAATTATTTTACTTTTTAAGAAACGTCTTGGCTCTTCCTGCATTTTTATTCTTTCAGATTGGTTTTTAAAAATAGTACTTACTATCCCAAGCACTTCATTTATTTGGGGTTTTTTTTTCTGTATTGATTTTTCAGGAAAACAAATTACAAAAGTAACATATGATTGCTCTAACAAAGTCAAACCATATAGACAGGTGCAGAATATGCCTTGACAACCTCCCTCTCTTCCTCTTTACTTTTTTTTTTTGGCCACACGGCATGTGGGATCTTAGTTCCCTGACCAGGGATCAAACCCGCACCCCCTGCATTGGAAGTGTGGAATCTTAACCACTGGACCACCAGGGAAGTCCCTCTTCCTCTTTAACAGCACAGCCCAGAGGTAACTTCTATTTGCCCTGTGTTGCGTATCCATCCTTTCGCACTTTCTCCCATTCTTAGGTACAAACTCATTTCGTGAAGAAGTGCCCTCAAAATATCGGTGCTCTTTTGGCTACAGTTCCCCAATAAATATTTGGAAAGACATATTTTCTTTCACATTTCTGGCTTTCAAATCATAAAATGCCTCAGCCTTTCAGATTTTTAAAAAAATACATACATTACTCATCTACATCACAGACATTGCCCGAGACAGTTCATGATAATAAAAACACATTTTGAATATATCTTATCATGGTATTTCTCAAAGTGTGTTCTATAAGACACAGATCCTGTAAGATACTCTGCAAGGAAGATAAGTGTTCCTTGGGCAAATGAGTTTGGGAAACACTGAGTGGTATATTTTCCTTTTGAATATTTGTAATGTAAGTCAACGTATTAGAAACTCTTAAGTCTTATAATAAAGGTTTAATTTTGTCTGATTCAGTGTTTTCCAAACTTATTTAATCAAGGAAACTACTTTGTCTATTGACAGGATATTCATAGAACACAGTTTGGGAAATACTGAGTTACGTGGATTGACCCAGCTATAAACTGGGGGTGGGGTAGTAAAGAACCTAGAATAACTGCCAGGGCTCTGGCTTTGATAAATGGATGGTTGGTGTTGTTACTCACTGAGATAAAGAATGGAAGTGGAGGATCAGTTTTGGACGTATTGAGTTTCAGTGCCTGTGGGAGGCTCAAGTGGAGATGTTTAGTAAGCTAAGAATATACAGTCTGGAACTCAGGTGAGAGGTCAGAGCTAGAGAACGATGGGTTTGGAAGTTTGCTTCGGATTAAAGTGTGTTGTCTAAAAAGACCCATTTAAAATGCACATATATTACCTAGGAAGGGTAAGCATTAAATTATTAATATGTATTATATTATCATATTAGCTTACTATCATTTTAAAGCAGAGAGCAGACCCCTGAAGGAATGGTAATCAGAAATGGTGAATTTTGAGTGGAGGGTGGGCAAAGAAATAGTCTGAAGTGATTTCTAGCCCTTTAGAACCTGGGGCCTTTTTTTAAGGCTAAATTTTTTTTTCAAATTTCCCCACTGCCCCACACATTTCTACTTTTAATATTTTTTGTGAGAAAATTTGCCCTGACTGAAACTAGTATGAATTAACTTTAAGAGGAATCAGTACAAATTCATTAAGAGGTATATTTATTCAGTTTACTGACTGTGGCAGTGTGCATATGGGTTTCTGATCTTCCTGTTACTCCTGTGTTTCCAGGCTAAGATGAATTTAAGGACCCTTGACTTTCAGTTTTGGATAAATGCTGTGTTCTCCCACTTATTCAGGTTCATATCAAGTTCAAATGAGAAGCCAAGGGAAAGGAAGATGCTAGGATAATTTTCAAGTCAGTCATCTGAAATCTTTTCGGCCTGGGTCTGTTTTAACCAATACTGAGCTCTTAGCCTAGCTTCCCCATAACTAACTAGGGGACCTCAGAGAAACCTCGCTGCCTCCTTTACCTTAACTATCAAAACAGAGTAATAGCAATAGCTTTTCTCGCCCCCCCCCCCCCGCAGGGCCTTTGTGCAGAAGTCAGTAAGATAAATAGTTGTGAAAGTGAGTGGGAAGGTTAAAAGTGCTCTTAAATGTGAGGTATTTTCATGGCTGCATTTTAATATGGCTCATCACTAGGTATCCTGAAGGTTACAGTTCCCTGGGAGGGGGTTTAATCATCCAGGCTCACCATAGGGTGGACTCCATTTAACCTGTGTGTTCTAGTTGATTAGGTTATTGTGTGTAGATTGCAGGAATTTCAAGCTCTACTCCATCTTTTTCCTTTTGATATAATTTTAATGAGATTTTCCCCATTCTTTTATTGCATGGCAGGCTACCACTAGAATAAATATAAAGAAGTTTTTAAAAATGCAGAAAACAGGAGGGCTGGGGAGATGGAAAAATGCAGGGGGTAAGTCAGGGGATGAGGGTGGAAGGCTGTTCTCAGATCTGCACTGGTCTCCTGATGACTTTAAAATTCCTGGGGGCACTTCCTTATGTGTCAGGCACTCTGAAAGATAAGAGAGGAAACCCAACTAAGGCCACAGAGAGAAATGTCTTTTTTAATTGTTTAAAGAGTGACACATTCCTTCCAAGAAGCTTCATCACCAGGCCCAGGAATCCAATGCTTTTCTTTGTATTGTACAGACAAAACCTGCCTAGTCCAGAATCTTCGCACACAATGGCCTCTAGTGTGTTTCTTCTCTGAGCGGGCAGTTTTGTGGGAAGAACATATTTGTTTTTACTAGACCAATCCAGGTAACACTTAAAAGCCATTTATCCTGAGTTGAGGTAGTTATTTTTATTAACTGAGTCCCCTTCATTGAATACTAGTAACTGTCACTGACCTGTGTGTCACTAACTAGCAAGTCACTTCATCCCTAGGGCTTCATTCATTTTCTTCTCTTGGGAAGGAGTGTGTGTGTGTGTGTCTGTGCATGCGTGCATGTGCACGTGAGTGTCTGTGTGTTGAGGTGGGGGGCAAGACCAGGGCAAGTATCTGATATATGCCAGGTGGATCATTGAGATCAACTAATCCAATAACCCTGGTAGGCATTAGTTCTGCCATTTCACAGACAAGATACAGAGAGATGGAGTAACTTTTTAAGGTCAACATCTAGAGCAGTTAGGCTAGAATTTGAACCCATGTCTGATTCTTGGACAAACTCTTCTCGCTGTACTAAGTTGTCTTTGGCTTGCTTCAGAGGTAAAGAAGTTTCTACTCACTTTTCCACTCTGGAGTGGCTGCCTGGAGGTGGGTCCCCAGGGAAGAGCAATGTGAATTAGTCTCTTTTATTTGAGGCAGTAAAGGATGGGGAAGTGGGTCATATAAGCCATGTATCTGCTTTCCCTTGTTTAGAAGATCTCGTCCACCAAGCTTTCCAATTTTACTGTCCTATGATTTTTCTGGGGGTGAGTCATGAGTCTCTGAAAGAAGGAAGAGAGGCAACGAAATATTTATGGAGCACAGAGAGGACTCCCTCCAAGCCTGAACATCCAAGATTTGAAGAAGAAATCACAAATGATCTGGAGAATCCCCTCAACATTTCATAAATTTATTTCTATGCAGTAGTATTTTTTGGGGGCTAGAAAATTCTGGGAACTAAGCAGAGTCCCTTTTCTTAAAGCATGACAGTCTGTCCCTGGGATAAGTTACCGTATTTTCTGTCATTTGGGAACTAATGCCTTTATAAAGACAGCCTCTGATCATATCTATGCCAAGGACAGCATGGAGTAGAGTGTGGCCAAAGGAGTGGGCAAAGTCTGCCACTGTAGACATCATTATGACACAAGGGGACATAATGGACCTGGCTTGGGAGAGCCATAGCAATTAGGACCTATGGTGGGGGGTGTGGAAACTATGTTTACAGTGTCATTGTCTGTTTTTGTTACTGCTTGGGGACAGTGATTTAGTGATTTCTTTCAGGACAGAAATTACTCACTATAATTTGACTAACTTTGCTCTGCCAATTTTCCTATTTACTTAAAGCGTTTTATAGCTGCCAACACTGGAACTCCATCATCAGCCTACATCTTCTTGAGGTGTTTGGGAACAAAGAATCCCATTCCCCTGGCTCCAGGCTCTAGATCAGTGGTTCTGAATCCTGACTGTACATTAGAATCCCCTGAGGGGCTATTAAAAATACTGATGGCTGGGCCCCATCCTAAGAGAGTCTGAGTTAATTGGTCTAGGTGGGACCCTCACATTGATATTTTTCAACTGCTCCCCAAGTGAGCCTAATGAGCAGCCAAAATTGGGAACTGCTGCTCTGGATGGTTGACTCATCCTACATAACCTGTCAGCTGGATTCTCTGTAGCTTCTAGAGCTGTGCAAGTACATTGGTGCCTTTGTGTGAATTAGAAAAAAATGTCCCTCTGCCTGTACATGTTAGAAAAATGTGCTACTTCTTCTGAATTGACAGGCTCCATGGGCTCCATGGACACATGGCTTGGTGAGCAGAGTACACAGTCTTCACAATGCTGTAGGTTAGTCCTGGTGGCCTCCAACCTTAGGTTCCTCTTCAAGTCTCCTGGTTTGGCAGAGTTCCTTTTCTAAGGGTCTCTCCTGGGTCTTAGCCTTAGGGCAAATCTCATCTGTTAAAGAAATAGAGAAGGAACACTTCTAAAATGGCCGTTTGAGGAGCTCCACTGATCTTCTCCTCAGCTACAAATCTCTAACCCATGAAACATTAAATAAACAACCATTTAAAGTTTCTGGAAATTTTCCTAAGGGTACATAGCAAATGGAAAAACATTTATTTGAGAAAAATCTACTAAATCGCTGTAAGAACAATGAATCTGTGGCACATGAGCCATGGGCCATCCCTCCCCTCCCAGCTCTGTGTGATGGAAATTCTACTCCAGGTGGGGGTAGCCAACAAGGGCCTCCACTTCTGCCAGACCCCAGTCTAGGTCTATAGTTTCTTCCCTGGAGGAGCAAGCTGCCAGAATTTCTTATCCTCCACCCCTGGCTTCAGGTTGCAGAAGCTCTAACTCAGGCAAGTCAAGAATAGTGGGGCTTTTACCCCTGCTCATTCATAGGTTCAAGTTTCCATGTCAGGAGAAGCAAGCCAAGAAGATCAGGGCTACTGTTCTCTCCCAATGGCCCACTCACAAAGAAGGGATATCACTCCAGAAGAAGCAAACCCCTGTCACTGTCCCAATTCAAGAGCAGTGGCACAGAGGTTTTGCCAGAGAGAGAGAGGCTATAAGAACAGAGAGCTCCATAGTTCTGCCTAAGAGCATTGATTTTATTTGGAATAGAGTGTGGTAAAGTTCAAACCTAAGGGTGCTATCAAAAACAATGGGCTTCTCGGAATTCCCTGGCTGTCCAGTGGTTAGCACTCAGTGCTCTCGCTGCTGGGGCCCTGCGTGGTTTGATCTGTGGTTGGGGAACTAAGATCCCACAAGCTGTGTGGTGCGGCCAAAAAAAAAGTACAGATTTTTGGTAGTAAATAATTATGAGGAGGTTGGTAATTCCATGATAGCAACAAGTTAAATTGTAGAACAGCTGGAAGTATAACTGAAAGAATTATAAAAAGAGACAGTTAAAAGAGCCCTCCTGGGATTGAAACAAGCTTCAGAGGCTGACCTCAAATACTGTCCTTGCAAAGAGGTCTGACTTTAATTGGATTGGGCTGTGGAGCAATTTGTGACACAGGGTATTGATGAACATAATAGAGAAATCAGCTAGCAGGTTGTGGAGGCTAAGAGTTGGGTCTGATACAAACAGAGGCAGATGAATAGGAAGCTAAAAAAGAGACCAAAGAAGGAGACAATTAAAGAGAGTCCTGGTAAAACAACTGTCACTTAACAGTTGTTGTAAACAACTGTTAACAGGGTGACTGTAAGTGTGTCTGACACTGCAACAGTGTGGGGGAAATAGCTGCACACTGTGGGGGAAATAAACTTCATAGAAATAGTCAAGTCACTAAACAAATAAACAAGCAAACAACAATAAAAACAAGACCCAGAGAGGTGTTGGTGGAGAGTCAATATGCAGAGCCACTACAATCTATTATCTGAAATGTCCAGTTTTCAAAGAAAAATGATGAAATGTGCAAAGAAAAAGGAAGGTGTGATTCATTATGCAGGAAAAAAGAGCAGGCAACAGAGAGAGCAGGCAACATCTGGGTTTTGAGAGAACCCAGATGTTGGACTTAGCAAAGATTTTGAATCAACTATTATCAATATGTTTAAAGAACTAAAGAAAATAGTGGTTAAAGAAGTAATGGAAGGTACAATGACAAGATCTTATCAAATAGGAAGTTTAAATAGAAATTATATAAAAAGAACTAAATGGAAATTATGGAGGTGAAAGTACAATAACCAAAATGAAAAATTCACCAAGAGGGGCTCTGCAATAGATTTCAGATGGAAGAAGAAAGGATCAGTGAACTTGAAGACAGATTGATAGAGATTACACAATCTGAAGAACAGAGAAGAAAGAACAAATAATATTGAACTGAGCTTCAGAGAAACATGGATACCATTAAGCACACTAACACATGCAAAATGGGAAATACTAGAAGGAGAGGCAAAGAGAAAGGGACAGAAAACATATTCAAAAGAATAATGGCTTTAAATTTCCCAAATTTGATGAAAAAGATCAATCTATACGTCTAAGAAGCAGTGAATTCCAAGTAGGATAAATAGAGGGATCTGCACCAATACACATTGTTGTAAAAATGTTGAAAGCTGAAGACAAAGAAAATTCTGAAAGCAGCAACAGGAAAAATGACATGTCATATACAAGGGAGCCCCAATAAGATTTACAATTGCTTTCTCAAGAAACAATGGAATCCAGAAGGCAGTGAGATGACATACTCAGTGCAATAAAAGAAAAAGTCAACCAAAAATAGATCCAGCAAAATTGTCTTTCAGAAATGAAGGATATTTCCAGACAAACAAAAACCATTTGATATTAGACACATCTTAAGAGCAATGCTAAAGAAAATTGTTAAGGTTGAAAGCAAGTGACCAGACAGTACTTCAATTCTGCATAAAAAGATAGTGTACTGAGAAAAGTAAAAGTTATTATGTAGGTAATTAGAAAAGACACTGTAAGTGTGTTTCTTCTCCTTCCTTCACTTAACTAATTTAAAAGCAGTTGTATAAATTATACATATACTGAATTATGGGGCCTATAACATAGAAAGATGTAATATATATAACAATAATAGTGCAACGAAGGTAGGTGGGAGAGAAGTTGTATTGGTGTAAAATGACACCATATGATAATTCAAACAAAAGGAACAAATGAAAAGAACTGGAAATGATAAATAAAAATTGATGTAACAAACTCTATAAATATATACTTGCTCTCATTTATTCTCTCAGCTTCTCTAAAAAACATAAAATTATATAAAGTAATATAACAATGTATTTTGGGGTTTGGAACATATAAAACATAATATGTATAACAATAGTAGTACAAAAAAGGGGAAATGGAAATAAAACTATATAGGAGCAATATTTCTGTATCTCACTGAAATTGTTAGTATAAATCTAAAGTAGATTCTGATAAGTTAAGATGTATATGATAAGCCTTAGAGCAAGCACTAAAAAAACTAAAAATGTAGTGAAAAACATTAAAAATTAAGATATTATACCAGACAGTGTTTATTTAATGTAAATGAAAGGAGTAAAGAAGGAACAGGAACAAAAAAAGTGGCAGATGTAAATCCAAACATATCAACGATAGCATTAAATCAGAATGAATTAAACAATAGAATCAAATAGCAGAGATTGTTAGGCAGGATATAAAACAAGATCCAGCTCCGTGCTGTATATAGGATCACACTTTAGGCTCAAGATACAAGTAAGTTGAAAGTAAAAGGATGGAAAAATTTATGTCATATAAACAGCAACCACAAGAAAGCAGGAGTAGCTATACTAATATCAGACAAAACCGACTTTAAGACAAAAAAAGTTACTAGAGAGATAGATGGACATTTTAAATTATGTTCAATTAAACATAATTATGTCTAATTAAAGCACACATTTTAATGATAGAAAGATCAGTATATCTGTTGAGGAGCTCAACAGAGCCCCAAAGTATATGAAGCAAAATCTGACAGAATTGAAATTTCAACAATAGTAGTTGGAGACTTCAGTTCCTCACTTTCATTAATGGATAGAACAGTAAGCAGAATAAATAATGAAATAGAAGATTTGAACAACACCATAAACCAACTACCCCTACTAGACTGCAGAATACTCTGTCCTGCACCAATGGAATGCACGTTTTTCTCAAATGCATGTGGAACATTTTTCAAGATAGACGACCTGCTGGGCTATAAAACAAACTACAGCAAATTTAAAAGGAATAAATCATACAGAGTATGTTTTCTAAACACAACGGAAATTAGAAATCAGTAACAATAAATATATATATGTATATATATGTGTGTGTGTGTATATATATATATATAACTGAATCACTTTACTGTATACCTGAAACTAACATAACATTGTAAATTAACTGTACTTCAATAAAAAAGAAATCAGTAACAGAAAGATATATGAAAAATTCACAGATATAGAAATTAGATAACACACTCGTAAATAACAAATGGAAATTAGAAAATACTTCGAGATGAATGAAAACATAACATACCAGAATGTATGGGATGCATCTAACATAGTGCTTAAAGAGAAATTTATAGCTTTAAATGCTTATATTTAAAAAAATCTCAAATCAATAGCCTAACTTTATACCATAAGGAGTACGAAAAGAAGAGCAGAAGGAATATATAGAGCAGAGATAAATGAAATAGAGAACAGAAAATCAGTAGAGACAATCAATAAAACCAAAAGTTGATTCTTTGAAAAAAGATAAAAAGATTGGCAAAGCTCTAGCTAGAGTGATCAAGGAGAGAAGATTCAAATTATTAAATCAGGAATGGAAGAGGGAACATTACTAGCAACCTTAAAGAAGTAAATATTATAAAAGAATACTATAAATAAACTTAGGTCAACCAATTAGGTAACTTAGATGAAATGTACATATTCCTAGAAAGGCACAAACTACTGAACTGACTGAAAAAATTAGGTAATCTGAGTAGAACTATGGCAAGTAATGAGATTAAATTTTAAAAATCCTCACAAAGAAAGCCTAGGTCCAGATGGCTTCACTGGTGAATTCTATCAAACATTTAAAGAAGAAGTAATACAAATTCTCCAAAGCTTTTCCAAAAAATGGAAGAGGAGGGAAAAATTTCCAACTCATTCTATGAGACTAATATTAAAAAAAAGATATAAAAAAAGAGACAAAGCCATCAAATGAAAACAAAAACCTACAGACCACTATCTCTATTGAATATAGGCACAAAAAATTTAACAAAATACTAGTAAACCAAATTCAGCAACATAACTAAAGAATACAATGGGATTTATCCCAGGAAAGGAAGATCAGTTTAACATCTGAAATCAATTAAAGTAAGTAGAATAAAGGACAGAACCCACACGGCTGTCTTATAAGATGCAGAAAAATTATTTGACAAATAATTATTTGACAAAATTCAACACCTTTTCATGATAAAAACACTCAAGACACTAGGAATGGAGGGGAACTTCCTCAATGTGATAAATAATATCTATGAAAAACAAATCATATTTAATGATTACAGACTGAATGTTTCTCTCTAAGATCGGGAAAAAGACACGGAGGTCCACTCTTGTATTTTTAAATTATAAATACATACATACATACATACACACACAAAGACATAGTGATAGAGAGATTATTATGAAGAATTGGCTCACTTGGTTATGGAGTCTGAAAAGTCCCAAGATCTGCAGTCAGCAAGCTGGAGACTCAGGAGAGCAGATGGTATAGTTCTAGACTGAAGGTCTGAGAAGCAGGAGAGCTGATGGTGTGAGTTACAGCCTTAGTCTGAGCCTGAAGGCAGGAGAAGACCAATGTCTCAGCTCAAAAACAGTCAATCCTTCTCAAAGACAGTCAGGTAGAGTGAATTCTCCCTTACTCAGCCTTTTCTGTTTTATTCAGGCCTCCAATGCATTGACTAAGGCCCACTCATACTGGGGAGGACAACCTACTGTATTCAGTCTACTACTTAAAATGTGAATCTCATCCAGAAACACCCTCACATCCAGAATAAGTTTATCCAACTATCTGGGTGCCCCATGGCCCAGTCAAGTTGACACAAAAATTAACCATCATGAAGGTTTTCTTCCTGGCTTGCAGACTGCTGCCTTCTTGCTGTGTCCTCACATGGGAGAGAGGGAGTGAGCAAGAAGGGTGGGCGGAGAGTGCTCTCTGGTGTTTATAAGATCGCTGACCCTATTGGATCAGGGGTCCACCCGTATGACCTCATTTATCCTCAGTTATACCCTTACTCCAAATACAGTCACACTAGTGTTTAGGACTTCAACATATGAGTTTTGGGGGGACACAAACATTAAGTCTATAATGCTGCCAAACAAATTACCACAGCTTTGCAGCTTAAAACACACCCATTTATTACCTCACAGTTCTTTAGGTCAGAAGTACAGGCAGGCTCAACTGGATTCTCTGTTCAGGGCCTCACAAGGCTGAAGTCAAGGTGTTGCAGGGCTGGGGTCTCACCTGGAGGCTGTGGGCAAGAATCTGCTTTCAGGCTCATTCAGATTGTTGGCTAAATTCAGATCCTTGTGGCTAAAGGACTGCGGCTTCACTTTTTTTCTGGCTGTTGCATGAGAGCTTTTCTCAGCTCCTAAAGAGCACCTATATGCCTTGGCATGTGGCCTGCTCTGTATTTAAAGCCAGCACTTAACACTTCAAATGTCTTATTTCATAAGTAAAATAAAATTCCAAAAAACCCAAAAACCAAAAAACACAAACAAAAATGTCTTCTGCTACCAGCCGGAGAAAAATCTTTGTCTTTAAGGGTCTCATGTGATTATATCAGGCCCATCCAGATAACCTTCCCTTTGCCATATAAGGTAACATCATATCATCATGGGAGTGATATCTCTCTCATTCAGAAGGGAGGCGATTGTTCAAGGGTGAAGGTCATTGGGGGTCATTCTTAGAATTATGCCTTTCACACTCACAAAAGAAATTCTGCCTGTGAATGACAGCTGAAGTTTCATCCTGCTTGTGCTCTTCCCTTCTCACCTGCCAGTTGATGAGAACTTCCTCCTGTGCCCATGAATTTGAACCTGCCCATGGTCTTCCCTTTGTGACTGCCTGCACTATGGGTTTCAGACTTTCTTATCCAGCCACCACATTTGTGTAAGTCAGTTCCTTGTAAAAAATATTTTAATAACTACATCTCCTGTTGGTTATACTTCTCTGATTGAACCTGGGCTGATACACTTCCTTTTAGGGTTATGATGATTAAATGAGTTAATATATAGAAATATGTTAGAAAAGTCCCCGACTCATGGGACTCCTACTAAGTTCTATGTAAGTGTTAGTTGATGTTATTATTGTTATTATTATCCCTCATATAGGCTTTTAAGATTCCTCTGTTTTGTGGTATGTACATCTAGACTGTGGCTTCCATGAACATGTATTCTCCACTATGTTATCTGTTCCTTTAGTGAGGGGTGCTCAGATTGTCTCTAAGGGCCCACTACAGTTACCTGTGTCCTTGTACACATCCCCTGGGCTTGCAGTTTTTGCTGGGCTCTATGGGGTTTCCCTGGGGGCATCTGTGCGTTAGCAGTCAGCCAGAGATATGTTGGAGACTTATCTCCACCTTTCTAAGCTTCTCTTACTTCTAATATTGCCTTGTTCTAGCTGGTTTACTGCCCAACTTGAACCCAGACCACCACCTTCGGCAGGTAAAGCTGAGCGTTTTATTACTTGAGCTGGGGATACCCTTAGGCAAGAAAGCCAAGAGTCACTGAACTTACCCAATGCAGTGACAGTTTTCATGAGTAAACACTTCTCAAGTATTTGTCTATCTTTGGTTACTTTCCAGTGACTTGAAATGGTTGTTTTTGATAAGGTTGTCCAGTTTTATACTTATTTCTGTGGAAGTGACTCTCCTGATCTTCTCACACTACCATTACTAGAAGGCAAATCTTGGGACATTTACTTCTGGAACGCGGTCACCATGCTGTAAAGAGGCATAGGGACCATCTGGAGATGCCGTGTATGGGTGCTCTGGCCAACAGCCCCAGCTGGGCTCTCAGATGACAGGCAGCAGCCACCTCTGGATGTGAGAGTGAGTGTGCCTTTCTTTCTATGGGTCTGGGCCCAGCTGCTGAGTCACCCACAGTATTGAGTTGTCCCAGATGAGTTCCCAGACACTGTAGAGCAGAGACAAGATACCTCTGCTGTACCTTTTCCAAACCCCTGACCCACTGAATTGGGGATATAATAAAATGATGTGTTTTCCCTCTATATCAGAGGTGATTGTTATGTGGCGGTAGATAATTTGAGTAGCTTAGTATGGCAATTGGAATACTTTTCGTAAAATAGTGGGCATCTGAGGATAGAACTGTAGCCTCCTTTTCTAACATCGTTTAATAAGGAAATCAGATTCCGTTTGCATGTTTCACTTACAGCATTGTATTCGGTATAGAATCTGCCTGCTTGCTTTGAGAGTTATATTTCCACTCTGAATGTTTGATTCATAACACAAATCCTAATTGTTCTCGATACTATGGAAAAATCCAAAGGAAGAAAAGATGTTTTTGATTATTTGTAAAACATCTCTATTTTGCTGGGAAGGATTACTCCAAAATTCAAGTCTAATTTTTGCCCCGTAAGACATATTATAGTAAAGAAAGTATTGGGCTGTGAAACCAGGAAACCTGGACTGGAGTCTGGTTGCATGACCCCAGACCAGTGACACCAGTTCCAGAAGCCTCATTATTGTACTAGAAAATAGAAGTTTTTTGACTGGACAATTTTAAGAATCCTTCCATTGTCAACATGTAGGATTAGCTCTGAAGACCCAATAACTTCTTAAATATTCCTGCCTTTTGGACAGAGTTTGGCACTATCTTCCAAAATTTAATATTAGCACATCCTCCAGCCCAAGAGTTTCACTTTTGCATATCTAGTCAACGAAAATACTTGAATATGTTCACAGGATAGTTCAAGGTGTTCATTATAGTGTTGTTTGTAATAAGAAAATGTTTAGAAACAGCCTTAACTTGATAGGGAAATGACCCAAGAAATGGTGATACATCTGGTTGTTCAATGCTGTGTAACAATTAAAAAGCATGAGATGTGGACTCTAGAAAAATGATACAGATGGACTTATTTGCAAAGCAGAAATAGAGGCACAGATGTAAAGAACAAATGAATGGATACCAAGAGGGGAAGGAGGGTTGGGATGAACTGGGAGATTGGGATTGACATATATACACTACTATGTATAAAATAGATAACTAATGAGAACCTACTGTGTAGCATAGGGAACTCTACTCAACGCTCTGTGGTGACCTAAATGGGAAGGAAATCCAAAAAAGAGGGGATATATGTATATGTATAGCTGATTCACTTTGCTCTACAGCAGAAACTAACACAATATTGTAAAGCAACTGTACTCCAATAAAAATTTTTTAAAAAAGCGAGAATAAAAAAAATAAACTATTAATTGGGCTGACCCAGAAAAAAAAAGCATGAGAGAGGTATGTAGGTACCAATGTAGAACTCTCGTCAGTATATAATGTTAAGCAAAAACACAATTGCAGCGGGACACAGTTAGGAGGGTTCCTTTTTTGTAAATTGGAACAAACCCAAACTGTTTACTTGTGTATATACTGAAGGATTAGAAGGAAACAACAAATGTTGTGAGTTGCTTTTTGTCTTTGGTCATTTCCCAGCGATCAGAAATGATTGTTTTTAATACAATTTTATACTTAATTCTGTGGAGGGTTGCCCCGACTTCTTCTTGCCTTGGGGAGGGGGAGTGAGATGGGAGGGGACTTGGGATATGAAAGAGTGTTCATGGTTTAGACATTTCTATATTTAAATTTTTTATGGGAGCGTGTTCATGTATTTCTTGTGTAATGAAATACATATATACAAGTTTATCATCCGTTGTGAATTTCCTTGCTACTTTCTGAAACCAAAGTTTTGGTTCAGAAAAAAGAATTTCTAAATGTCTATGAAGTTCCTATTTTCGTATTTGCCTGGGAGGAAAAAACAAAACAGGAGCAGCTGCCAGGGTCGAGAGCATGTTGCCAGTTGAGTAAAACAGCAGGGGGACCTGCTGGTGACCAGATTTGCCCACTCCATGCAGGTGCCACTGCCATTAATAAGAATTACTATTTACTTTTTTGAAAAAAAGTTGGGAAATGTGGGACTAATATAAATTGTCTGTCAGTAATAAAAAGGAAATAAATATGGCCCAGTTACTGAAATGAGTTCACACTCTAGTTCACTCTCCCTTTGACTACCACTTTTGTTGCTAGACTTCAAAGTACAAGACCTAAACACTGCTGGGTAGAGAGAAGGAGCAATCTCAGTGAAGTTCATGCTGGTGTTTAATTAAACTATAATATGTAGTAAAATAAATTAAACATTGGTGAAATTACAAGTGACATTGAGTGTGAATTGGGATGTTTTAAAATAATGGATTCATGAGAGTATTTTATCTAGACAAACTGAAAATGTCCCAACCTCACTGTTTTTTAATCCTTTCTTGAAAGCACTTTTGTGCAAGTTATCTTTGTTGAAGAAATGTTGTCAGAGATTGAGAGAATTTAATTAAGAGTTATAGAAGCCAAAGGTTGTAAATGAAAGAAAATATAAAAACACACTTTAGAATTGGTTCCTAGATATTATATTTTAATATATTACTATTTTTAATATATTACTATATCAGTAATTTTAAAATATATTTAATATTTTGTTACCTTTGCTTTGTTTCATGTTTAATAGACAACAAAAATAGGTGCCCTTATGAATTAATATAACTGTTATTACAACATCTTCATTTATTTTTCTATCTACCTACTAAAGATGAACCACTGTATTTGTATTTGTATTGGTACTAATATCTACATACTTACCACTGTTACCCACTAGGGGTCAGGCTACTTACACCATGGAAGTACCGATTGTAGGACGGGTGTTGTTGATGTGACAGGCGGAGAAAAGAAATCCTTTATTTTCAGTCACATTACTCTACGGTGCTCTACGGCAGAAGAGGGTAGCACTGTTTTTCCTCATCTGGCACATAATCAATTGTTCAAAAAATGGATGCTACTGTTATTACCAAAAATATTTGCCTCATTTTCTAATGTCAAAGTAGTCAATTTCTAAGATTTCTTCTTATTAAATTTTTTTCTTTATCCTTAAGATGAGCAGTTAGAAAGAGATATTATCTTTAAACTTTTCTTTTGAAAAATTTCCCCCCTGAAAGATTGTGTATTAATTAAACAAATATTTGAGCAAGAAATTTACTGTGCGAGGGGGTTGGGGAACAGAGGTGAAATAGAGATGCGTCTTCTTTCAACAACACCACCAATGATAACAACACCACCACAAACTTCTGATCCAGTAAGAGAAAAGAAATATTTGCCAAGAACTAGATTCAGGGCAGTATGTGATCAATAATCTAAAAGGCATATAAATATGAGTCATGTGATACGGGGTTGTTTGGTGGAAAATATGTGCTTTTAAGTCTGACAGGCAAAGGTTTCATTCAAAGAATTTCTTTGAAGATAGAAGCCATGTGCACAGTTGGTGGGAATGTAAATTGATGTAGTCACTATGGAAAATGGTATGGAGGTTCCTCAAAAAATTAAAAATTGATCTACCACATGACCCAGCAATTCCACTTCTGGGTAGATAACTGAAGGAATTGAAATCACTATCTTGAAGAGAGATCTGCATCTGAATGTTCACTGTAGCGCTATTCACGATAGCCAAGATGTGGAAACACCTAAGTGTCTGTGGATGGATGAATGGATAAAGAAGATGATATATATACACACACACACAAACACATACACACACATATATACAGTGGAATGTTAATCAGACTTGAAGAAGAAAATCCTGCTATTTGTGACAATATGTATGATCCTGGAGTACATTATGCTAAGTGAAATAAGCCAGACACAGAAAAACAAATACTGTATGATCCCACTTGTATGTGGTCTCTAAACAATTGAACTCATAGAACCAGAGAGTAGAATGGTGGTTACCAGGGGCAGGGGGGGGTGTGGGGTAAATGGGGAGATATTAGTTAAAGGGTACAAATTTTCAATTATAAGATGAATAAGTTCTAGAGACCTAATGTACCGAGTGGTTACTATAGTTAATAATGTATACTTGAAATTTTCTAAGAAAGTAGATCTCAAGTGTTTTCATCACAAACCCAAAGATGGGAATACATAAGGTGATGGATATGTTAATTAGCTTGATTGTGGTAATCATTACACAATGTGTGTGTGTGTGTGTGTGTGTGTATATATGTATATACACCAAAATATCAATTGTACACCTTAAATATATGCCACCTGTGTGGTCAACCACACCTCAAGAAAGTTGGGAAAAAACTGAGTCTCAGGATAATAATACGTGCCTTGTAGGATTGTTTGGGGATTAAATGAGATAGTTGTAAAACAACGAACAGAACTATAGTTTGTTGCCTTTCTTCATCTGAATGTCAAGGTTTGTTTTTGTCTGACCTCCTGCAAAAAGGAGGAAATGTATTTGAGAAAAGATGCTGTTTCCCTTACTATGGGAGTTTAGAAAGAAAATTCCTATTCAGGGAATTAGGGAATGCTTCATCAACTAGGTGAATTTGAATTGCACCTTAAAGTTTGTGTAGAATTTTAACAGGAAAAGCTAGAAGGAAGAATCTGATAGGTGGTGAATATGACTTGTGTAAAGACTTGGAAATACTTTGGTTTCCTTTAAAGCCCTGAATAATTCAGCTTGACTAGAATTATGATACATATAGGGAAAGAGTTGGATAAAGTTGGACTGAAATTTAGGGACATATCATGGAAGGCCTTAAACGCCAGGCTAAGGAGTTTGACCTCTTGGTGAGGAAAGGAAAGTAGTTGAACACCAACTCTAGAAGAGAGATTTGGGATTTTAATAGAAAAATCTTTTTCTTTGCAGTTGGGATTAGGATGGGACTAAAATTACTCCTGTAGAATATGTTTAAATTTCATATATATTCATATATATTTTATATATATATTCATATATTTTTACCTTTTAGTTGGAGAGAACATTTTTCTCCTGAATCCAACATGGGCTGGCTCCCGGGAACCAGACTCTACTACCTACATGTAGTTCATATGCCTGCATGTTGCCTTCTTAGGATAAAGATGATAGATTTTAAGGAATCAGAAATGTGAGAGATGATACTAATAAAAACAGTCAGCTGTTCTCCCTCCACTTGCATGTTGAAACTGGAAACTAATCAGCTACTCTGTCCCTGGGCAGGTGTGACCACAGTTACATAGGTCTTTACTGTGATACAGTGTTCCTTACGCTAACAGACCATAAATTACTATTCCTTTTCATCGTATCAGATGAGGTCAAGTTAAAATGACATTTCACATGAGAGAAAAAACATACACACGCCTCCTAAGTTGCTCTGGGGTAAAAGACTATTGCTTACCAAAGGAAAGGGGAGCTGTTCTCATCATATGGTTTGGGGACGAATTTCAAAATCCCATTTGCACTTTTTTCTGCACTGTACTTTAGTCATTTGGGAGACAAAGGAGAATGAAATTACTGGAAGAAACTTTTAAAAATCCCACTGTGGGTAACTGGTGGATCACAGTGCTAGAAATACCAACAAAACTAATATGTTCATTCATAATGATTTATTCTCTGTAGTTTTGGGGGTCTATTCTATCATCTCAAACCCCAAGAAAGGAACAGAAGAGGTTAGTTATAAGATGAGGAATTCCCATACTCATTACTTCTGCCCACTGCTTTCAGCTGTATTTATCAGGACAACCTTGCTAGGTAGAACTGTGCAGTCAAACAAGAGCACTGCTTTGGAGGCAATTAAAGCAGGAAGCTAGCTGGAAATAAAAACAAAAAAACCCACAGCAGTTATTGAATACCTGCTTTCAAATTATCAGGGTTTTTTTTTTGACAAAAAGGTATGCACTTGTGTGTCTGTGTCTATGTGTGCCTGTTCTTCAAGGTGAATCAGTGTCACTGCAGATGGGTACATTATTATTTTTATAACCCCCAGTAAACATTACCCTGACAGGTATATTCAGTTGATATAGATATAAACACAGTATTGTGATTGGGGTTGATTTACAGGAAGGTGAATCTGGTTGATGAGTTTGTAAGGTCCCTTAATATGTGACAACTCTTACCAGAAATTGGGTAGCTTTGGAAATGATGTTGTGAAGGAGGATTAGTAACATGTCAACAATATTTAAGTATTGTTATAGTTTACAAAATCCTTTAACATGTATTATCTTAGCTGTACCCTTCAGTGTAGCACACAGAAGCATGAAAAAAAGATGTTAAGTCACCTTGCAAAGATCCTTACTAACCTGATGGCCCACTTGGAGTACCAAACCAATCCTTTAACAATAGCTGAAGGAGTTCTCTAACTTTGAAAAAGAGAAAAAGGATTTGTTTAAAACTGGCAGAGCCCATTCTCTGGAGTGCACAGTGTACAGATTACCAAACAGTTAATTTAAAGTTAAGTACATATATAATAAATGACAATTATGATCAAGTAACTATGAAGTCAACTCCAGTCTCTTTTCACCAGGGAATTGGCAAAACCCTTAACAGAATAGAGCTCTGGCCAGATTCTCTTCTTTAACTGAACTAGCTGTGTATCATTTGCTGATCCTTTCTGTCTACCATTGTCCTGTTTCCCAAATAAGTCACCTACTTGGATGAGGGGAGATACAAAGAAGAAATGTAGAGATCTCAGATTTTCTGATGGAACTTACTCAAAGTTCAGAACAAGTTCAGATTTTCCATAATTATATCATGATGAGTCTAATGATTGCTCTTTTTAATTGGCTGGAGCACTGGCTCATAAAATACTACAGGTAAATCCACAGACTTTCTTAACTAGAAATCTGGCAATTAAGGTTTTACATTCTCTCCCCCACCCACTTAATTGACACTGCTTTCTACCTGGCCACCTCTGTACTTCAAATCACCAAAAGCTGGGATGGTATATTTTGCAGGAATATTAACAAGGTGGTCTAAAGCCATGGCATTCTACAACAACATTTCTACCAGCTTAATCCTGAGAGTTTTCAGTTACTACAATAATCCTATTTCATTTCCCTACACAAATAGCTGCTATGTACTGGGCCCCTGAACCACAGTAGAAAGTAACCAAATTCTGCAGTGTGTCAGTTGAAAAGTACTGTGCCTGTTACAGTCTACATTGAACTTTGTTTAAATCGAGGTAGACTTGGCCCAGGCTGGCACTTTACATTCAAAATTAACAATTGTCTTGAGCTTTATGAGTTTAGGAAACTTGCTTTAATAATTTGATTTTTAGCAAGGGAGAATTTTAGATCATCTAGTCTTAGGTGTTTTTTTAAGTGAAAGTGCAGAGACAAATCTTATTTGTTTTTGAGAGTTAAATGCATTATAGAGAACAAGGATGCTTCTGGATGCCTGTGAGTTTACTTTCTTTCTTGGGCAATAGACTAATCCCTCAACTCCACTAACTATTTGCTATAGAAAAACTAATTTCACTTCTGCCAATAAAGTTCTTGGACAAGTTTGATTTTCTCTTGATGAAAATTAATATTCTCTCTGTTTGCCCCTGCTCTTCTCTTTGCTAAGATACAGTAGAGGCTTATATTCTTTCACCCAGCTCATGATCAGGCCATATTTGTCCACAAAGAAGCTGGAAACTCCAGGTGGGCTGACCTTTCAATGGTATTATGCCACTGATGGGTTTAAACCATGTATTTTGAATGCCTTGTATTTAGTAGGTGAGCTGTTTTGAAGATGGATTTTTATAGGCATTTAAAGATGCATTGAACAACAAAATACCAACATTTACTTCATTTTTCCCCCCTAGTCTTTACACAAAATTTTTTTTCCCCTGGCATAGGGAAAAATTATTTTAACAGAATACTTTAAAAAAAAAAAGGAGAAGGAAAACTAAAACCTCACAAGACTGAGGTTTACAGTGTGTTCAAATTTTTGTTTTCTTTTTTACAGAAATGGAAATGGATCTTGCTTAGTGGAGTCTGGGGCTCCAAAAATTTCAGGGATAGTTATTCTATTTCACTAATGGGCTGAGTTTTTTGTTTTTGAAAGTCATCACAATTGAAGGAGCTTTGAATTCATGCGTAAGCAAAATCCAGTTATGCTGAGACTTCCCTGGTGGTGCAGTGGTTAAGAATCCTCCTGCCAATGCAGGGGACACAGGTTCGTGCCCTGGTCCAGGAATATCCCACATGCCACAGAGCAGCTAAGCCCCTGAGCCACAACTACTGAGCCTGTGCTCTGGAGCCCGCGAGCCACAACTACTGAGCCTGCGCCTAGAGCCCGTGCTTCACAACAAGAGAAGCCACTGCAATGAGAAGCCCGAGCACGGCAATGAAGAGTAGCCCCCGCTCGCTGCAACCAGAGAAAGCCCGTGCACAGCAACGAAGCCAAAAATAAATTAATTAAATAATTTTTTTAAAAAAGGAAGAAAGGGCTTCCCTGGTGGCGCAGTGGTTGAGAGTCTGCTTGCCGATGCAGGGGACATGGGTTCGTGCCCCGGTCCGGGAAGATCCCACATGCCGCGGAGCGGCTGGGCCCGTGAGCCATGGCCGCTGAGCCTGCGCATCCGGAGCCTGTGCTCCGCAACAGGAGAGGCCACAACAGTGAGAGGCCCGCGTACGGCAAAAAAAAAAAAAAAGGGAGAAAAACAAAAACCCAGTTATGCTGAACAATTACCAGTAAATAGATTTTACTTGATCACAGTAGGCTAAATTTACCAAAGGCTTACCCATTAGGATATTTGGGCATTGTTGGCAGGGTAACACCAGGCAGAATTGTCAGGTAGGATGTGTTTTCCAGGGAGGCAGTACCTTACAGGGAAGAGCGGGGGCTTAGGAGTCTGGCAGACCCTGGGTTTGGTCCCCTGCTGGCTGTATGATCTTAACATATTTTGCTATCCCCTTACTCTGCTTTACTTTTCTTCTCAGCACTTATCACCATCTGCTAAACTATATATTCATTTTAATAATGTGTTATCTGTCTCCAAGTTCCCTGAGTTAGCACCACGAAAGCAGGGACTTTGCCTGTTTTGATTTTTGCAATATTTCCAGGAGCAAGAAGAGTGCCACACATTTATAGTTCATGCTTGATAATTATTTGTTGAATGAATGAATGTCAATTGGGAATAATAATCTTGCTTCGCTGGAATGGTAGGGTTAAATACCATGTATACACAACAACTAGCCAAATGTCCAGTAAACAGAAGTCTTCATTAAATATATGTTCCCTTTATCATTTCTCTCAAGTCTCATTGCCCTGTCTCTATTCTCCCTGTTTTGAAAATCCCTAACTTTTAGGCATCCAGCATTCAGGTAGCCCTTTCAAAACCTAAACACTAACAATGGGCATATATGGCTGATGAACTTTTCAGCAGTTTTGATTTTTTTCCTTTAAACTTTTCTTCTTTTTTTAAAAACACTATGAGAATGTATGTTAATAAGGCATATATATAGTAAGAGAAAGACAGAGCTATTTTTATTTGGGAAAAAAAGAAAGGAAGAAAAATCTTTACTGCACTGACAATACAGAGACAACAAAGACATGGTTCTGGCCGTCTGTGAGCTCAGTCTCACCGAGGAGACAGTCGAGAAATAGGAATCATCCAATGGACTGAGTGAAATGTTAGACACAGAGTGGTTGAGTGGCAGCCGGGGGAAACTGCTCCCTCACGTCCATTCCAGCGCCCTCCTGCCCCGCCTCTCACAGCTGCACGACTTTGGCCACCAGTTTTTCTTCTTTTAGTTGAGAAATAAGAGGATTAGACCTCTAAGTATCTTCAGGCTTTAAAATTCTTCCATCATTTTAAGGCCTGTGGGTATAAAGCAGTTACAAGTGTTCTGTCACTTCCAGCAAGCTTCTGGGCCACACTCTATCCACTGGTCTGCTCCCTGGAAACTAAAACCGTAGACATCACCTTTTATCCCCTTAACCCCCAGCATGAAGCGAGAGAGGGAGAGATGGTAAAGTAAGATCTATCTGACAAAAATGAAAAATTCTGGGAAGAACAAACCACTTGCCTTCCCTTCTTGCTTAGGAGTTCATTCGAAGAACTTCTACATAGGATAAGTGTGTGAGTTCAGTGCCTGAGACCAGACTGGGGAGTTGAAGTTTTTATTAACAAGGTTTTATTAAATCTTTGAGATAATTGCAAGACCCAGGATGTTTTGAACCTAACGGGACGTCAGTGCAATTGAACTCCCAAACAGCTGTCATTCATTTTGGGGTAAAACTTGTGAATTAATCCCTTGATGTCTTTTTTTCACTTGGTTTCCTTTTGGACTGTAGGAAGTGTGCCTCAGCTAAAGGTTAAACTTTTAAAACTGTTCAGGAGGCAAATCCTTTCAAAGCTTTGTGTGGAAAATATTCTTTTAATTCAAATTTGGTGAGAGTTGCCAGGGAAGCAAATTAAAGATTTATTGTCTGGGAATTTTTGGATCACAACCTAACATAGATCTGGTTGTTTTATTCTGTAATGTTTGGAGGTTTTCCAGCCACTGAGCTTTCTACTTGGGCCAGGTATTGGAAGCGTAACCAATGCATTGATTGATTAATCAAAGCAATGCATGTCATGAATTCTGTTTCTGTAGCAGATATTCATAAAAAGATGATGTAGATGTAGCTGTTTAATGACGTTTTTAACCAGATCCTTGCAAGTTAACAGTAGTTTGATATCACTATAACCACACAAAGGTTTCTTCTAGTTAGGCAGATAAACCCTTGGAAGGTCAGTATAGTTTTTGCAAGAGTATGAACTCTTCAAGCAGTGGCACATCCAAGATCACAAACAAACAAAAAAAATGCGGTGCTGGGTGACTGTGCCATGTAGCTACTGAACCCAGATCAAATGCAATAAAGTGAAAAGATATTTTAAACTTTAGAAACTTCAGGATAAATGGAATGTTACCGATCTGAACTCCGCCAAGGCACCCAAATGGATGCACTTTTACTCTGTTTTGAAATTAATTCCAAGTCCAGGAAGTGGAATACATAATGTCTGTAATAATTTTAGAGTGAATCCCAGGGAAATTAAACATTAAATCTGGCTGAGATTTCACATTATAGGAATTATCGAATGTGTGCCATTAGCAAACATCATTCAGCAACTTACTGTATCTGAAGCTGCAAGGTTTAAACAAATACTCCAGTGTAACATTTCACTTATTAGGAGGCGTGACCAAACAATCAAATTACCAAGAATAAAATGAGAGTTCTAAACAGCCTGGTGGTGTAAATAAAACTACTCTCAGCTCTGCACTAGGCTTTGCTCTCTCTTTTGCGTACCTTTGAATCCAAAGCCAAGGGAAAGATGTATAAAATAAGTTTAAGGCCCTCTTTCAGTATAAATAAATATATTTTTTTAAAACCCATATTTTCCTCCCATTGCCACTCACTATTACATTTGCTTCAGCTGACTTGGGCTTTCTCTCATTTCTTTCTCTCTTTCCTCTCTCTCTCTCAGTCTCTCCTTACAAATAGTTTATCTTCCTGAAAACCTTATTACAGAACAGAAAACTTGTAGCTTGCTGGCTGACATGGATCTTTACTTGTATGTTGGCTTTATGAACTTCGATGACTGACAGATGGCCCGTTCTTTTGTTTAAACTCTGAATTCATCTCTCTTAACTTCCTCATTTTCACACCAGTGAGTCTCCACACAGTGGCCAGGGATCTGCTTTGTCTGTATTGTTCCCGTGTCTATGGTATCTCTGACTAAACTCCCTGGTTGGCTGCCTGAAGTCCACACTGAGCCTTTATTTCTACCTGTTGTGAGGGAAGAGGCCAAAAGTTCATTGGTGAGGAGTGAGTAGTTTCCAGCTTCTGCAGTGTCTCGGGGTGTCAGTGAGCACTCTGGCCTTCAACACAGCTGCTTGCCCCAGGAGCTAAGTGGATGGCTAGTATAAGGTTTAGAATAATAAAAAAAATTCCAGACTTGGGCAGCATCTTGTCAAGTTCCCAGACACAATGCCATGTTTACGTGGAGCCGTTTGTTCTGGTGGTAAGCACATGGCGAGTTTTAGGGGTTAGGTCTGGGGTCTGATAGCACCCCTCTCTGTGACAGCTGCAGGGCAAACCTGCTGTTGGCCTCATGGGGAACCAGGGCCTTAAATGTCGATGGACCGGGAAAGTCTATCCTGGCTCCTGAAAAAACCACCAAGCCACTCAAAACTTATGGCTGGCTGTTACATACATATGATGAGTATGTTTTCTGAATGAACCCCAAATCAGTCCATGCCGTCGGCCAAAAACTTTTTACTTGTATTTTTAATAAATGGCCTTTTATTGAAAGGAATGTAGTGACAGGCGATTGG
This sequence comes from Stenella coeruleoalba, assembly GCF_951394435.1. NCBI lineage: Eukaryota > Metazoa > Chordata > Mammalia > Artiodactyla > Delphinidae > Stenella > Stenella coeruleoalba. The sequence continues at coordinate 47,944,736 of NC_137160.1, forward strand.
AACTGTTGCTGAAACCTGGGATATGTGGTTGATGCACGTAAAAAGGCGGCCGTTTCCAGCTCTTCCCTCTAGGGCTGTATCTCTCTTTGTAGGACATGTGAAGGGATCCTTCCCCCTTTTAAAGCCCCTGAGTCTCTGATGCACACAGGCATATTGTAACTTGCAGCCTGACAGCAAAATAGAAGTCACGAGATATGGTGCACTGCCTCAGTATATTTTTTCCATGTATGACAATGTGGAGATGGAAACCCTTTTAAACTAAGCTGAGAGCACCCAGGAGCTAAATCCAAAGCACATAAAACAAAAATCCCAATTTAACAAGTGGAAGGAAATATCACATTCCAGCTGCACGATACATAGCGTTAAGAATTTTATTTTCTGCTTTTCCAAGAAAATCTCCCTGAACTTTAACCCCCTGTGATTCACAGAACCAAGAAAAAGGCCTTCGCCCCCAACCCCAATCCCCCGTCCCCGATGCAGACTGAGCCAAGCGCCTCGTGTGACGACCTGCCAGCCTTACCCGCTCAGTAATCACCAGCCCTTCTTTCCCTTTCCCTGGGACTGGAATGTTTTTTCAGCTGTTGTCATTCCTCTCTGGGTTCCAACAAGAGGAGGGCGTGTGCAACGTTAGGAAAAGAGCTTCAGGAAAACAAACTATCTGGGTTGCCTGAAGGAGTATGTTAGTTGGAAATAATGATACCACTTGGAGATAAAATTCAACAGCATCTTTTCCTTTTCATTTAACACATCGCTGGTTACTGAGAGTCTGACTTCACTACATTGCAGATTAATCTCTTCCCCCGTTGTACTTCACCTTTAAGGAAGTGTCCACATCTGGACGCAGTCACTGCTTTGCTGACACTCCTCCAGGGCAGAGCTCTTGATGCACAGAGCAGCCTAATCAGCAGAAGGGGTGGGGGGGGCAGGACTTCCAAGTTGCTCTCCAGGAGCGTTTAGCCAGATGGAAAGGATCAGTGTTTACTTGAATGTAAATATCCCTTATATATCATTACACTCTTCTAGGAGAGGGGCTCACTCAGAAACTCTCTGAGACCTTTCTTTGGGGACTTAAAGGGTTTATAGATACATGTACGTATGTAACTGAATCGCTTTGCTGTACACCTGAAACTGAGACGACATGGTTAATCAACTATACTCCAATACAAAATAAAAATTAAAAATAAATAAAATCAGTTAAAATCATGAAAAAAATAGTTAAAAAAAAAAGATTTTGAATGGCTAACATTTTGTATTTCCCTCTCCAAATACTACAACGAGCCTTATTTCAGCCTGCCCTCTTTTCGGGTTTGGTTAATATTCATCCAATTTTTCCATAATAAGGATCAAGAGCCAAAGCTCTTCAGGATGCTTCCACCTTACATCCAGATCAGAATATTCCCCTCAAGGGAAAGTGAAGGCAAAGGCTTTGTTTGGACTCAAAGCAAAGTGTAAGCTTTGGCCATTTTTCCTGCTGCTCTGTTTCTAGCCTGGCCTAGTCCGAGTCCCTATAGCTATAATTAACTTGGCCCCTTGTTATTTACATATTTAATTGGGCCAAGTGACATTAGGGCTTGAGTAGCCTTTTTGTGGAACCATGTAAAAGCAAGTACCTTTTCTGTATAGTGACCCTGAACCAACAAATAATGATGCCCTTTTTATTTACAGGAAGTAGTCATTGCAAGGGCTTCCAAGTTCAGGTATAGAACAATGTAAAATTTATAACTTTAACTACAGAAGTTATTCCAGGGTTCTAAAGAGCAGCCAAGCAGAAATTGGTAAAGGTACATTTGGACATCTGATCACTTTCTGAATCATTACTTAGACTACCAGTTTCCAAATGAATCTGGTCCTCAAGACATTTTGTGGGTAGAGGAACAGGAGACAAAAAACTCCAGAGTCCCTGCTCCCAAGTGACTCTGCCAAAATGTAAGTCTCTTGGGAATTAATGAGGAGACCAGGATTGATTTACATTAGACACCATAGTGTAGACTTTATCAAAATAATATCTGTGTCTTCCCTTTGATAATGCAGAGTTGTCACCAGGAGACACTGTCCAGTTTCTCTTGTATCCACAAGCGGCCACATGACTGGTTCTCTCCAATAAAACATGAGTAAAGGGGATATGCAGTCACCGTCAGGCTGAGACTTTCAAGTTCATAGGGGTTTCTCTGCTCCCTCTTTTCCTCTTACCCTCTCTGAAAGCCAAGGTCTCAGTGACGGTGGCAATACAGAAGGAAGGACCTGGATTCCCAAATCACCGTGTGGAGGAAAACCACCCAAATGACCAACAGATCCCTCACTGGACTGTTAGATAAATGAGAAATAAATTCTTTTGTGTCCAGTCAACTAAAATGTTGGAACTTTTTTATCACAATAGCCAGCATGACCCTAATACACCAATAAGATAGTGTCTGATTTTTATATCTTAAATGAATAAATAATTCATTCAGGAAAAAAGCATAGATATTTTGTTACTGTGAACATTCATAATACAAGATGGTATAGACTGTCCTAAAAGGCCATTGAGACCATCAGACCCTAATTTAAGAAATAGTGGTCAATTATTTTCATTTCCATACTGTCACCTTTGCACTTAAGCATTATCTTCATCTTGCCCTAAAAATGGCAGATAAAAACTGGCAAATGGATACCTTCTTCATGGTAAGAATTTGTATTTTAAAATCCTAGTGCATCCATGCATTTTTTCTGATGTCTGTGTTGTTACAGAGGTTGACATTGTGAGTCCATGTGTAGAATGTCTGTATGGAATTAGTACAGTATGGGCCCAAACTTTGCAACTTGAGGCATTTGCTTTTGTCTTATGAAGGAATGCTACAAATTCCAGTTCCTCTGAATATTTTATACTTTTCCAGATTTAGCTGGTACCTGTGCCAGTACTACTTAGAGACCTGATATCAGCAGAGTTTGCGTTTGGGAGGGAAGTCTTGACCTAGGTAAAAGATAATAAAAATAATAGTTCAATAAGTCATGTGGTTTGTTAATAGAAACCCATGCATGGTCACTGAGTGTTTTCAACAATAACTCTAATTTTCAGAAGCACAGATGTTAAACTGCTCTGCCTCTCCAGATGTGCTCCTACAGGAGTCTATCAAAATGGAGCAGTATGCTCCCCCTCGGAGAACAGAGAGGTGCTTACTTATTCCAGTTGTCCAACATCTTTGTTTTTCTTCCAACAAAGATCAAAACAGAGCTCTTAATATGTATTTGGTTTAAATCTAGTGGCATACAGTATTTACCCCCATCGGCACTTCCTCTCACCTGCGGAGATAAACTGTGTTATTCTACTACCAATCCATATGGTTTCCGTCTCCGTCTTGCCTGCCTTGGTGTGATATCTGTTTACTGTGGAGTGGTCACCGCGTCCTGTGAACACTTCATGCAGAGTGGTAATAGACTGAATTTTATATTTGCTCTTTTCTCTTCAGCTTGTGTTAGCACCATCTTAAAATAAACACAAAGTCATTGAAGAATGTTTTTGACCAGACTGAGCTTATTAAATACTATCAGACTAGCTGAGACAGAAAAGTTTCAAGAAATTCTGTAATTGCTTGGAATATCAGTCCCCACCCCCCCCGACTTTTATGCTTTTTTTTTTCAGTATGAACTTTAATTTGAAAAATGTATTTTTCAGGAAACCATTCTGACTTCTTTTGTACAAAATATTTTGTGTGTTCTCTTTTTGTGGACTTTGAGGGATAATAATTCATGTGATGGAGATTTTTTTGGCATGATGGGCTCAGATTTCCTTTTATGAAAGAAAAAGAAGAGGAATCAACATTCATTCATTGATTTAATTCAATTAATAAATGCTTTTACGGCACATTGAAAGTGTAAAACATAAAGTGAGGCAGCCCTGTACCTCCAGAAGGAAATAAAACAGACATGGCACGTGCTATAATACAACTTAACAGGTAGAAAGAACAAATAATTTTACATGTGATGAGTGTCACAAAAGGAGAAATTCAGGACTCTACATACAGTCTTCTAGGATATCTGTTGCTTCATTTGGAGATGTCTTCCTCAGATTGGGAGAACTTAGGAATGTTACAAAAATCAACATGCTAGTAGAGTATTTTTAAAGTGTACTGAGTTATAAACTAAATGTAATATGTAGACTAAGTTGACTCTCAGGCATTAAAGAATCTCAAATTGGGATAAAGATTGATTCTCTTTCTGACTTGGTAGATTATGGTGCAATGCATACAAAAGTGGTACAGTAACACAACAGAAATAATGATAATATTCTATGAGAAAAAGCTTGCTAGGGCTTAGTGCATTTTACTCTTTACCAGGTGTCCTTCTTCCCTCCCTCCCTTCCTCCTTCCCTTTATTGCTCCCTCCCTCTTTTTGTATAAATCAGCAGTACTTAGAAATGAAGGCCTAAGTTTAATTATGTTCCCATCAATTAGAACAAAACGTAAGAAACAAACAAAACAACTAAATGCAGAGAAAAACAACTTGCTTTCTATGATCATTTTAAACTGGACAACACAGATGGTGATTATTTGAGTGCGAAAATTGGGTTGTAAAATGAGTATCTTCAAAAATGTCAAGTGTAAATGCCCTTTTGCAGGCAAACATGGTACTGAATGAATTCCAACAGCCCTCTGCCTAAGGCTCTTCATTCCATGTAAATTGAGCTTAAAGGAAAATTTGTCTCTAAGAGAGAGTTTCTGCTAGTGCCAAGGTATGCTTGAGTGAGAAGACAAGATGATGGTGTTTTGAGTATTTTATAGGTTATGGTTGAGAAATAGGTATCAGATTCTGGGTTTTAAGGTGTAAAGAATCTGCATACCTACTTTGTAGGGAAAATGCACAAAGCACAGTTGATAGGACCAGGCAGTTCAGTGACCAAGCTGATCTCATCCATCTTCCATTTCCGAATGAGACTGGGAAAGGTAGAAAATGGGGTAAGAAAAATGGATTTATCCTTAATGACTCAACTATCCTCTTTTAAAAGATGTACAATCTGATTATGAGATAACAGTTTGAAGAGTAAACCAGTGAAAGGTACCCATCTCGTTTAGATGCACAAGTGATGGAAGGGAATGCAAACAATGCAGTTTTATGATTAAATACAATGCAGATTTTAATCCAGGCCCCTACCTTCTCTTGTTTACTGGGGACACACACACACACACACACACACACACACACACAGAGAGAGAGAGAGAGAGAGAGAGAGAGAGAGAGAGAGAGAGAGAGAGAGAGAGAGATCTGTATAATATATAGATGCAAAGAAACACATGATTGGCAAGGACTGTCAGAAGAAAAATTGTCAAGAGAAAAAGTAAGTTTCTTCCTCATCCAAATAGCCTTTTCTCCTTGGGAAGTGACAGAGAAAATTAGGATAAAGAAACAAGGGGTAAATAATACTCTTTTCTTTTTGTTGACAGTCTGGAGGTGGTTCACTTGCATTAGACAATCCTTATAGTTCTTAGGGTTTCTGAACAGGTTTCTCCCCCTTAAATGGTGTAACATTTCCACCTCTCAGCCACGTGGGAGTGGATGAGGCTGGAACCAGTGCATGGAAGAGGTCAGGGGAAATTTGTATGGGTCCAGCCCCAATTTTCCTCCCAGGGAATGACTGACTATCCAGGATACTGAATCCCAATGGGTGGGACATACTTAAGTCCTTGGTAGGAGCACATTAAAATCCAAGGTGGGGGAGAAGGGTTTGATGGAAAAAGAAAGACTTCTGAGAGATGAGAGACTCATCTCTTAACCATCTGATGGGAACCCATCTAGATCATCCCAGAAGGAGATCAGAGATTATATGTGAATAAGAAGATGGGGACCAGCTCGAGGCTGCAAGAACCCAGTAAGAGGGTCAGACTTCAGCCTGCTATTTGCAGTGAAGGGGTAGGTTCTAGTTCCTCCCTGGGATCTAGAGGGAAAACTGGACACCAGAAACCAGGGCAAAAGGGCTAGTTAGGGCATATACAGAGGGGGTAAGCAGAGGAAGCTTCGCCAGATGTTCCCCAAAGTGCCTGGTTGCCTCAAGGCACACCAGATGAGCCCAGAGCTACAGACTATGTCCACGCTTTATTTGCTGATGGGAAAGGCCTCAAATGTACCACCAGAATTGGCTCTCTGATCAGGCAGGGGCCAAGGGGAGCTCTCTGTGCAGGTGACAGATGCCGCTGAAAGTGTTTGTGTGTGGCAAGGTAGATGGTAGGATTCTGGGCAGACCCTGAATTCATAACTGCTTAAGAACCATTGGAATTTCAAAGAAATACTTTTTCTAAGCCATGCTATCTGAAACACTGTTACTGATCATTCCACAAAAGAAAGGCTGCAGGACCCATTTTACAAGTGGAGAAAATAAGAGGAAAATATTAGAAGTAGTTACTTCAACTGTAGTGAAAATTGTTCTCAAATTTGGTATCCCAAATATGCTTTTTATATGACCTTTGTTTATTATGCATCAAAATATTTTATTTACTTTAGTCATACATCTGCAAATCTTTTAAGAGTCTATTACTGTCAAAAATATTTTAAAAGCTTCCTGTGAAATGCTTTGGTATATATTCTTCACCAGAATTGTTCATTAGTAGGTCTGCACCGGATTAGTGCTTCGTATAGCTCGATTAGTTGAATAACTGCCTTTTATTTTTAATAATCAGTTATTCATTTCTGTTAGGCCTAGGGAAGGATTGTGAAAAGAGGTAGGTCATAAGGGTTAGCTCTTATGTTGCATTTGACATTACTCTCCTCCTGATTTGTTCAGCCCATTAGAATTTATTTCTGAGAGTTCTGTAGAAAACAAACAAAACACTAATACAGGGCTGAAAAAAAAAAAACTAAGCAAAGAAGGCAAAAGCTCAGGGAGATAAAGACAGCCTCACTAATGAGTCCCCAACTGATTAAAAGTAAATACATTTCTATTCCTAGAAAAGTGTTAAGTAACGTGTGTGCCACAAACTGTTTAACTTTAGCAAAAATAAAGAGTTGCCCTCAAATTTGTTATGGGAGGACAGCAACACAGGACCTAATTATTTCCCAGGTGCCTCTGGTCTGAATTTAGAAATAAGCTACTACTGGCAACATGTGGAAAGGGCCCATCTTTGTGCCCAGCTTGACAGATAACTCATCTTTCTGGTTATTTTTAAGGGGATACTGTATCACCATTAAGCATTAACTTTACCCAGTGGTGCCGACTAGGTTCTTGGGAGTTTCACAGTATAACATGGGGTTAAGTATTTGGGCTATAGAGTCAAGACCATCTGTTTGAATCTTTGTCCTGCCTGTGTGACTTTGGGCAAAATATTTTGTGTCAGTTAGCTTGGGCTGTGTTATAGACTATCCCCAAATTTTGTGGCTTAAAAATATCATCATGTATTTGCTCATGATTTGATGGGTTGACAATTCTACTGGGCTTAGCTGGGACAGCTTATGTGTGTTCCTCATAATATTGGCTGGGTTCACTTATATGTCTGGGGTCTTGGATGTAATCTCCATGTAATCTCTCTTCATCTAACAGACTAGCCTGGGTTTCTTCATACAGTGGCCGAAAGTTCCCAGCAGCAAGAGAGGGTAAGTTCCAAGGAGCAAGCATATTTCAAACCTTGACTTGTATCATATTTGCTTTTGTCCCACTGACTAAAACAAGTCATGTGACCAAGCCCCAATTTAAGGCTTAGGGACTAGAGCATAAGCTCTAGTTCTTGAACAGGCATGCATATAGGGAGTTGTGACCTAATTTAAGACCGTAATAGCAACAATCCACCACACTACTTCTCTAAGTTCCCAGATTCTCATGGGTAGTATGAGGGTATCATAGTATCTACTTGCAGGATTCTTATGAAAATGAAATGAAATAATCCGTGTAAAGTGCCCAGCATAGGATTAGCAGTAATTAATACTGTATTACTACTAATTAAGAAAGCAAGAGAGAAAGAGAAATTGGGGGAAGGAACAGAATGGAAGAAAAGGACTGGGGATAAATCTTGAAGGCTGAGGTAGGAGAAGGCTTTGTGGAGAGTATGTTGATGATACCGTGAGGGACTAATACTTAGTTGGGTACTGGTTCCCTGTTATCACTGGCCTTTGAAGTTCTTACTAGCTTTTCAACAATTTAGAAACAGTTACTTCCATATCAGAAAAAAAGATTCTTTCTAATTTTAAGTTTCAAGAGTTTTCTTTTTTTAGTAACAGTGGTTGTGTTAGGATGTGTGTTAGTAATTCTGTTAGGGACCATGGGTGGATTTTCTTTATTTTATACATTTTCTATAATGGGGTTATGTAGTTTTTGTAATAAAAAGAAGACATTAAAAATATCTAAGATTTGGAACAAAAGTTCTTTTTGTTTTGTTTAAGTCCTTTTTAGAATTCTTCTAGAATTCTAAAAAATTTTGCATTTGTTTGTAAAGTTGACAATTTTCAAAATTTCCTTTGTCGTCTTAGAAGTATCAATTAGTCTTCTCACTATATCCTGAAAATTCCCTTGACATGTGCAAGCTCTCCGCCCATCTGCTTTTTTGAGGGATTAGAACTTCCTAATTCCAAAATGCCTGAAGGCTACATTTGGAACAAGCATTTGTTTATGTGATGATACCAGTTAAAACTTCATTGAGCTCTCTGGTCTACTGGAAGTGGAGTTCTATATAAATTTAAAATTGTCTTTTACAGGTATGGAATTAGAGTATTAGCAGTATAAATTTGAAGATTAAATAAGCAACCACACACATTCCAAGCTAAATTAATTAAACAAGCCTGGAAGTTTAAATTTATCCTCCCACCCTCTGCCAAATTTGTTAGAAAGTGCAAAAACATCAGAGCTGCAACTGAGGATTTAAACCAGATTTTTATTTGGTGAACTTTCTAAGAGTACCAGGGTTTATGCCTTCATGCATCTGAAGAGCCAGATCATTCCCCATTTCTCAACGTGTGGTCTGTGGACTAGTTTGTGTGGAATCACCAGAGGGGCTTTTTATAAGTCAGCTATCTTTTGGAGGCCCTGCACCTGTCCCTAGAGTCAGGCCTGGGGCTCTCAGTCACCTGAGAACTGTCCGGCGGAGACCCCTCTGCTATCATCCCTGAAGCCCCTGCTCCTCCCCAGTTCACAACCCCATAACTGTCATCTCCTCTTCTCCTGCTTCAATGTGGGCTGATTATGTATCTGGACCAGTGGTCTGAAAATGTTTTCGGCAAAAGGACAGAGAGTAAATATTTTAGGCCTTGCAGGCCATTGGGTCTCTGTCACAACTCCTCAACTCTGCTGTTGCAGCTGGAAAGTAGCTCCTGAGGGTGTGTAGTGAGTGGGCGTGGCTATGCGCCAATAAGAGGTCATTTACAAAAATAGGCATCTAGCCAGATTTGGTCAATCCTTGATCTAGACAGACTCTGGTCTGGAATATTTTAGTCTTTTCCACCTCCAAACCCAGGGCAAATTAAAAAAAAAAATGTTCTTCTTAGTTCCTCAGAGGACATAGATTTACACAAAATGAGGTCTGAATACATCTTGGCAACTCCAGAGCCTTTGCAGAAGAAACAAAGGTGTTCTGACTATCTAGCCAGGGGCATGGAGGGAAGTAGCAGGTTTAGACGACAGTGGTTGAAATGACTGCTTTCTAGATCAGGGGTCCCCAACCCCTGGGCCATGGACTGATACTGGTCCGTGGCCTGTTAAACGGAAACGGGCCGCACAGCAGGAGGTGAGCAGCAGGTGAGTGAGTGAAGCTTCATCTGTATTTACAGCTGCTCCCCATTGCTTGCATTACCGCCTGAGCTCCATCTGCTGTCAGCATGATGGTGAGTTGTATAATTATTTCATTATATATTACAATGTAATAATAATAGAAATAAAGTGCACGATAAATGTAATGCGCTTGAATCATCCCGAAAACATCCCCCCACACCGTCCATGGAAAAATTGTCTTCCACGAAACCGGTCCCTGGTACCAAAAAGGTTGGGGACCGCTGTTCTAGATGGAATGCGATGGAAGGACAGCAATGTTAAGTGACTTCCGTAAGGTCACCTATTGAATGGGTGGCTGAGTTAGGAGCTGACTGTGAAGATCCCTCTCTCTTCTCCAGAGCAATGGTTCTCTGACTTGAGCATCAGAACCACCCCGAGGCTCCTTAAAACACAGATTGCTGGGTCCTACTGCCAGAGATTCTGGATCAGCAGGTCTGGGCTGTGGCCAGAGATTCTGCATTTCTAAGAAGTTTGTGAGTGATGGTGATGCTGCTGACTCGGGGAGCACATCCCAAGAACTGCTGCATTGGATAAGCCATTCTTATCATATCTGGGAGCCGTTGAGCCTTCTCTCGTTTTACAGAGCTTTCCAGCAGCTTCTATTTCTCACTCTGATGAACAGATTTAAAGTGTTACAGAATCTTTATTTTCCTTCTGGGTAGCAAGCTTTAGCACATCTCAGAGCAGCATTTCACTTTGGTATTACTAATTTTTGACATAAAATCAGTCTAAATGTTATAAATACACCAATAACTGCTGTGTTAAACAGCCTATCTGTAATGAGGCTCTGGCCCCAATGCTTCTTGCTCCCAAGAATGAATACATGGTCACTGGGCCATTTTCTCGAGCAAGTTCTTTACCAGCTCCCCATGGCATCGCCACACTCTGCTTCAACCCCTCCTGTTTTCCTGATATGTGCAGTCACATTTTAACGGCCGAAATGGCTTTGAAGCTTTCCCCACGCAGCCAATTTTCACTCTCAGTGCAGGGCATCTCCTGTCCTTCAGCAAGGAGTCTACTTCAGTAATAAGTTTTCACACGAGTCCAGAACTCAAATGTGTTTTGACCTTTGTCCTGATGGCAGCGCCTTAATGTCGGCACCAGAAGTAGATTTGTCATGGAGCTTTTCTGATGAGACAGGCTCTCCAAACTAATCGAGGCTGATGGCAGATTTTGTCAGCGAGATGAGATGTTGCCCACAGCTAGTCAGCTGGCTGAAATTTTTGGTGCTAATGTCAGGGTTTCATTGAGAGATGTGTTTAGCAGAGTCACAGCTAATATGATTCTAGATCCTTCCAGCAAAATGGTGAGCTTATAAACCACGGAGCACTGATATTAAGGCAGCTGTTTTACACTAGACCCAAATTCATGACTAAGATTCCTTAATGAATTCTTTGGGGTAGGGGGTATAGAAGCCAGCCAAGCAAACTGTTCAACTGTAATATCAAAAACTTGGAAAAAAACTTAAAAAGTCTTAAATGTATTACACTTATCTCCTGAATTCTGAACAATACCGACCTCAGTTTAAGTGCTTCGGTTGATTGTAATCCAAGAGAAATATTATACCTCTTGGCTTTGCCCCGGGCAAACTTTTCACTGAAGTCATTCGTTTTGCTTTTTGTTATGGTTACCTAACTTCAATCAGAATGCAGCAGGCTACCAAAAATGCAAGGCAGAGACTTCCAGTTCCCAACATTTCTCTGCTTTGGAAATAGGATGGACTCCACTGTCTTTTTCTGAATTTGGTCTTTATTTTAGAGATATAAGAAACACCTGATTAGACACGGGAGGGGACTCGAATGTCAGCTTTGAGAGAAGGACAGTGTGTCTCACAACACACACATGCCTGGATTACTAACTTGGCTGGCTGCCTGGAAATATTGGCACCACCCATCTGCTTCTCCCGTTTTCTCAGAGGAAAGCCCTAGGACAGTGAGTCTCAACAGCAGCTCCTGTTCCCAGCTGGAAACTTGTCAAGTCTTCCAGTTCCAGAGCCAAAATACTATATTATTTTAAACTTTATAGGGTACACTATAATCATGTGGCTCTTTTAGATATCTTCAACTATAATGAATTTGGTCCAGGAATCATCCTTATGAGAGCTCATTTACCATAGGCAGTTTTGTACTTAACTAGTAACTCAGACCCATGACAAGGACTTGTGAGAAAGTAAATTTTCTTTGCTTTCTTTTTGTTTCCATGGGAAAATGTTTCTGGAGCCCATCTTGGTGGGTTCATTCATTCATTCATATATTAAGTATGTGTGTTACAGGTGCCTGGCATGGTGCTGGGAAGTCACTGATGAAAGGTAATCTTATCTTCTGAATTGGAGTTAAATGTGTAGACAAATAATTGTAAAGTAGGATGATACACACACAGTAGATATTTATATTACTTATGGGAGCACAGGAGATGGGAAATATTGTCTTAAGAGGTGAGGAAGGTGATATTTGATCAGAGCCTGGAAGATGAGATGGTGTGTACTAGGAAGAGAAGAAGTGAAAAGATATCTAAGCAAAGGACATGATATATACATGGCAGAGACAAATTGTACTCACTAACTGTCCTGTGCTACCCTGTGTTTCTCAGATTGCTTTCAGTTGGATTGGATTCATGTGACTGAATCATAGTGAATGAGATTGCAAGCAGAAATGATGCTAGGCACCTAAGACTTGTGGTGCCTCTTCTGTTTCTCTTTTCTCCTGCTGCCACATACTTGGTAGTAACGTGTTGGAATGGATGAGTCACAAGATGGAGTAACCTGGGATCTCTAAGTCACTGGACGGAGAAGAGCCTCCTCAGACCGGCATCCTGCTTCATCAGAGAGAGAAACATTTTACTGTATTAAGCCTGTCTGTTGTGGTAGTTGGCATTAATTACTCTGACTAATGTAGTATGGGAAAAGATTTGGAGAGTAGTAGAGTCTGGCATATCTAGAGAATGTTTGCCACTTCAATAGAGCTGCAGGTTAGCATATGGAGGAAAGACTTTATGAGTGGGTTGGAACCAGACAGGGATTGTTTTCTAAGCCATGATGAAGAGATTGAATTTCATTCTTGAAGAGACTATGAGACATGGGAAGTGTTTATGCAGGGTAGTCATGTAATCAGAATTGAATTTTGGAGATAAAACTATGGTGGAGTGCATAAGATAAATCAGAGTAGGTAAAAAGCAAGCCAGAAATCAGTTAGAAGTTACTACAGTAGTCTGGGTAAGAGATGGTGAGGGCCCAGGCTATGGCAATTTTATTTTTTTGTATTTTTGCACCAAATTACTTTGGTTAAGAAGGGATGTTGCCTTGCTTTACAGGTTAGACCATGGGTCAGCAAACTATTGCTTTTCTGTTTTTGTAAATCAAGTTTAATTGTAGTAGAACGACACCCATTCGTGTATGTATTATCTGTGGCTACTTTTACCCTATAATGACAGTGTTGAGTAGTTGTGACGGGCTGAATGCCCCATAAGGCCTAAATTATTTATTACCTGGATCTTTAAGAAAAAATTCACCCATCCCTGGGTTAGACTGTATAGCTAGGCATCAGTTGAACCACCATGCTTGTTCAGAGATGCCTGTACCTGGCTCCTTGTGTCAAGGACTAGTTTGTACCAATTAAGTTCATATCTGTTATTACACACCTGTTTAGCTCCCCTAGGTAGCAAGTAGTAGTATTGGGAAGTAACCTTGTCTCCTCTCCATTCCTCTCACTAGTGGGTTTCCATAGGAATAATAGATACATGTGAATGGTCAGATAGCAAGGGTGTAATATCCACTCTTTCACTAATGGAAGCTATTTCACGTAGCTTACAGGTGGCTACATATGTATGGCTTCTCTTAATTCTGGACTTTGTGCTCAACAGGGGGTGAATTGAGCCATAGTTTTTTAAGTGACTGCCTAGTATATTACCTACTCTGTTGTCCCAAATTTCCCATGTAAAGAGTCTAAAATACAGACTTCATGGGATGGTGTAGAAAGCCTGTTTTGGTCTCTGGTCATGTGTACGTACATGCACACATAAGGGTGACATATACCATGTACAATTATACACCTAGCTTTTAAAATTTAACTATGTGTATTGGAGCTTGCTCCTTTTTAGTAAATATTGGGCTGCCTCATTCTTTGTACTGTAAAATTATTGGTATTTTCATCTTTGACTCTTACATTGATTTAGATCTCAGAATAGAGAGGATGTGCAAGTTAGTAGCCTCCACAAATCGCTATGTAGGATGTAAAGTCTGGAAACTTCAAGAACGGATACTGGACATCCATTCAGGAACCTAAATATTGCTCAAGGAGATTAAGGATGCTGGTGCGGTCTGGAAGAGGTCTTTGGAAAGAGTGGGTCTCTCAGGTTTCTGTTTACTATCTGTGACATCTTTACTGCTGGTAGTCACAGCTGTGTGGCTATTTTTATCAGGCACAAGCTATGGTAGCTGGGTTGCTGTTTTTGACCTTAGCAGCTGCACTAGGTATAAAATAAAAGCATCTTTGGGTTTGTACAGGTTTTTTGGCATTGATAAATGGAAACATCTTTGTTCTCTTGACATGTTTCTCTGCAGGCCAGGATTTTGGAACACTGGTGTGTATGGTTCCTGCCTTTAAATTGTAAAGGGATTGGGAACAGTCGTTGATTGGCTATCTCAGATCCTGTTCTTTAACTTGTTTTGCCCTGTAACCAGTTCTAGGGTCAAAGTGGGGGCAGTGGCAAGACCATCCCCTTGGTATCATGGGGTTTGTTCATGAGCTGTTGAAGCCAGTGTGCCTTCCTTACCCAGCTTGGTCTGAAATTGACTTTCTTTTGTTAAGAAGGTAACCTCCTGTTATGGTTGTAGAGTTCATGAGCCCAGCCTGTGTAGTTCAGACACGGGCAGAATTTTGTTAGTTGATCTGTAAAGAGGAATGGGAGGTCATCCTCTTAAATTAGGTAGAAGAAAAACTCAATGGAATTAATATAATTATTGTAATCCCATCTTTTTAATAAGAAAAAATTAAAAAACCTTATGTAGATCTCTGGGAATCAGGTTTGCTGAGACTCTCCTGGAGGAACTGGGTAGGATTCAAAGCAGAGGCTTTCATCTGAAGTAGGAACAATAGCCATTTTGATTAGACTCAAGGAAGAAAAGAAGAATTTCCTTAAAAAAAAGATTGAGGTTGAACAGCTTAAGCTACAGAGATAGGAAAGGGAAAGTGAGATCTACTAGATCATAAGGAAAGATTGGGATCTTGGAGGCCAGGTAGGAGAGATCTGAAAGGAGGAAAGATGTTGAGATCCTGGAGGCCAGTTGTTTAGTTGTTTTCAAATTCTCCTCTGCAGGCTTGATACCCCCCTAATTCCCACCATATATTTGATGATTCAGTCATCCCTTTTTTGTGGAGAAAGAAAGAAGTGCTACACTGGGAGAGGTAGCTATTGTTCTCAAGTTAAGTCGCATCAAAATCTGTGTGTATTTTTCCCAGAAGAGAAATTTTATATCATTACAACATATAAACTATATAATGTTGGCCATGTATTCAAAAACTGTGGTAGTTTGATCTTTGAGGTCAGTCTATAAAACCTACCTCAAATGATTGACTGTCATCATTGCTAATCATTTCTAGCCCAAGAAATTTTATTAAGAGGACCAAAGCACACCCACCTGCTGCTCTGCTTTGTAGCAGTGGTTGATTGTATGTAGACCAGGCCTCCATGCCTGCTCCCCTCAAAGAACAGGGAGTTCAGACTGTGTGGGTGTTTGAAAGCATTCATGTCACAAGCAAAAGGCCAAAACCCGTGAGTAATATTGAAATGTTGAGTAGTCTGTGTAGAGTCAAGGACAAATGGTGGTAACAAACCATGTATTGACTGGTCTCTGAGTCAGTCAGTGGTTCAGACCTATAGAGACTGGTCTGTGGTCTCTATGTCTCCTAGTTTTCTGAAATGTCTGCGTCCTTGACTGTTTTAAAAGAAACACATTGGGTCTTGTTCAAAGATGTTGGCAAGCACCTGAAATACCAGGCTAGACTGTTAAAAAGTGGGAAAGGAAACATAGCCATGCATATTGCTTGTTACAGAGGGACTAAGAGAGTTACTACATCAGAAAAGTGACCAGGGTACAAAGATATTCAACAGAGGAGGATGGGCAAGATGGGGAGAACCCCCAGGGAGCCAGAAGCCCTTATTGTGAGAGGCTTCTTAATGCCATGGAGGAGTCAAAATAAAAGCTGTGGGGAAGCCTGGAGACTGGGATGGCCATGCTAGACTTTTTTGGATGGATTTGATATTGGAAGACTAGGGAGATGAGAACTGAAAATTTTAATCAGAATTAGATGAGTTTCGGGGTAGCACAGAAATTGTAGGTGGGAATGCAGCTGTTGTTTATCCCTCCAGGGAAAGTTCCTGGGAAGTTTATGGAAGGATAAGAGAGAAGAGATAGGGAGGGGGAGGCACACTAATTGGGAATAAGTGGTGAAACAATAGATTGTATGTAGTCCTGGGTTAATTGTTGTCTTGTGGGGAGGTATTTCCTGATGCAGGATTATCCAGTTTAGGAAACAGAGGCTAGACAAGATTAGTTTGAGCAGTGGATGCTTTGTTTTCAGACTGACCAAGAAATCCTTGACTTTATTTCTTTTTATGGGGGCTCCAAGAAAATATGCAAGAATATGTAAGAAAGATAAATATCTGGGCTAGAGAGAAAAGGGAAAAGAAAAGGAAAGAAGGCTCTGGGATTTAGTCCTACACGTGAAAGAGGAGGGATGGATTCAGCTTAAAAACTAGGTTAAGATGGGGAAGGCTCAGCTTGACTGCCTACTGCAATGAGTAGGAGGACAGCAGAGGGAGACGGAACACTAGGGACCTATCCTGTTATTACCAATGGAAGGAGGAGAAAGGTATGTTCCTGTGTTGCTGAAATAGTAAATATTATTCTCCCTTTTGGATCTCAAGATGTCGGTTGGCTTCAAGCTACGAGCAGTAGAAAGCCCGATTTGGCTGTGAATCAAGCAGGCTTCCCTAATCCAGTTTCACCATTTGCAAAAATAATATTTGGACGCATTTGGAGGTCTGAGTCTGCATCTCAGTTTGCTTAGAACTCAGTGTGGAGAGTGATCAATTAGATTAAAAAATACCCAGACTTTCTGTGTGATGGGCTCTGCCCTAAATTCTCTATAGGCATCCTTTTATTTAAACTTCTTCAAAGCTGTCCAATGAATAGGAGTGCCCTCAGTGCCTTATACTGAGGGATTTATGAGATTAATATGACATCATTGGTGACCACTTGCTTAAGATGGGTGTCTGTCAGATTACTCCACTGCAGTGTTACTCTTTTCCCCTTTTCATACTCCATTTGTTAGAGGCTGAACGTTTATGCCCCATCCCCAATTTCGTATGTTGAAATCCTAACCCCCAATGTGATGGGATTAGGAGATGAGGCCCTTGGGAGGTGATTAGGTCATGAGGGCAGAGTCCTTATGGTTGTGATTACTGCTGTCATAAAAGAGACCCCAGAGAGCTCGCAGGGTGAGGATACAAGTTTGCAGCCCAGAAGAGGGCTCTCATCAGAACTCAACCATGCTGGCACCCTGACCTTGGACTTCCAGCCTCCCGAACTGTGAGAAGTAAATTTCTGATAAACGTCAGAAATAAGCCATCTAGTCTATGGTTCTTGGTTATAGAAGCTGGAATGGACTAAGACCCCCTTACAGATGAAGAATGTGAGGCCCAGGGAGCTTCAGTAATTTGTGTTGAAATTTGAATTAGAATGTAGATTGCACAGTTCCAGAGTTTATACTCTTACTGCCTTCATTAAATCACTTTGCTGAAGTGCTATTAGCTTGAACTCAGGGATCTGTTCTGAGATGGGGCCTTCTATATAGACACCCAACTGTCTATTGGTTTCTTCTCTTCTTGGGTTTTTTTTTGGGAGGATCCATAGGTAGTACTGCTTACATGTGCTCCTTCTACCCCAAACCTCCATCCCAATATGGGCTTTCTTGAAAATAATCGTCAGGAGCTACTTGGCTTGGTTGTTCCTTTGAAAATCACAGGCTCATTAGAGTGGAAAATAAGAGTCTAAAAAAATCAAACCTGCGTTGTGATCCTTTTTTACGAGGCTGTGTTTGACAGCTGACATTGAGGCTTGTGAGGTCCAGAATATAGCAGATAAAATGATGTGACCAAGACCTCCTTATTTCCTGGCATCAGGAGAGTGATGATTGGGACAGAGTATCTCAGGAGAAAGAGCTGCCTGCCACCTAAGGCATCCATCCACTCAGTCATTCATTCAGTCGATCAGCTGGTCATGCCACCAACTCTGAGCATCTTTTGTGCTAGATTCTGAGGATAGAAGATAGAAGACCATAGTGATAATAATAATGTTAGTAATAGTAACACCAGCAGCTAACTGGAGGCTTATTTTGTACCAGGCACTTGTGCTAAGAGATTTCACATGCATTAGTATAACCCCCACTTAATGCATAGAGTGGGTTGTAACTTGCCCAAAGTCACACAGCTTTGTAAATGGTAGAAATGAATAAGAACCTTACTTCTTCTTGAGGAATTCATAAAGTGTAGACCAACATGTGAAAAAAATTTCAACGAACAGTACATTTTTGGAAATAAAGAGCATAGAAAGACTTAAAAAAAAATAAAGTCCTTTATGTTTGATATCCATCGGGTTTACCAAGAGTCAACACTCTCGGACCTCTTTCTTAGACTCTGCAGGATAGACATCCTCTCCCCCCACCTCCCACCCCTAGTTCACCTGGGAATTTTTATTGTTATAGGTGACACAGTGGCTTGAATTGCCCATTTTGTTCCAAGCTCACACCCAGGTGTCCTGGACTGGGAAATGGACCCATCCCAGCACACCTTGCTAATCTGGACTAGGTAGACTGGCTGCATGGGGAGAAGAAATGGAGTGACTGTTCACTGTCTCCTCCGTGCCAGGAACATCCATTACTGTGTCTGCCTGCACAGATCAGAGACGCTGCAGCTGCTAAGAGGGCTGCAGGCAACTCCCAATGTAACCTCTCTTAACCTCTTAATTGGCTGGCTCTTTCCTGGTTTGCCTGGCCTGACGGGGCCAAGGCACAAGTGACATCCTTTTCCCTGAATCTCTTTTAATTAGTTGCTTAATAGCCACTGTTCTTCTTGTTACCTTGCTGCCTTCAGGAGCCTTGATTCCTGTAAGGCAGCATATACTGGGTCCAGCCTCAGTGGTAGGTGTAGCCCAATATGTTTCTGTATCCCTGGACTGGGCAAACCCGTCTCCTGTTTGCACACATGGGGCAGATATACCTGCACATTGATTGCTAAGTACTCATTTGCCCACCGTGGGCCTCTGAAATCACCAGTATGGAGGTGGGATGGCAGCATGTGGGTGGATGAGGGGTGGGTTGTTGTGTGCTGCCCTGTGACAAGTGCCCACGTTGTGTCTGCTTTTGAATGTGAGGTCCTGGAGTTAATGACACCTCTCCATTCAATGGCAGTTTTGCTCTCAGTAGCTTTGCCCTATTGTCCAGGCCACTTGACCTGTCAAGCAGAGAGGAGAGGGTATGTGGGAAAGGAAAATTCCCTCCCCACTCACAGGGAGAGAAGCCTGCTCACATTCTGAGGGACCCTCAACTCTTCAGAGCTGGCTTGGCCTATCTCTAGACGTAATCAGATGCAAATAAAACAAAGCCTTGGAGCTCTGGCTGTGCAGTGTTCTCTATCTGCACCGTGAGTCACTGTGCCCATAGTAATGGCTTGCCTTGTAAGCCGTTATCAAGTGTGTGCATGTTTTTCTTTTTGAGAGATGACAGTTCCCAAGTGAAAGGACACTTCAGCTCTGATAAAACTTTCCTTCTATTGTCTGAGTTTTGTGTTTGTTTTCTGGCAAAGCCCCCTGCTGCCTGAGCATGGTGTGCTGTGAAACATTTTCCATTTTTTAACAGCAAGGCCAGCCAGGGTCTTCGGGGGGTTCTTACTAGTATTGCCTGAAGCGAATACCACAGCTCAATAGCAATTTAGTATTGTAATCAGGGAGCAAACTGTGCAGTTTTGGCACGTTGTGATAATTATTAACTACATCTATTAGTGTTACGGTTCTAGTAACTAATATTTACAAAAGGTTCCCTGTGTAGGGGAGACCTTGCCCAGACACAAATGTCTGAGGTATTCCTAAGTGATTGTCAGGGGTCCTTTGAACCAATGTTCATGTTCACTGTTTAAAGATAAAGCATCAATCCTGAGAAATCAGACTTCAAAAGGCCTGCTTCACGTGTAACACATTCTCAGCGTGTAAGCCTATGCTGAGGTTTGGAACATTTTGTGAGTTTTGGGGAAAGTTTACCTTGGGAAAAAAATTTGAGAGATAAGTTGAGCAAGAGCTCAAGAGCTCAAGAGAGAGGACTGGAAGATAAAATTGAAAGGAAATATTTAACTGGTATCACCCAGGAAAAGTCGAAAGCATGCTCCCCTTTATGTGGCAGTCAGGTAGCTTTGGAATATCAGTGTTTCAATTCTCTGGATGTGTTAACTGGGTGCAGTGAGTGTACGTGAGTGGCTTTTGAGGGTGCGATGCAGTTGCATGCTACCAATCTCTACCCTTTAGCACAGAGATTCAACAAATTCAGTTACCCAGGGTCAATGAAACTGATAAAGGCAGAAGCCTTCTTTAAGCCCCATAATTCTATCATTGTTCAAAAGATATTCCCAAACAATACCAATGCCTCATATCTGTCATTTACAAAATAGCATCATATGTATTTTCCCTGAATCTTCCTCAGAAGATGTATTTGATGAACAGAGTTCATTGCTAAGTAGTATTCTGGGTAAAAAAAAATGGAAGGATTTTATGAATTTCAGAGAATTGTTCATTCACAAATTTGTTCATTTTTTCATTATTCTTTTATTGTGTACGTAGTATGGTATTGTTCTAGGGACTGAGGATACAGACAATCCCCTGCTCCCAGGAAGCAGGGAGGAGACCCAAAATTTGTAAATGAATGAATAAATAAATACAAAATAATTACATAGCAATAACTACTATAAAGGAATAAAGCAGCATTGGAGAGTGACTACAGGCTCGTCATGGAAGTCCTCTCTGGGCAGATATTTGACCAGAAACCTGAAATGAGAACAAACTAGTCATGCCCCTTATTGGAAAATGCTTCTTGAAAATCATTGATTTGTTATTCCATGGTGTTGGGTTTAATCTGTAATCTGTGGAACTCTTGGGCAGTGTTTCTTGAAGTGTGTTTTAAGGACCATTTGCATCAGAATAACCCTGGGTATTTGCTTAAAATGCAAATTCCTGGGCTCCATTCTAGACCTACTTAGAATTTCTGGGGTAGGGCCTTGGAATCTGCATTTTAAAGCACCGCAGTGGGATTGATGAGCCCTCTCTAGCTGTACACAGAATGTGTAATGCATGCTATATGTCAGATCTCAGAGACTTCTCTCTTCCTCTCTCAGAAAAGTTAAGGAGCAGAAAAGGAATATAGCCTTTCCTACGTCTCATTCCGTCTGTAGAGAGAAGGAATTTAGATATGGGTCGCGGGCAACATAGAGTCTCCAGGAACACATAGTAATTTGCTAGAGTAGGGGTATTGTTTTTATGGCAGGAGGGAAGTTGTTCAAAATTCTCTTATCAGTTTCATGTGGGGCTGGATCAGGAGGATCCAGGAACATCAGTGTGAAGGTTGTGTGGAGGTCAGAAGTAATGAGGTAAAGGCCAGTCTTAGGCCTGGACCTTAGAAAGAAAAACACTCTTTTCCCTTCCTTGTGGTTGGTTGGTTGGTAACACAGGTCTTGGGATGCCTTTTGCTGAGGAAGTGACTTCTCTTTCCCTGGCAAGGCCAAACAAGACCAAATGGAGTCCAGAAGTGGAAACGCACAGAATGGATGACTAAGGTTGGCTTTAGTCTCGACTTGAGCTGCAAAATACAGGGAGGACATCTGATTTCCCCTTCTAATCCCTTTGCAGCCATTGGTCATCAATCACAGCAGTTTCCTCCTTCATAATCAATCTAAATGGATGCTCCAGGCACCTATTACCATAGATCGTTATTAACATGAAACTAGTTGCCATCTCTGGGTCTTAAGGAGACAGACAACAGGGTTCTTTGAGGGTTTGTCATAAACCAGCTGCAGTGTTCATTCATTCATTCAACAAGTATTTATTGGGATTTACTGTATGTCACATTATGCTTGCTGGAGATATAGCAGTGAATAAAATAAACAAAATGTTTGCTTTCTTCCAGTTTGTGTTCTTGTAGGGTGAGATAGACAATAAACAAATAAAGAAGTAAATATACACATAATGTTAGAGAGTGGAAAGTGCTATAAAGAGCAATAAAACAGAGTAGGTAGGATGAAGGGTATCAGGTTATTTTTTCAGAGACAACTTCTCCATGGAAGTGACATTTAAGTACAGACCTGAATGAAATGAGGCAGTGAGTCCTGTGGATATCTCCGTGTCAGAAGACCAGAAAGAGATTTCTTGTTGGAATGCTAACCATTAATAACAGTGTGAAATTGCCTAGGAAAACATCTGGGCTATACATTTCTTAGAAACCAAGCAACAGAGAGGTCAGCATACTGAGGAGGCAGAGCTTCAAGATGATGATCACTCCGTCTTCAGGCATAACCAAATCATGGGAGCAGTGAGATAAGCTTCTAGACTCAAGATGCTCTGTGATTAATTGAGTGTGAACTAGCCGTGAGTCATCTTTAATTATATAATTGAATGTTTGCTATGTGCCTGGCATTGTTCTAAGTACCTCACATGTGTTAACTTTATTTATCACAATACTTTGAGGTAGGTTATTATCAGCTCCACTTTACAGATAAGGAAAGTGAAGCACAGGGAGGTTAAGTTACTTGCTCAAAATAATGTACCAGTAAATGGCAGAGGAATCTGAACCCAGGTAATCTGACTCCAGAACACTATGTTACCTTGCCCCTAAGTTTTTCTGCGTGATGCGAAAATATATTGGAGCTTTAGTCTTCATGTTTTTATTTTTGTATTTTATGATTTATGACTCATCCTCTGGTTTGTTGGAGGTAGCTGCTTTTCCTTGAGGAGATTTAGGTTTGTGATGGCAGAAGACAGACTTAATATTCTGTCTATTTGACTTTCAATATAGGCTCTTGAAATTCAAAACAGGAGGAAAGTTGAGGATGAATTTTATACCATCATAATAGATTGGAAGAAGAATACAGGAAAAAACAGATCATGTGGAGGAATTGTGTGGAGGCGGTGGAGTGGGGGGCAGAGCTGAGAAGGTGAGGCTGGAAATGGGGACAGGTCCATGGTGAGATTATTGAGATATTGCTGAGCGCCATCAGTGGCATTACCAGAGAAGCCCCTGGAAGCAGAGCCAATCCTGCGGAAGGTTCCTTGCATGTTAGAGAGCATAACCAATGGCCCGAGTAGAGGAACTGGGAAGAAGTGGGCTTACTCTTCTTGGGACTGTCAGGTGAGGGTCATCTACTGCCAGCTGCCTGCATGTTGCATATGCATCATTCAGTAGAAGGGGGTGTACCTGTGCCCAGAGAATTTGTTGAATTTCACTCGAACGGCCTAAGGGGATGGTGCCCCTGTCCTGAACTCTGAGTGACCTAGAGGCAATGGTGATATAGAAGGGAAAGCATGAGTACTGATATTTGATGAAGTATGGGCAGGTATGTGTGAGTGAGGGCTGGAATGGTGAAAAGTAGTGCATTGCAATTACATAAGCCAGTATCATCTGTGAGAGATGAAGGATCAATTCCCTGTCATGACATCGCATGGCAGAAAGAAGCAGTTGTAGGTATTTATGTTCTGGGGATATGGAAAACTTAGAGGAAAGGTTGGAATTCCAAGAGCTACTTAATTTCTGCAGTCATGGAAAGTAGATTCTCAATAAGTATAAAAAAAGATCTCGTTTCATTGTTTTGTTTGCTTATTGTGTGTCTTATTCTCACTGGAGAAGCTCCATTGTTAAGCATAGGGCCTAGGATCTAGTAGACATTAAATAATATTTGTTAAATGGTTGAAGGCTGAACTCTATATTAGTGAATGAAAATACTCTAAAATACTTAAAAAAATTTACAGGTTTCTTCACTAGATGTTGCTTTTCTAGGTTGCTTGTTATAAATCTTGTTTCTTTTTGGAGAATTATTCACTGTACAAAAATCAACAGCATTTCTGAATACGAGAAATAGTACTTTTACTTTTCAGTTAGAAAGTGTAATAGTACAGGATACTTCATTTATAAGATCAAGAAATCTACTGAAAATATCTTAGAATAAAATGTTATTCATATGAATAACATTCTTAACACCTTTTGGGAGAATCTTACCACCCAAACCATTGAAGGACATAAATGAGGACTGAATAGGATGAAATACAAACTTAATAAGATCTAGAAGATTGGCAAAAATAAAACTATCTTAACAATACCAAGTATTGATAAAGAGATGGTGAAATAGGAGTTTGCACATATAACTTGTGTGAAAGTAAAGTGGTATAAACACTTTGGAGAGAAACTGGCATTATTGGAATAGTGATAAATTGGAAATAAACTAAATGTCCATATATGAATAGGGAAATGGGTAAATAAACTCTGGCTGTATTTATTTATACAATGGATTAAAACCGCACAACAAATAAACATGAATAAACTAGATCTATATGTATCAAATTGATTTTATCTAAAAATATAATGTTAAATAAAAAAACAAGTTACGTAGAAATACATACAATCCAATGCCATTTATGTGAACCAAAACACACAACATAATGTAACACATTCTTTATGATCAGCTATATACAGTTAAGGTAGTTAAAGTTTGAAAAGGCACACTGCACTCCCTCTAACGTGGGAGTGAAGGAAATGAGACTGGGGAGGGAAACAGAGGGACTTGGCCTATCAGGTGTGTTTCTTGTATATATAGAGAAATGTGAATGTTTAAAAATATTGTGTGATAGACACACTGATATTTGGTATATTATTCTTTCTATTAAATAACTTTACATAAGTTTTTCAAATGAAAACACACACATACACAGATACCAAACCCATTGTAATTCTTTATAACTTAAAATTGGACTTGTTTAGTTTTCTCTTTATGTAGACACACGTGGTGGATTAAGGTCCTTTGGCAAGGTCTCCTCCAAATGAAATAAAAATTTACATAAATATATAAAATAGTATGATTGATTAGCAAGGTTAAAATAAAAAATATATACCTAGGGAAGGTAATAGACAATAAGAAGAGATAGTCTTTAAATATTTTGTTAGTCCCAAAAGATATTCACAGAAAATTTTGCTTTGTAATCGACAGAGAAATATCCCCTGTATGATCTCAAAGGACAAAAACTGAGGTCAGTGTGAGAAGATGATAAGAAGAGAGATTCTGCATCAACATAAAAAAAAAACTTCCTAATAGCTAGTGGTTTAACAGCATACCAGAATGCATCTCTTATTTATTTATTTTTTAACATCTTTATTAGAGTATAATTGCTTTACAATGGTGTGTTAGTTTCTGCTTTATAACAAAGTGAATCAACTATACATATATATATATGTCCCCATAACTCCTCCCTCTTGCATTTCCCTCCCACCACCCCTTTAGGTGGTCACAAAGCACCGAGCTGATCTCCCTGTGCTATGTATCTATTATTTACATCACAGTCCAGTGTAGGTTGAGTAACTGTCCTGAGCAGCACTCCCGAGTGGTTATTCAGGTGTCTGGTCTTCTTTCCTCTTGTGCTGCTACCTTACCAACATGTCATGACCGTGGATGTCAGCAAAGGGGAAGAGAAAGCAGGAGGGTCATGCAGAGAGTTTTGGGTCCAGGCCAGAAAATGGTGGTCATCATTCCTTCCATCAGTAGATTGGCCCAACCCAATCCCATGACTTCAATTTAACTGCAAAGGAGCTGGGAAAGGCAGTCTTCCAGTATGGCAAGAAGAGGAAAAGGAAATGGGATATGAATACCTGGTATTGTCTCTTTCAGGGTTGCTAAAGCAGAAGAGAGAGTAAAATGGTAGAACTTCTTATTTTATTTTTTGCAATGTCCTCTTCATTCCCCTCGTCCAGGGGGAAAGATAACAACAGCTATAAATTGCTGCCTGGAATAAGTCCCAGTTGTAATAGGAGGATAGAAGGCCAAAGAGACAACATAGAAAACTTAGAAAAACGTAATACGTTCAAGTCAGCAGGACCTGATGGCTTGCCCTGTAGGATACTGAATGTATTTTCAACTTTCATCTTAGGACTATTAGCCAGTGTTTCCCCCAAATCACAGAGGATTGGAAAAGCCCGTAAGGATAGCAAAAGGGTAAATGAGGTGCCCATCTCCAAGAGAAAGACAGGAGGACCCTGGAAATTTCAGACATGTGAGCTTAACATCAATACCTGGGAAGATCTTGGAATAAATCGTCAAATAACCAATTGGGTAGCACCTGAAAGAATATAAAATACTAAGTAGCAATCAGTACATATTTGTAAAGAGCAAACAATGCCAGGCCAATTTAATTTCCTCCCATGATTATGAGAGGCTACATACACCTGTGGAATCGATAGATGGGATCTAGCTCAAGTTTAGTAAAGATTTTGATTTTTTTGAACCAGACATTGTCTTTGACATGTTAGAAGAGTATGTTCCCATTTACACTTCTGCTAGAGCCTGGACGGCTTCATCCCAAGGGGGGTTATCAATGGCCTGGTATCAATCTAAGGGGACATATTGAGTGCTGTCCCAGAGGTATTGGGGCCAGGATCTATCCTACTCAATAACTATATTGATGGCTTGGATGAAGGAATTAAGACTATGCGCATTAAATTTGCAGCTGGCACTAAATTAGGTGGGGTTGTTATCGCTCTGCAGGACAGAAATAAAATTGAAAATGGCCTTGACTCATTGAGAAAATGGCTCTACAAAAGTGGGATAGATTTCATCAGGGACAAGTGTAAAGTGACACAGGTGCCCCCACAGCCCTAGAACAGTGCCTTGGGTATACTTGGCGCTCAGCAAATATCTTCATTCCCTTCCTTGTGCGGTTGTTGTGAGGATCAGAGTGGTAATGATGCGGAAGTGCTCTGTAAACCACAAAGTGCCTTATACATGAGAAAGGTCTGCACCAGTGTGAGGAAAGTTATTATTAAAGGCAAGGAAATATGTCCTGTGAGGCATTGTGAAGGGAACTGAAGCTGTTTAAGCAAGAGAAGAGAAGAATCAGGGATGATTTCATGAGTGTCACCATTTTATGAAGGTATTGACAAGAGAGATGGTTTTCCCTTTTCTATTTGTGTCAAGGAAAAGGGGGCTCAAATGATACCAGATGTAAGGAAGAACTTTTTTACCTAGGTTGGGTCCACCTATGGGAGGTGCCCACCCTTCTCTTGCCTCACAGATGTTACATTTGTCCAATGTTGACCTTTCTAGTTCATTGTAACTAAGAGTAGGGTCTCTGCAGGTCCACAATGTAACCCTGGTGTCTACGATAGGACTTGACATATAAAAGATGCACAGATAAATATTTGTTGAATGAGTGAATGTCAGGGGCATAAAATACTGGCTCAGATCTTGGGGAGTCTTCATTCACAAAGAACTTAAAAAATGGGAGTGATTAATAAATCAAAGAGACAAAATGATCTTTCCAACATTGATTTCATGATTGTACATATGTGAAAAAGAAGTGAAAATATTTATGATATATTCTCACCCCAGTCTTAGCTTTGGTTCTGTAACTGCCGATGAATGGGATTATTGGCAAGAGGGGAAGGAGGCAAAATCGTGTGGATCTCAGTCCTGTCCTCACCTCTTCCCTGTGAAGAACCTTTATGAACAGAACCCTCGTGAAGAAAAGAGGAAGAGGAGAGGAGGTGCTTTTAAGTGTCGTACTGAAATTGGATCCGTTTTCTGTGTCTCAGCTGTTCATTGGCATACTTGTGTTTCTAGAACCTCTGATCCAGGCCACAAAAGCCATAATCAGTGGCTTGATACTGCAACATTCCCACCCCAACTCTGCCCTAAGGCTTGGAGGGTGCAGGATGGGCTAGGAAGGTCCCTGTCCACATTGCTGGGGTATTTATTCCTGACAGTCCCAGTTGGGATTCTAGACTCATTTTTTTCCCACTGAAGCCTATTTTTAATGGATTTTTGAAGAATTAACATATATCTTTTTGATTTATTTATTTATTTTTTTGTGGTATGCGGGCCTCTCACTGTTGTGGCCTCTCCCGTTGCGGAGCACAGGCTCCGGACGCGCAGGCTCAGCGGCCATGGCTCATGGGCCCAGCCGCTCCGCGGCATGTGGGATCTTCCCGGACCGGGGCACAAACCCGTGTCCCCTGCATCGGCAGGCGGATGCTCAACCACTGCAACACCAGGGAAGCCCAACATAATATCTTTTCTTTTTTTTTTACATCTTTTTGGAGTCTAATTGCTTTGCAATGATGTGTTAGTTCCTGCTTTACAACAAAATGAATCAGTTATACATATACATATGTTCCCATATCTCCTCCCTCTTGCATCTCCCTCCCTCCCACCCTCCCTATCCCACCCCTCCAGGTGGTCACAAAGCACCGAGCTGATCTCCCTGTGCTATGCGGCTGCTTCCCACTAGCTATCTACCTTACGTTTGGTAGTGTTTATATGTCCATGCCTCTCTCTTGCTTTGTCACAGCTTACCCTTCCCCCTCCGCATATCCTCAAGTCCCATATATCTTTTTTAAATGCCATACATTATTTACTTTTAAAGGTAAGCCATAAATTTTACACATGAGTATTCTAGAAGTATGCCCAGAAGAGGTCATTTTTTGGAGTAGTCAACCCAGATGGCTTCTTCACAGCATCTAACATTACCATCAGTGGGTTGGAGCTGGGAGTGTCCACTCCCCATCTCAGCTGCTGAGTGAGATGAACTGAGCATGTATTGAGCCATGTTATTGAAGACAGTGGTTCTTAATTTGGGGCTCAGGCATTGGCCCTGATGGGTCAGTGAACCTCTGTGGCCAAAATACATTTCCCTGTGTATATGAATATGTGCTTTTTCCTGGGGAGAGGGCCCCTTAGTTAGGAAAGACTATCCTGGGGTTTTAGAAGAAAGTCTAGTGGCGAGAAGGTTGGATCATTCCTACCAAGATGGAAGGGATGGCAGAGAAAGAGCTTTGGTACAATTTGTGGTATAGGGAGCAGCTACTGCAGGTACTGTTCAAATATGGGAGTCAGATGGTAGTCACTGTCGTCTGAGAGGTCTGAGTATCGGCAGGAGGATGCACACCAGAAGGTAGAAGTGTTGGCTAGTCCCAGGAGGGTGGAGGCTGGCAAAAGGGTGGGGGGAATGAGCCTCAGTCCCAAACTCAGAGGGGTCTGTAAAATTATTTTATTTTCTAAAATGGCATAATTCTATTAGAACCCCTATCTCACTGGGCTAGTAGGAAAGTTATTCTCAATTATTTTAGGGTTCTTTCTACTCTACATGACAAGGTTCTAGAGGGCTGACACAATTTCAAGGCATAGATAGAGAGACCCTGTGGAGGTTGGTCATATGTCTTGGTAGGTCACTGATGAGATGTCCATTGTCCAGTCTATGTCTGGACAAGTAGTCAAGGTAACTGGTTAGAATTATGGAGCTTATGGGTTATACCCATGTGAGGTGAGTATGGGGGCTTGGTGAGAGAGCTGTAACTCAGACAAAGCTGACACCAAGGAGTTTTGGGGAATTAAGGGACTGGGTCTGATTAACGAACAGGAAAAAGATTTAGGGAAAATATGTAAACGCAGCAGTCATGACTGGGCCTGTGGCTAGTCCAAAGTGACGCTGGAGCAGCAGGATGTGCTGAGACAGTTGATATGCTTTTGGCCTTAGACAGAACTGGCTCAAGAATTGGGGTGGAACTGAGTCTGGAAATGAGGGACACTATAAACCTCCCTAGGAATGTCTGTGGGAGGCCAAGGCCAGAGGCATGATCGCACACACTAGGAAGAGCCTGTGCAGGCCTGACAAGTTTGGTCATCCATCAAATAATAATGAATCTGCATTTACCTTGAGCTGTGATGCCTCCTTTTAAGAAAAAAGTCAAGCTGCCTCAAACTTCAGTTCTCTCTTTCCTCCAGCTACTGGATAGAAATATTTCACTCTGCAGCATTTAAAAATAGCAACTGCAAGGTTTCTGTCTAAAGTAGGGAGGCTATTTGATGGTTAATATATTGGGGACAATTGGTGCTACCAATGGTGGCAAAAATAGCAAAAACATTGAGAGTAATAATGGTGTCTGTCCTGTACCTTGAGCTCCTTGGATGTTACGTTAATACTGACTACTGCTACTTTCATCATTATTATATTAAGAAAATGAAAACCAGATGAATGAAAATGATGCTTTTACTTAAGTTGCCTTTCACTTTAAGGAACCCAAAGGATTAGGCATTAGGGAAGTCTCACAACTTCCTAATTGTTGGGAGGTCTTCCCAACAATCCAGGGTAAACTAAGGTAGGTAAAGATTGAGAAATTTGTTCCAAGTCCAGTCGTGGCTCAGTTGCAGAGAAGAGACCAAGGCCAGTGCTCCTAATTCCCAACTTCTTCCTTTTAATAAGTATTTAGGTGCAACAGTTCACCCTCCCAACCTAATAATGTGTAATAATTTCCAAATATATGTTCTCTTTTTCCTTTATTTACTCCATTTTCCTTTCCTTTCAAACAAGTACAATTCCTATTAGAGTAATATTTATATTTTTAGCCTTGCTTCGCAGTTGGGAAAATGGTGACTGAGAGCTTTGGCAATGCCCTTGTCTGAGGCAGGATGAGGGGCACATGTTCCTGGGATTGATTTTCATCCTTAGATGCCCTGGTTATATAAATTCAGAGCAATGTCCTCTGGAAGGTGTCTCTTTTGGAGGCTTCTGCATTTAGAGCCATGCTTCTCTACTTAAAAATGATTTTAAAATCCCCTTTCAACCAGTAAGTATCCCCAGTGAAATTTCATTTCCATTTAAATAAACTAGGGTTGAAAACTTTAGGGTGGATCTTTTAGGAGGCCTGGACACATGAGGGTAGCTGGGGAACTATATATTTGAGGGCAGGGGAGATGAAAGGGGGACTTCATACCCTAATGGCAAATGTGACTCACCATTAAATGGTAAAAATGACTTACTGTAATATATTCCAGTTCCAAGTTTACCTCTCCATTCTCCCGAGAGCAATTTCTGAAGGGATTTAGTTTTTATCCCTATTGCTAACAGTCTTCGTATTTCTGTAAAAACCACAATACCAACAACAGCATCTAAATGTACTACTGATTTCTGGGTGCCAGGCACTATTCTATATGTCTTACATATTTCAACTCATTTAATATCAGCCTCAACAGCCTTAGGAGGTAGATGTTATTATCATCATCATGTTACAGATGATGAAACTGAGGCACAGGAAGGCTAAGTAATTTTCCTAAAGTCACACAACTAGTAAGTGTGAGAGACAGAATTCAAACCCAGGCAGTTGGCTTCAGAGTCTTGAATCTTCTCTTTTGATTGTGTGGCTATTCTGTTGGTTACTTTGAGAGTCATCTTGTCTTTTTTCCTCTCCACACCCAGTCTTTGCTTAAGTCCTGTTGATTTTTCATTCACGGCATTTTCTCACATACTGCTTCCTTTCTATTCCAACTACTATTAAGTTAAGGTCTCTACTACTTTCCTCTGGCCTCTAGGGTCTTCTCTAATCAGCCAACATATTTCTATCCTCTAAGATATTGCTCCCAACATGCATCATATCCTCTGAACACAGATCATAAATGGTTCCCACCCCCACAGTTACAGAGGAAAATCCTTTTCCTGGCACTGCAGACCTTTCCCATTTGACATCAACCTGACATTCTAACCACATCTCCCATTGCCCCTACACGCAGCCCCTGCTTCAGTGAGTCTGGGAGTAAACTGAACTCACCATAAACATTCCTGCCTCTGCCTTTGCTCTGCCTGCTGGTTTGCCTCAGCACCATTTTAAGTCTATTAGTTCTTCAAAGCTAAGCTGAAGTCTCAGCTTCTCTTTAAACTCCCCTTCTCTCAATTTCTATAGTATTTATTTATCAAAGTTGTATGTTTTTTAAAATTCTCCTTGCAATTATTCAAACTTGGAGACAGAGATGAAAAGGAATGCTTGCATGGGAAAAAAACTCCTTTTGCACGTGTGTTTTTTCCCTCTGTTTGGAAAAGACAGACATCAGAATCATAATAATATTGAAGATTCAGACAGTGATCTTGTATTCGTTCAAAAGACTTCATGAGTCAAAAGATAACTTTGTAATGGTGATTACAGGAACAGGATTGACTCAACTGGATGGATTGAACTGGAAGATTGTTTTGATTTATTAAACTTTTTCCTCCTAAGTTAGATAAGGTAGTTGAGCATATAGTAACCAGTCACCCTCTCCTCTGCCTACATTCTAGAAAAAAATTAGCCAGTGCCAGTCTGGGGGACACATTTTAAGCTTTGAGTCCTGGTCATAGGCAAGGACTGTTGTAGTCGATGTTTCCTCCAGTCTATCAAGATAATGCCCTGGGATCTAGCTTTATTGTTTAGTATCCTTTGGAAAGGGAGAGATGGAGATCTTTGAAGCTGAGGTTAATCCATATTTTTTGTAGTGCTAGTCATTTTTTAAAGGGATATGGATGGTTTCCTCTAGACCTCTGTTCCTCTCATGGTAGAAACAATATGTTAAACCTTTGTATGTCTACTGTAGTTTTAGCACAATGCTTTGTATGTGTGCATGCAGTAAATACTTAATAGATAAATCTGTTGATTATGATCATGTCAGAGAATCTTATCTTCTGTACCATCCAACCCATACTTAATGATCTTCATGCTTAGAGAACCCTTGCCTGACTTCAGACACTATTCCTGGGAGAAAGAATACAAAATTTGTAAAAATGCCCAGGTAAATGGCATTGAACTAAAAATTTATATGAGAAGTTTGGTGAAGGATGCCACAGAAAAGGAGTTTTCACTCTACAAGTGTGATAGGAAGCAACTCGGTTGACTTGAGAGAGTTTTGAAAGGTATATAACTTTAAGGTACAGATTTGACTGAAATAAAGGCCATGCATTTAAATGAGGACCCGTGTGGCTCTGTGTGGAGCTATTTTAATTGAGCTGACTGAGTCACTGGGAATAAGAGTGTCCAGAGGGGAGGTCCAGAGCCTGGGCTCTCCATGAAGTGGGCTCATTTGTGGAAGCCTTTGGCTCTCCACCAACCAGGATGTGTGCTGACCTCAAGATGTGTTTTAAGAGTTGCTTTATGAATTCCTACAAAGCATTTTGCAGTTTTGAGTGAAAATTGTCTTCAAACATGTCTGCATAGCTGAGATGAATTTACACATTTATCACTTCTAGCCAGTAGATTTCTAGTGTGGGTTTATTCATTAATTTATTCATTCATTCAATATGTATAAAAAAAGCATGTGTTAAACTCCGAGGCTATAAAAGATGAATAAGATCAGGTTTCCCTCAAGAATTTTACTACCTAGCGGAGGAAGATACAGTCATTTAAAGAAATGCACTAAATGTTGTAGATGCTGATAAAACAGCTATGGGATTCCTGGTGTCACTGAAAGAGAAAGAGGGCCATGGGGAAATACTGACCACTGGGATGCAGGGGTAGTCAGCAAAAAAAAATTCCCCGAGGAAGAAATTCTTGGACTAAACTTTAAAAAGATAATTATCAGATAAACGGATGAGTAGGCACATGGAACAGAGGGGAGAAGGCATTCCAGGCAGAGGTTGAAATAAGAGAAGAGACAAGAAGGTGCAACTGGCTGAGCTCCCTCAGGGCCCTCACTCTGGCTTGGTTGAAGAGTAGAGAGCAAAGTGGGAGGTGGCAAGAGAGGCAGAAGAGTCATCTGGGTTACATTCAGAGGGTCTTGTGTGCCCAGCTCAGGAGTTTGTACTTTGCTATTTAGGCACCAGAAGGCTTTTTGTTTGTTTTTTTAAAAACAAAACCATAGATTTTATTTACATTTCACCAGTTTCTTCACTTACGTCTTTTTCTGTTCTAGGATTGAATTCAGGATCCCACACTGCATTTAGTTATCACATATTCTCCTCTTCCAGTTTGTGACAGTCTTTCCTTGTTCCTTATGCCCTTGACACTCTAGGAGAGTGTGAGTCAGGTATTTGCAGAATGTCCTTCTATTTGGGTTCATCTGATATTTTCTCATTATTAGACTGGGATTATGGATTTGGGGGAAGAATACCACAGAGATGAAGTGCCTTCTCAGAGCATCATATCGAGGGATACATGAGACCAACGTGATTTATTACTGGTGATCTTAACCTTGACCACTTAATTAAGGTGATGTCTGCTAGATTACTGTAATATTACTATTTTTCTCTTTTCATACTCCATTTGTTATGGACTGAATGTTTGTGTCTCTCCACCCCCCAACACCCCCAGTTCATGTGTTGAACTCCTAACCTCCAAGGTGATGGCATTAGGATGTGGGACCTTTGGGAAGTGATTAGGTCATGAGGGTGGAGCCCTCAGGAGTGAGATTAGTGCCCTTATAAAAAGAGACTCCAAAAAGCTCTCTTGCCCATTCTGCTGTGTGAGGACATAGCAAGTACACAGCCATTTATGAACCAGGAAGCAGGCTCTCACCAGACACCAAACCTCCCAGAACCTTGATCTTGGACTTCCCAGCCTCTAGAACTGTGAGAAATAAACTTTTGTTTATAGGCCACCCGGTCTATGATATTCTGTTCTAGCAGCCCGAACTGACTAAGACACTATTCTTTAGAAGTAAGTCACTAAGTCCAGTCCACACTCAAAGGGAGGGGACTTAGCTTCACTTCCTGGAGAGAGGAGTATCAAATAATTTGTGGGCATATGTTAAAAGCACCACAGTAAGTAAAACAATTAATATAAAAAGATATTTGAGGCTATACAAATACCGTGTTTCTCCTTAATATTTCACTTTCTAATTTTAGTATTCATTAGTGGATCTTGCCTACCGCAGTGATTACTGTGGTGGTCTAATGGTGATTTTCTCTTTCTCTGATTACTTTTACATTTATTATTTGGAATTCTTCTGTAAGGAAGATTGGTCCCTTCTCCCCCATTTATTTATTTATATCACTATGGACTCATGGATATTTATTAATTCTTGAGTAGTTTTGGGGTTATAACCAATACTATTGTTATTTATTTTGTTTCTTCAGTTATTCTAGCTTTGGCCATTGGGAATTCTTTCAGGTTGTCACCTGTGTTGTTCTGACATGCCCCCATCATTGTGAGTGTGTGTCTCCATGTGTGTGTTTTGAGTACTTCCTTGCTTTTGGCATTACAAGATCCTCCAGGCTCATATTTTATCTTCCCTATCTCAGCCCTAGAACCAGCCATTTCTCCAAAGGACCTTGGCTCCTTTTATTGGAGAATGGTTTTTAGAAACCAGTGTCTGGGCACCAGATGTGCTTGCTGCTGCGGTGTGACTGCTTCTAAGCTTTTAAGTGGAGAAGTACCACAACTATAATTAGAATATGCCCTGGCAGGCAGTTGTCAGGGCGTAGCACAGGAGCCAGGAAGATGAATGAGGACTCCATGCCAGTCGTCCTGGCAAGAAGTGAGGAGGCATTGAGCCTCGGCAGTGAAGGCTTTGATGGAAAGGATGGTGGGGAGTTTTGTGGATTCTCTAGACATTGGACTCCAGCAGCTGTAATCTGAGTTCTACTCTGCTACTTGCTGGCTGTATAACTTTGGGCAAGACATTCAACCTCTCTTGGTCTTAGTTTTCTTCATCTAGAAAAAGAAGCTACCAACACCTGTTGAGGGAGTCACCTGAAACAAAATGTGGAAGTCCTTGGTGATGTCAAACCATTGTCCCAGTGTGAGGAATTTAAGGTTATTGATAAACAGTCTTCAACTTTTCCCTTTGCTTTTTCGGTGCTGGAGGACCCAGCACCTTAGAGAGGCAAGGAAGCATGGATATTTCATGGGAAGGGCAGGAGAAAGAGGCGCAGAGAAAGGCTGACAAACATCCAGCCAAACTGAGTGCTATGGAATGGATGTTTGTGTCCTCTCAAATCCATGTTGCATTACCCAGTGTCACTGTATCTAGAGGTAGGGTCTTTAGGAGGTAATTAAGGTTAAATTAGGTCATGATAGTAGGACCCTAATCTCATAGGATTGTGATTTTATAGGAAGAGGAAGAGAGAGAGAGAGATTTCTCTCTGAAATGTGAGGACATAGTAAGAAGGTACCGACTACAAGCCAGAAAGAGAGTTCTCACTAGGAATTGAAGTGGCTGGTACCTTGAATTGGGACTTCCAGCCTCTGCAACTGTGAGAAAATGAATTTCTGTTGTTAAGCTGCCCCAGTCTATGGTATTTTGTTATGGCAGCTTGCACTGCCTAATCCACTGACTATAAACCAGAAATTGGTAGGCCCCAAGGGAGTAGAGCAAACACGGAGCATATTCAAGACAGTTGTGACCAGCAAAGGCTGACAGCTGAGGAGGAGCCTGTGCCCACAACTTCTACACAGTTCTTCTCGGGGCAGGGTTTCCCCCGGTGTGGGTGGCCTGAGGCTGGGAGGTGGGAGTGACTGAGAGCCCTGGGCTGGAGTGGGTGAGAGAAGGTGGCTCCTGACAGTGCTGCTGGCTTTAACCAGGCATCGGGAGGTTACAGAAGAGTGTGCATCAGGAATGTCTGTCTTTGCTGGGGCAGATGAGGTCAGTGAGTACATTACCCTTCCCTCCTCCAAATCAGGATTTGTGGTCTGGAAATGACTTTTTCTGTTTTGTGCTTTACACTCTGTAGAAAACAGCAATGTACTGTCTCCATGTGCAAGGTATGGACAGTATGCCCTTGGTTTGCCTCACTGGAATGGTCCCCGTTCTAGCTCTCTAATCATGGGGCAGAGGAACTTCTTTCTTATTTGACCCTCTCTCACTTCTTCCCCAGCCCTCCTGGGACCCTCTCCTGTGCCCCTCACCTCCTCCTTGTTTCTCCACCCCCAGGATCTCTCTTGTGCTGGTCAGTTCTCCCACTTTCTCTGCCTCCTTGTGACCTCTCAGGAGGCTGAGGGTGGAGTGGGAGGAGGGAGGAATGGAAAGGTGCCTTCACAGATTGTGATGAAGTATCTGTAAAATAATGAAATCTCTTCCAGACCTCAGCTGACAATCCTGTGAGGAATTTAAGCTGAAGAGGATCTCTGTCTCCTTCAGTCATTTTAGTTCTGTATGTACAAATCCTAGGAGGAGGGAGGAGAAGGGAAAAAATATATCATTTCTTGAGAATAATATAATCCCTCATATTTGAGTATGTTCCATGTTCTAAGCACTCTTCATGCATTAAATAGTCTCAGTCATCCCATTATGTAGGCACAATTGTTATACCCATTCTACCAATGGGGAAACTGAGGCTCAGGGAAGTGAAATAACTTATCCACATTCTCATAGTTAGTAAGTGGCAGAGCAGGGATTCAAATTCAGGTCAGTGTGACTCCAGAGCCCACCTTTTAGCTATTACATATGCAGAGTTACAGAACTGAATCATGTATGGTAATACATTTATTTAGTAAAGTACTTTTACTGGGTTGGATATGTGCTCCTGATATCAGAAATGTCTGAGAAAATAGACAATGAGTGGGTATCCGTGAGAGAGACCCATGCACATGAGACCTGAGTGAGAAATGATGTGTAACAATAAATGACAATGTGTGACAGAACCAAGGCTTGGCTGGAGAGGAAGCTCTGCCGGGGTGAAGAGCTCCGTGGAGGCTCATGACCCCATTTCCTGTACTGCTGGCCATGGCTCCTAAGCTTACTTCCTTTCCTTATACCACCTAGCAACTATTTTTCCACAGCTGCTCCTTTAGTTCAACCTTCCAATGTAATCTACTCTTCTACATAATTTAGGAACTTCTTTGATGTTGCGCGATTTGCTGGGTCGGTAATCTGAAAGGCATCTGGGGGAAATTTCTTCTAAGTGGGCCGTTGTAAGCACTTGGAGTCTAAGGCATAATCATTTCATCTTCACCTAGTGCCGGCTCCCCCATGTCCACGCACCTCCAAGTCCTTTTGGACCACTTGGTTCTTTAACCGAAGTATTTAGTTGCCCCATTTTCATTGCTAGACTAGAAATAGCTCACGGATGTCATAAATTCTTTTGTTATATGGTAGAATGTCATTCTCTCCACTTTTTTTTTCCCTTTCCTTGACCCTGTATAGGAATGATCCATTTTGACATTTTGGTCATAGGCAGGACATGTCAGATTTTTCATTTGTCACCAGCAGAAAAAGTTGTTTGTGCACAAAAGAACCAGAAGTTTTGAGATGTTTACACTGTACGAACCTAAGTTTTCAGTTACCTATTGCTTGTAAAGAAACCAACCCAGACTTACTGGCTTGAGAACAATTTCATGTCATCTCTTCAAGTTCTGTGGGTTGGCTAGGCTCAGCTGAAGGGTCCTCGCTTGGGGTGTCTCATGTGATGGAAGTCAGACACAATTAAAGCTGAAGTCATTTGAAGGCTCAACAGGGCCAGAGAACCCCAAAGACTTCTTCACTGCCATGTTGGCCGCCTCTACTGGGAGGCCTAGCAGAGCTGAGGGCCGGCCAGGTGTCTTTCTCTCTTTTTCCATGGGACCTCTCCTTGGCACGACACCCTTAGGGTAGTAGGACTTATTCCTTCTACAGTGGGTGGCTCCTCCCAGAGCAAAAGCTGCAAAGTTTCTTATGACGTAATAACTTGGGAAGTCACCCTGAAAGATTTTACCACATTCCGTATTTGTCACACATTCACTGTGGAAGGTACTATATAATATGTAAGGTCATGAATACCGAATTCACTGCGGGACCATCTTTGAAGTGTAGTTACCTTAGTCTACATTTTACCTCTAATAATTCAAATAATTCCACATGCAAAATATACTCATCCTTCCCCACAAGATACTGCACCCCTTTCTTTGCAAAATGTTGTCTCATTTTGGCATCAGGCTTAGTGTTCTGTTTATCTATTGCTATGTAACAAAGCACTCCAAAACTGTGGCTTGAACTTCCATCTTATTATTATGATTCTGTGGAATGTTTGGGCTCCCCTGGGATATTCTTCTGCTCCGGGAGATGCTGGATCAAGCTGTAGTATCTTCAGCTTGACTGGGCTGAAAAGCTAACTATACGAGATGGCCGAGATGGCTCACTCTACGGCTGCCAGCTGACACCTGCAGTCCTGGTCTTGAGCATGGACTGATAAGCACCTGTAGCCTTAGACTACTTTTGGGGTAGTTCAAGACTGGTTCAGCTCTCCACATGGACCAGGGTCTGGCTGCTTTCAGCAGTGGATGTGTGACTCCCATGAGGTTTCCTTGGGACTGACATCATTTTTGTAATGAGTGTTTAGGGCTACAGGGCACCCAGGAACCAAAAGTGTGAGTACTGTCAGGAGCCACCTGACACCTCACATGCGGCAGGTAGAGAGAGACCAGTGCTTCGCATCTCAGGCTCCTCATCTTCAGCTCTCATTACTCCTTTGTAACCAACACTGAGTGTATTTCCTCTTTCAAGCACGTGCTCTCTGGCCTCTGTTCACAATGACTAACAACAACAGATCTGGTGGAAGATATGTGTACCATAAAGAAGAGCCATTAATGCCCAGCCATTACCCCAGCCAACAGCCACTGTTGCCAGAGCTGCCCACGTCCATTCAATTTCTCTATTTGTATCCTGTTTCCTCTCTTATTCCAATCCATACGCACAGATGGAGTTCCCACAGTTTCCCTGGAGAGTGCTACGTTGTGGTGAGAACACAAAAACAAACCAGAAATCATCCCTCGCCCTGAGGAGCTAATTCTTACCTATGGGAGCAAAGACGAATTTACAAATAACCAGACCATATTGTAAAAACGAATGCAGGCTGTAAGAAAGGTGCAAACTGCATGTTATGGGAGGTCAGAGGACAGAAAAATTCCACTTCTGTTTTCTCTCTTTGATTCTCCTCCCAGCTCTGGACAAATTATTAAATTTCATACTTCAATTTCCCCATATGTCTAATGAGGAAAACATACCTTTTACACGTCTTACTGGGGAACAATGAGTTAGTGACAAGGTATCTGTAAAAGCTTTGAGATTTTATTTTCGTAGCGTCCAAACACATCTTTAACCTTACAGCACGTGGAATGAAGAGGGCAGATGAAGTGGTTTAGATCTGTGTGTGTGAGCGTGTGGATGTGTGTGTGTGCACGTGTGTCATATGCATGTATGTGACTGCCATGCTCCAAAAGAGGCCGCAGGGGGTAATAAACAGGAGGCCTGCTGGGACCACCGATTTCCTTTTCCCATCTGTGATGGCTGGGGCCCCGTGCTTCACACTGGGAAGGGCATCAGCAAACTCTCCTCTGTCTTGTGGTGCGGCCGCCTTTAATTCATATTTGCATGTGTTGTGAGACTAGCCAGGCAGCTGAATGACTGCCCAGGAGTGGAGCTAGTGATGATGTAGAGAAATGAAATCACTGTTTAATGAGCATCGGTGAGATAAGGTCCACAGACGGACCATTCAGAGGGCTGTGTTTGAACCACAGTATTCCATTCATTTTATAATACACCTTACTGTGGGACTAAATTGCATTCTTAGAAAATTTAGTCCAGCATGACTAGTT
This sequence comes from Stenella coeruleoalba, assembly GCF_951394435.1. Classification (NCBI taxonomy): domain Eukaryota; kingdom Metazoa; phylum Chordata; class Mammalia; order Artiodactyla; family Delphinidae; genus Stenella; species Stenella coeruleoalba. The sequence goes on from NC_137160.1 coordinate 47,985,053, forward strand.
CTCCTTAGAATAACATCACTAACGTAGTGTTGTATTCAATAAGCCTGTTGCATAAAAGGTTATCTTGTAATGTTTATCATTATAAGTCTTTAGTGCTTCTAGAATTTACCTTCAAAAATACTGCAAAATGATGTTTTTGATGCAGTTGTGTTTTGAAGTAAGTTCTAAAAAGCTGTGGCTACAAATTCCATGCCTCAGTTTACCCTTTGGAACATTGTTTCTAGATTTTTACAGAAGTTCTTTTTACACATCAACTCTCTAAAAGAATATACTAGTGATATTTTTCCTATAGCATGTAATCTTTGACTAATGTTTTAATTGTGTATTTTTTCTCTATTTTTATCTATGTAGTATTTTCTACTAAGCATAGGGTTTGGAGTTAGACAAACTAGAGTCTGAATCCCAACTCTCAAACAGTTGTGATCATGGGCAAGTCACATAATGTTACGAAGCAATATTTTTTTTGTGGAGTTGAAATGATTTGAGATAAGATAGGTACAAGATACTTAACATAGCCTATCACATAGTAGAAACTCCATAATCAATTCTGGCTACTATTGTTATTGTAAGAATGATAAATTTTCTGGTTTAGACTCTCTAACCTAACTATAACTAGATTATTCTTTGAAAATTTCACCTGACCTTGTTTTGTCTGTATCTGTAGAGTTACTATTCTTATTGGAAGACTCATTATTCACAGCTGATTTCAGGCTTATGCTTTCTTCTTGCACAGTGGGAAACTAATAAGTGAATTAAGCACATATTTCATAAGAGATTGCTATATTTATATGTGTATACATAAATATAATTTTCAACAATGAAAAGTAGCTTGTCATGAATAGTTCATTTCATGAGATAAAAAGATAGGAAAACAATAAACGACACTTAAAAATGCAATTCTGTGTAACACAAATCCTCATGAATTTACACACACGATCTTTTGATCGTCTGTGTTACACTGAAAAAAAGATTGGATAGCAAAATAGCCAGCCACAATATGGATTATACTATTGGAGCAAATTGTTGGAAAAGGAAGGAAAAAACTTTCTAGGAATTCCTAATCACAAAGAATTTAGATTGAAGGAATTTGCATTGAATTTGGATTAAAGAATTGGTTTAGGGAGGGAGTGGTTCCTCAGAATGAAGCTCTTCCAGGCTCCCTCTTGCTTTGTTTTTGCCTAGGGCATTGTTTTTTTTTTTTTTTTTTGCCAAGGCCAGCTGCTTCCTTGCTGGCCAGGTTTCCATTTAGCGTTTAGTGGCCCAGGGCTGCTCCTCTGATGTGGGGGAATTTGCCCCTCTGAGGTTGGACGGGGCAGCTGTGTGTCCCCAGGCTGGGCGAGGAGGATGAACTGCCTTGAGGCCTGGATGGATGCATTCTTGCTACTGTACTTTCACCATGCTCTCTTCTCAGATCTCCAGCAAACGTGACCTCTGCCAGCTGCATATGAACTCCTCGGCTCTGCTGCCTCTGGGATGCAGGCCGGCAGACAAATGGGGCTGGCTCCTCGTTAGATGCCAACTATTTTTTTCCACATGCTCTCCGGGAACAGTTACTAATCATATCAGACCCTGAAACGATTTAAGACATTCCTATCTGCTAAGGATGAGATCTGTTGCTGGCACATAAACAGATCCCAAACTACCTCAACACAGTAACACGCACATTTTAAAATTTTAGTGTAAAATGTACTGTTAATCAACCATCAACAAGTATTCATTCATTTATTACGTGATGTGGAAAACTCAGCCCTGCTCTATAAGAGTTGTTCAGATCTTTATGGGTAAATCTTGTCCCCCACCCCACCTGATTGGACCTCCTTTCAGAAACATTGCTTTAGGTTGAATTGTGCCACCCCAAATTTGTAAAAGTCCTACCCCCAGCATCTTAGAATGTGATGTACTGGTGGAAATAGAGTCATTGCAGATGCAATTAGTTAAGATGAAGTTGTACTCAGGGGGCCTAATCCAATATGACTTGTGTCCTTATAAAAAGAGGAAACTTAGACACGCATACACACACACACACACACACACACACACACACACGGGGAGAGCACCATTTCATTTCTTCGTAGACTTAGCACTACCTGACATGACTTTGCTTATTTTTGTTGATTTTTTTTCAATTATTTTTTCATTGAAGTATAGCTGATTTACAGTGTTGTGGCAGTCTCTGCTGTACAGCAAAGTGACTCAGTTATACACATGTAGACGTTCATTTGTTATATTCTTTTCCATTATGGTTTATCACAGGATATTGAATATAGTTCCCTGTGCTATATATTAAGATCTTGTTGTTTATCCATTCTAAATGTAAATTTGCATCTACCAACCTCAAACTCCCAGTCCATCCCTCTCCCTCCCCCACGCCCCACCTTGGCAACCACAAGTCTGTTCTGTATGTCTATGAATCTGTTTCTGCTTTGCAGATAGGTTCATTTGTGCCGTATTTTAGATTCCACATATAATTGATATTATATGGTATTTGTCTTTCTCTTTCTGACTTATGTCACTTAGTATGATAACCTCTAGTTGCATCCATGTTGTTGCAAATGGCATTATTTCGTTTCTTTTTATGGCTGACTAATATTCCATTGTATATATGTACCACATCTTCTTTATCCATTCATCTGTCATGGACATTTAGGTTGTTTCCATGTTTTGGCTATTGTGAATAGTGCTGTTATGAACATAGGGGTGCACGTATCTTTTTTTTTTTTTTGTGGTACGCGGGCCTCTCACTGTTGTGGCCTGTCCTGCTGCGGAGCACAGGCTCCGGACGTGCAGGCTCAGTGGCCATGGCTCACGGGCCCAGCTGCTTTGCAGCATGTGGGATCTTCCCGGACCGGAACATGAACCCGCGTCCTCTGCATCAGCAGGCGGACTCTCAACCACTGCGCCATCAGGGAAGCCCCAACACGTATCTTTTTGAATTACAGTTTTGTTCAGGTATATTCCCAAGAGTGGGATTGCTGGGTCATATGGTAATTCTATTTTTAGTTTTCTGAGGAACCTCCATACTATTTTCCATAGTGGCTGTACCAGCTTGCTTTCCCACCAACAGTGTAGGAGGATTTCCTTTTTTTCCACACCCTCTCCAGCATTTGTTATTTCTAGACTTTTTAATGATGCCCATTCTGACTGGTGTGAGGTGGTACTTTTGTTGGTTTTTTTAACATCTTTTTCCCACACCAGAACTTAAACTCCTGGAGGCCAGTGCTCCTGTCTGTTCTGTTTAGTGCTTGGCACAAAGTAGATGCCTGACAATTATTTGTTGCAAGAATAAATAAATGAAAAAGTAAGGTTTAATTTGGGAATGTAGGCTTCTGTGTACGGACATAGCAGTACTTCTGGACACTGCTGATTTTCTTTCTCTTCCTCCTTTCTTTCGTCCTTTCCTTCCTCCTTCCCTCCCTCCCTCCCTCCCCTCCCTCCCTCCCTCCCCTCCCCTCCCTCCTTCCTGCTTCCTTCCTTCCTTCCTTCCTCTCTCTTTCTCTTCCTCCGTCCCTCCCTCCTTTCCTCTCTCTCTCTCTCTCTCCTGTCCCTTTAGGGCTGGGAGAAAGTATTTGGACTCACTGCACAAACACAGGTTGTTCTCAACCCACTGTGGTGAACATGGTTTTATCTGGTTTTGTACTTCACTTTGTCTCTGAGCTGTGGAGGACAGATGGTCAGTTCTCAGTCCTGCTCGGCCATGTCTCCTGGGAGGAAAGGCAGTAAGAGGGAACTAGCCCTTCATTTGTGGTGCTCAGAAGCCACTGGTGCTGTATGGCTCAGGGCCCCTCACCAGGGCCCACGGAGGAAGGTGTTCCCTCCACCTCTGCATTTGAGCAGAAGAGGCTGTCTAGACCCAGGAGCAGAGGACCATTGTGTGGATGTGTCTGTGCAGTCCTGAGACATTGGAAAGACTTAGGACACGATACTTTGTGAAGGGCTTGCTTCTTCCCTTTGAACCCCCAGTCAAACATGAAAGGGGCTCAGAAACATAATTTGGTCACTGGATGATAATGGCTGTGTTCATGCTCACCAGCTAGAGAAATACAGGAAGATTGGACTGAGATGATAAACAGTGGGTGGAGGAGGCTACTAAGAAAATGCTTCAGTTAAATGTTTCTGGGATAAAATCCTCAACCAGGGGAATGACAGTGGAAACACAGAGGAAAAGATTGGCATGACTGTTGTTGATGTATTTGGTGAATGATTAAATGTTATCTTTATTTATGTACAATTTATACTTTGCCTACTTCCAAAAAGAATTCGAGTCAGATGACTAGTTGAAGGTGAGGGATGAGTTAAGAATGACCCTAACTCCTCAAGCCTGAGTGATGAGGAAAAGAGGGTGTTCCTGTCTGAGTCAGGAAGGGCCGGGAGGAGAAAATACATGTGAGCAGACAATGATGTGTTCAGTTTTGGATTTGTCACTCTTGAGGTGATGAAGGACATTCAAATAGAAGAGTCTACTAGACTATTGTAAACAAATTACTCAAACAATTCCTATCTTTGATAGGCAGGGTGCCTGAAAAAGAAATCTACATGATGAGCACATAAATATGAACTCCATAGTTTGTAGCTATAACCGTTATTTGTGTTTTACTGCCTTTCATTGTAATATCTTTGCTTCAAATGGGTTGTGATTTTGATTATCACAAGTGTGCAGGCGCGTGTACACAAACCCACCCACCCACCCACACACTATTTTCTGTTGTTGCATCCCAGGATCTTGAAACTATGCCAAACTGCTGGAAGTTTTGCTTTCCTGTATCCTGGGAGAGCCCTTCTTCTGTCTGCCCCGTGTGGTCCCTCCAATTTCATTCACCGGTAGGAACCTCCATGTGTCCTCTTGTGATCTCTCCCTCCTTTCTTGAGTATCAGGATTGCGTTTCCCACAGCCTCTCCCTTTCATTGTGATGGATTGCTACATTATAGAGCCTGTTCAAGTAACTTTTCTTCTGCTCCCCTTCATCTGAGAGAAGCTTTTAGTGTTCTCCTTGGAAAACCACATGAAACAATGTGTGGTGGGTAGGGTGGGAACTCAGCAAATGAGCACCAAGTTAGGACGTAGAAGCAAAGTAAGCAGCTTACAGCCAGGAGAAGTATTCAATGTTGCTAATGTGTAAAAATGTCTAATTGGCAAATGCACCCTCGTTAAAGACTCAGAAGGGTAAGGGCATGGATTTATTACTCATTTCTAGAACTGATTGTTTCATAGAATCCATGCCAAGCTTTTATTTTTATTTTCTATAGTGCGTGTGTCAAAATTCAGAATATGTTTAATTTTCACCAGTACCTAAATCTTAAACTCTCTTTGCTTCAATGGGGCCCAAGAAAAAGATATTTTTCTTTTTTGTTTCTAAGTCTTTAAAAATTATGCAAGCAAAATATTCAAACAAACAGAAAGATAGAGATTAATGAGCAGAATCTGTTACATTCTCCTTCCTTTGAATTCCATTCCTTTTAGGAGGTAGCCGGTGAACAATTTGATATGCAGCTTTCCATGCCTTTTTCTGTTTTTAAATATATACCAGGAATGCTCTGTCCTCAGGTGGTCACACAGCTGTCTCTTCCAGTTCAGATGCCATTTCCTCAGGGAGCCCTTCTCTGATGACAGGATCTCAATTAGCCCCCAACTTTCCCCATGCCACCTTTTGTATATCACCCTTTTGGGTTTCCTCGTATCATTTATGACCATCTGTAACAGGCAGAATAATGCCCCCTGGCCACCAAAGATTGTCCCTGCACTAATCCCTGGAAACTGAGAATATATGTTCCCTTCCATGGTAATATGATGTGATTAAAGGTGCAGACCTTGAGATGGGGGGATTATCCTGGATTATCCCGGGAGGGCTAATCTAATTCCATGAGTCCTTAAAAGTGGAGAAATTTCCTGGCTGGGTGAGAGAGAAGAAGGACAAGTCATTCACAGTGTGAGAGAGATCTGACATGCGTTTGTTGGCTTTGAAGATAGAGGAAGGGGAACAGCCAAAGAATGCAGGTGGCTTCTAGAATCTGGGAACAGCCCTCAGATAATAGGTAACAAGAAAACGGGGGGCTTCCTTGGTGGCGCAGTGGTTGAGAGTCCGCCTGCCGATGCAGGGGACGCGGGTTCGTGCCCTGGTCTGGGAAGATCCCACATGCCGTGCAGCGGCTGGGGCCGTGAGCCATGGCCGCTGAGCCTGCGCGTCCAGAGCCTGCGCTCTGCAACGGGAGAGGCTACAACAGTGAGAGGCCCACATACCGCAAAAAAAAAAAAAAAAAAAAAAAAATAGAAAACGGGGACCTCAGTCCTATAACCACAAGAAACTGGGAGATAATAAATTTGTGTTATTTGAGCCTCTAAGTGTGTAGTTATTTGTTATGGTAAAGATAGAAAACAAATACACCATCAGAATCAGTTGGTTTTTTATGGGTTTGCTTATTTATTGTTTGCATGCCCACTCACATGTGAGCATTAGGAGAGACTGTCTATCTGGCCACCACTTTCTTTACTGACTAGAATAATTCCTGCCATGAAGTAGGTGCTAATTTTGCTGTTGTTGAGTGAATAAATGAATACATAATGTATACATATTTATATGATATCAACGTATACATATTACTTGATTACTTGCTTTTGTCACTTAATGACAAGTCTTATGGATCTTTCCGTATCAGTTTGTATAACTCATTATTTTTATTAATACATTCTATCCATGATTGGGTGTATAACCGTTTTGTTAACTATTCACCTAATGATGGACATATAGGCTATTTTCAGTTTTTCTCTTTGTGCGTCTCTGGGCACATGTCTAAGTATTTCTATGGGATAGAAATGGAATTGTTTGTTTAAAGGTATGTCCTTGTGAGTTTGATGGACACTGCTAAATGACCCTCTAAAAATACGATACAATGGAGGAGATTGATTCAAGATGGCAGAGTAGAAGGACATGCGCTCACTCCCTCTTGTGAGAGCACCAGAATGACAACTAATTGCTGAACAGTCATTGACAGGAAGACACTGGAACTCACCAAAAAAGATACGACACATCCAGAGACAAAGGAGAAGCTGCAGTGAGACAGAAGGAGGGGCACAATCACAATAAAATTAAATCCCGTAACTGTTGGGTGGGTGACTCACAAACTGGAGAAGGCTTATACCACAGAAGTCCACCCACTGGAGTGAAAGTTCTGAGCCCCACATCAGGCGTCCCAACCTGGGGGTCTGGCAACTGGAGGAGGAATTCCAAGAGAATCAGACTTTGAAGGATAGTGGGATTTGATTGCAAGACTTCGAGAGGACTGGGGGAAACAGAGACTCCACTGTTGGAGGGCACACACAAAGTAGTGTGTGCAATGGGACCCAGCAGAAGGAGCAGTGACCCCATAGGAGACTGAACCAGACCTACCTGCTACTATTGGAGGGTCTTCTGCAGAGGCAGAGGGTGGCTGTGTCTCACCGTAGGGACAAGGACACGGGCAGCAGAAGTTCTGGGAAGTACCCCTTGGTGTGAGCTCACCCAGAGTCTGCCATTAGCCCCACCAGAGAGTAGAGAGCGGGTAAGATTCAGTGCTGGGTCGCCTCAGGCCAAACAACCAACAGGGAGGGAACCCAGCCCCACCTGGCAGCAGACAAGCTGATTAAAGTTTTGCTGAGCTCTGCAGACCAGAGCAACACCCAGCTCTACCCACCACCAGGCCCTCCCATCAGGAAGCTTGCACAGGCCTCTTAGATAGCCTCATCCACCAGAGGACAGAAAGCAGAAGCACGAACAACTACAGTTCTGCAGCCTGTGGAACGAAAGCCACATTGACAGAAAGATAGACAAAATGAAAAGGCAGAGGACTATATACCAGATGAGGAGCAAGATAAAATCCCAGAAAAACAACTAAATGAAGTGGAGATAGGCAACCTTCCAAAAAAAGAATTCAGAATAATGATAGTGAAGATGATACGGGACCTCGGAAAAAGAATGGAGGCAAAGATCAAGAAGATGCAAGAAATGTTTAACAAAGACCTAGAAGAATTAAGGAAAAAACACTAGAAGAATTAAAGAACAAACAAACAGAGATGAACAATACAATAAGTGAAATGAAAAACACACTAGAAGGAATCAGTAGAAGAATAACTGAGGCAGAAGAATGGATAAGTGACCTGGAAGACAGAATGGTGGAATTCACTGCCATGGAACAGAATAAAGAAAAAAAAATGAAGACAGCCTAAGAGACCTCTGGGACAACGTTAAACATAACAGCATTCGCATTATAGGGGTCCCAGAAGGAGACAAGAGAGACAAAGGACCTGAAAAAATATTTGCAGGGATTATAGTCGAAAACTTCTCTAACATGGGAAAGGAAATAGCCACCCAAGTCCAGGAAGCACAGAGAGTCCCAGGCAGGATAAGCCCAAGGAGAAACACACTGAGACACATAATAAACAAATTGACAAAAATTAAAGACAAAGAAAAATTATTGAAAACAACGAGGGAAAAATGACAAATAACATGCAAGGAAATTCCCATAAGGCTAACAGCTGATTTCTCAGCAGAAACTCTAAAAGCCAGAAGGGAGTAGCATGATATATTGATATATTTAAAGTGATGAAAGGGAAGAACCTACAACCAAGATTACTCTACCCTGCAAGGATCTCATTCAGATTCGACAGAGAAATCAAACCTTTACAAAAAAGCAAAAACTAAGAGAATCCAGCACCACCAAACCAGCTCTACAACAAATGTTAAAGGAACTTCTGTAAATGGGAAACACAAGAGAAGAAAAGGACCTACAAAAACAAACCCTTGATTAACAGTTGTGACGTACTGCTTAATTCCTAACATAGCCTTTTGACCACTCCTGTGGGCTTCCAGAACAAATTGGGTTTCCTGCGACCCAGCTCTTATCACAAGGAAAAGGAACCTTGGCTTACTTGTTTGCCTCTTTCACTGGAAGTGGCTACACGGAACCTAGGCTAAAAGATTTCCAGCACTATCAAAAGCATATTATAGTGGCTTCAATCTTAGAAGCCGTGTGGATGAAAGGCTCTTGGTGCTGCAGCCAGGAGTCAGTGCTGTGCCTCTGAGGTGGGAGAGCCAACTTCAGGACACTGGTCCACAAGAGACCTCCCAGCTCCACATAATATCAAACGGCGAACATCTCCCAGAGATTTCCATCTCAATACCAGCAGCCAGCTTCACTCAACGACCAGCAAGCTACAGTGCTGGACACTCTATGCCAAACAACTAGCAAGACAGGAACACCACCCCACCTATTAGCAAAGAGGCTGCCTAAAATCATAATACGTCCACAAACACCCCAAAACACACCACCAGACGTGGACTTGCCCACCAGAAAGACAAGATCCAGCCTCATCCACCAGAACACAGGAACTAGTCCCCTCCATCAGGAAGCCTACACAACCCACTGAACCAACCTTAGCCACTGGGGACAGACACCAAAAGCAACGGGAACTATGAACGTGCAGCCTGCAAAAAGGAGACCCCAAACACAGTAAGATAAGCAAAATGAGAAGACAGAAAAACACACAGCAGTTGAAGGAGCAAGATAAAAACCCACCAGACCTAACAAATGAAGAGGAAATAGGCAGTCTACCTGAAAAAGAATTCAGAATAATGATAGTAAAGATGATCCAAAATCTTGGAAATAGAATAGACAAAATGCAAGAAACATTTAACAAGGACCTAGAAGAACTAAAGATGAAACAAGAAACGATGAACAACACAATAAATGAAGTTAAAAATACTCTAGATGGGATCAGTAGCAGAATAACTGAGGCAGAAGAACGGATGAGTGACCTGGAAGATAAAATAGTGGAAATAACTACTGCAGAGCAGAATAAAGACAAAAGAATGAAAAGAACTGAGGACAGTCTCAGAGACCTCTGGGACAACATTAAACACACCAACATTCGAATTATAGGGGTTCCAGAAGAAGAAGAGAAAAAGAAAGGGCCTGAGAAAATATTTGAAGAGATTATAGTTGAAAACTTCCTTAATATGGGAAAGGAAATAGTTAATCAAGTCCAGGAAGCACAGAGAGTCCCATACAGGATAAATCCAAGGAGAAATATGCCAAAACACATATTAATCAAACTGTCAAAAATTAAATACAAAGAAAACGTATTAAAAGCAGCAAGGGAAAAACAACAAATAACACACAAGGGAATCCCCATAAGGTTAACAGCTGATCTTTCAGCAGAAACTCTGCAAGCCAGAAGGGACTGGCAGGACATATTTATAGTGATGAAGGAGAAAAACCTACAACCAAGATTACTCTACCCAGCAAGGATCTCATTCAGATTTGATGGAGAAATTAAAACCTTTATACACAAGCAAAAGCTCAGAGAGTTCAGCACCACCAAACCAGTTTTACAACAAATGCTAAAGGAACTTCTCTAGGCAAAAAACGCAAGAGAAGGAAAAGACCTACAATAACGAACCCAAAACAATTAAGAAAATGGGAATAGGAACATACATACCGATAATTACCTTAAATGTAAATGGACTAAATGCTCCCACCAAAAGACACAGATTGGCTGAATGGATACAAAAACAAGACCCATATATATGCTGTCTACAAGAGACCCACTTCAGACCTAGGGACACATACAGACTGAAAGTAAGGGGCTGGAGAAAGATACTCCATGCAAATGGAAAGCAAAAGAAAGCTGGAGTAGCAATTCTCATATCAGACAAAATAGACTTTAAAATAAAGACTATCAGAAGAGACAAAGAAGGACACTACATAATGATCAAGGGATCGATCCAAGAAGAAGATACAACAATTGTAAATATTTATGCACCCAACATAGGAGCACCTCAATACATAAGGCAAACACTAACAGCCATAAAAGGGGAAATCGACAGTAACACATTCATAGTAGGGGACTTTAACACCCCAGTTTCACCTATGGACAGATCATCCAAAATGAAAATAAATAAGGAAACACAAGCTTTAAATGATACATTAAACAAGATGGACTTAATTGATATTTATAGGACATTCCATCCAAAAACAACAGAATATACTTTTTCTCAGGTGCTCATAGAACATTCTCCAGGATAGATCATATCTTGGGTCTCAAATCAAGCCTTGGTAAAGTTAAGAAAATTGAAATTGTATCAAGTATCTTTTCCGACCAAAACGGTATGAGACTAGATATCAATTACAGGAAAAGACCTGTAAAAAATACAAACACATGGAGACTAAACAATACACTAATAATGAAGTGGTCACTGAAGAAATCGAAGAGGAAATTTAAAAAATGCCTAGAAACAAATGACAATGGAGACATGATAACCCAAAACCTATGGGATGCAGCAAAAGCAGTTCTAAGAGGGAAGTTTATAGCAATACAATGCTATCTCAGGAAACAGGAAACATCTCGAATAAACAACCTAACCTTGAACCTAAAACAATTAGATAAAGAAGATCAAAAGAACCCCAAAGTTAGCAGAAGGAAAGAAATCATAAAAATCAGATCAGAAATAAATAAAAAAGAAATGAAGGAAACGATAGCAAAGATCAATAAAACTAAAAGCTGGTTCTTTGAGAAGATAAACAAAATTGATAAACCATAATGATTAAGGGATCAATCCAAGAAGAAGATATAAAAATTATAAATATGATATGCACCCATCATAGGAGCACCTTAATACATAAGGTAACTGCTAACAGCTATAAAAGAGGAAATCTACAGTAACACAATAATAGTGGGGGACTTTAACACCTAACTTACACCAATGGACAGATCATCCAAACAGAAGGTTAATAAGGAAACACAAGGTCTAAATGACATAATAGACCAGATAGAGTTAATTGTTATTTATAGGACATTCCATCCAAAACCAGCAGATTACACTTTCTTCTCAAGTGCACATGGAACATTCTCCAGGATAGATCACATCTTGGTCACAAATCAAACCTCGGTAAATTTAAGAAAACTGAAATCATGTCAAGCATCTTTTCCAACCACTTGTTATGAGATTAGAAATCAATTACAGGGGAAAAAACGCAGAAAACACAAACACATGGAGGCTAAACAGTATGTTACTAAATAACAAAGAGATCACTGAAGGGATCAAAGGGGAAATCAAAACATACCTAGAGACAAATGACAATGAAAACACGAAAATCCAAACCTATGAGATGCAGCAAAAGCAGTTCTAAGAGGGAAGTTTATAACAATATAATCCTACCTCAAGAAACAAGAAAAATCTCAAATAAACAATCTAACCTTACATTTAAAGGAACTAGAGAAAGAAGAACAAACAAAATCCAAAGTTAATAGAAGGAAAGAAATCATAAAGATCAGAGCAGAAATAAATGAAATAGAAACAAAGAAAACAATAGCAAAGACCAATAAAACTAAAAGTTGGTTCTTTGAGAAGATAAACAAAATTCATAAACCTTTAGCTAGACTCATCAAGAAAAAGAGGGAGAAGACTCAAATCAGTAAAATTAGAACTGAAAAAGGAGAAGTTAAAATGGACACCACAGAAATACAAAGCATCGTAAGAGACTACTAGAAGCAACTCCATGCCAATAAAACGGACAACCTGGAAAAATTCTTAGAAAGCTATAAACTTCCAGGACTGAACAAGGAAGAAATAGAAAATATGAACAGACCGATCACAACTAATGAAATTGAAACTGTGATTAAAAATCTTCCAACAAACAGGGCTACCCTGGTGGCACAGTGGTTAAGAATCCGCCTGTCAATGCAGGGGACACGGGTTCCAGCCCCGGTCTGGGAAGATCCCATATGCTGCAGAGCAGCTAAGCCCGTGCGCCAGAACTACTGAAGCCAATGTGCCTAGAGCCCGTTCTCTGCAACAAGAAAAGCACCACAATGAGAAGCCTGTGCACCGCAACAAAGAGTAGCCCCTGCTTGCCGCAACTACAGAAATCCTCGCATCAACAAAGACCCAGTGCAGCCAAAAATAAATTAATTAAATTAAAAAAGAAATCTTGCAACAAAGAAAAGTCCAGGACCAGATGGCTTCACAGGTGGATTCTGTGAAACATTTCGAGAAGAGCTAACACCCATCCTTCTGAAACGGTTCCAAAAAATTGCAGAGGAAGGAACGCTCCCAAACTCATTCTACAGGGCCACAATCACCCTGATACCAAAACCAGACAAAGATACTACAAAAAAAGAAAACTACAGACCGATATCACTGATGAATATAGATGCAAAAATGCTCAACAAAGTACGAGCAAACAGAATCCAACAGCACATTAAAAGCATCATACACCATGATCAGTTGGGATTTATCCCAGGGATGCAAAGATTCTTCAATATATGCAAATCAATTAATGTGATACACCATATTAACAAATTGAAGAAGAAAAACCATATGATCATCTCAATAGATGCAGAAAAAGCTTTTGACAAAATGCAACACCCATTTATGATAAAAATTCTCCAGAAAGTGGGCATAGAGGGAACCTACCTCAACATAATAAAGGCCATATATGACAAACCTACAGCAAACATTCTCAATAGTGAAAAAGTGAAAGCATTTCCTCTAAGATCAGGAGCAAGACAAGGATGTCTACTCTCACCACTATTATTCAACATAGTTTTGGAAGTCCTAGCCACAGTAATCAGAGAAGAAAAAGAAAGAAAAGGAATACAAACTAGAAAAAAAGAAGTAAAACTGTCACTGTTTGCAGGTGACATGACACTATACATAGAGAATCCTAAAGATGCCACCAGAAAACTACTAGAGCTAATCAATGAATTTGGTAAAGTTGCAGGATACAAAATTAATGCATAGAAATCTCTTGCATTCCTATATACTAATGATGAAAAATCTGAAAGGGAAATTAAGGAAACACTCCCGTTTACCAATGCAACAAAAAGAATAAAATACCTAGGAATAAACCTACCTAGGGAGACAAAAGATCTGTATGCCTGTAAGACAGTGATGAAAGAAATTAAAGATGATACCAACAGGTGGAGAGATATACCATGTTCTTGGATTGGAAGAATCAATATTGTGGAAATGACTATACTACCCAAAGCAATTTACAGATTAATTGCAGTCCCTGTCAAATCACCAGTGGCATTTTTTACAGAACTAGAACAAAACTTAAAATTTGTATGGAGATACAAAAGACCCCAAATAGCCAAAGCACTCTTGAGGGAAAAAACGGAGCTCTAGGAATCAGACTCCCTGACTTCAGACTATACCACAAAGCTACAGTAATCAAGACAATATGGCACTGGCACAAAAATGGAAATATAGACCAATAGAACAGGATAGAAAGCCCACAGATAAACCCACGCACCTCTGGTCAACTAATCTATGACAAAGGAGGCAAGGATATACAATGGAGAAAAGACAGTCTCTTTAGTAAGTGGTGCTGGGAAAACTGGACAGCTACATGTAAAAGAATGAAATTAGAACACTCCCTAACACCATACACAAAAATAAACTCACAATGGATTAGAGACCTAAATGTAAGACTGGACAGTATAAAACTCTTAGAGGAAAACATAGGAAGAACACCCTTTGAAATAAATCACGGCAGATCTTTTTTTTTTTTTTTGGCGGTACGTGGGCCTCTCGCTGTTGTGGCCTCTCCTGTTGCTGAGCACAGGGTATGGATGCGCAGGCTCAGCGGCCATGGCTCACGGGCCTAGCCGCTCCACGGCATGTGGGATCTTCCCGGACCAGGGCACGATCCTGTTTCCCCTGCATTGGCAGGTGGACTCTCAACCACTGCACCACCAGGGAAGCCCATGTCAGATCTTTTTTGATCCACCTCCTAGAGTAACAGAAATAAAAACAGAAATATACAAATGGGACCTAATGAAACTTAAAAACTTTTGCACAGCAAAGGAAACTACAGACAAGACGAAAAGACAGCCCTCAGAATGGGAGAAAATACTTGCAAACGAATAAATGGACAAAGGATTAATCTCCAAAATATATATGCAGCTCAATATTAAAATAACAAACAACCAAAATGGGCAGAAGACTTAAACAGACATTTCTCCAAAGAAGACATACAGATGGCCCAGAAGCATGTGAAAAGCTGCTCAACATCACTAATTTTTAGAGAAATTCAAATCAAAATTACATTGAGGTATCACCTCACACCAGTTAGAATGGGCATCATCAAAAAATCTACAAACAACAAATGCTGGAGAGGGTGTGGAGAAAAGGGAACGCTCTTGCACTGTTGGTGGGAATGTAAATTGATACAGGCACTATGGAGAACAGTATGGAGGTTCCTTAAAAAACTAAAAATAGAATTACCATATGAGCCAGCAATCTCACTACTGGGCATATACGCAGAGAAAACCATAATTCAAAAAGACACATGCACCCCAATGTTCATTGCAGCACTATTTACAATAGTCAGGTCATGGAAGCAACCTAAATGTCCATCGACAGACAAATGGATAAAGAAGATGTGGTACATATATACAATGGAATATTACTCAGCCATAAAAAGGAACGAACTTGGGTCATTTGTAGAGATGTGGGTCATTTGTAGAGACATGGATGCCTCTAGAGACGGTCATATAGAGTGAAGTAAGTCAGAGAGAGAAAAACAAATATTGTATATTAATGCCTATATGTGGAATCTAGAAAAATGGTGCAGATGAACCGGTTTGCAAGGCAGAAATAGAGACATAGATGTAGAGAACAAACGTATGGACACCAAGGGGGGTTTGTGGTGGTGGGATGAATTGGGTGATTGGGATTGACATATATTTATATACACTAACATGTGTAACATAGATAACTAATAAAAACCTGCTGTATAAAAAATAAAATTAAATTTAAAAATTCAAAAACTGTCCCTATTTTTAAAGATCAAAAAAAAAATAGTATACAATAGATATCCCCAATAACTGAGTATGAGAGTTACTGTTTCTCTATACTCTTGGCAATGTTAGTCTTATTAACCCATTTGATATTGTTTAACTCTCTGGTAGGTAAAGATATCTTATTATGTTTTAGTGTTTGCATTTTCCTAAATTATTATTAAGGTCGAATGGGTTTTCTTAAATTTATTAGCTATTTGTGTTTCTTTTTCTGTGAATTGAGTGCTGCCTAGTATTTCCTAATGGTATAACTCTGGCCAAAATCCTAAATTTCTGTGTCTCATTTTCTTGCCTGCAAAATGGAGATGCTAAGTATATTTGATCAAAAGGGTTATTATGCAAATTAGTTGAGTTTGTACATGTAAAGTCCTTAGGCTATTGCCTGGCAAATAATATTCTCTCAGTCAATATTAGCTATAACTTTGTCCTTTTCTTAAACTTTTAGGTTGCTTTATTTTTGATTTGCAAAAGCTCTTTATATATTTTAGAAAGTCATTTGTTTTCTGAAACACACTTATTGCAAATATTGCAGGTATACTTTCTTCTAGTTGGTTTCCTTCTAGCTTTACTTATGGTGTATTTCATCTTAAAGAATTTAAAAATTCTTTCTAATGTCTCCATCTTTAAGGAGTTTTATATAGAATATATATAGCATTATATTTTGCTTAAAAGTTATTCCTAATCACAAGATTATAAAGAATTCTCCCATATTTTCTTCCACCATACTTACATTTTTTGGTGTTTAATGCTTAAATTGCCTTGGAATTTATTTTTGTATATGGAATGATGTAGGAATTTGAGTTTTCTTCCAAAGTGCTAGAATAATTTTCCCAGTGCTCTTTATTTCATATATTCGGCCCTTTCTCCTCTCATTAAAATGCCTGATAGACTTTATGTATTAAATTCACATATACAGAAGGCATTTTTATTTATTCCTCTCCCTTTGTTCTTTTCTGAATCTGGAGGAAGAATACCACACAATTTAAATTAACATAACTACATATAATAGTATATTTAATATTTGGTCATTCAAGTTCACATTTTAATTTTTCTGTATGTTTTCTTGGATATTTTTTAAACTTTTTTCCTTTATATGAACTTTACAATCAGTATGCCAGGTTTATTCAGATTATTTTACTATATAGATTAATTTGGAGAGAATTGTTACATATAAAATATTGAGTCCTTTAGCACATTTATTATTAGGTTAATCTTAAGGTTTTGCCATTATCATGATAAGATGCTCTTTGCCTACTACATTTTCTAAGTGGCTATTGTTGACAAATAAAGATGCTGGTGGTTTTTTATATTGATCTTGCACTGGTGATTTTATTTATCTCTTACATTAGCTACAATAGTTCTCTAGTTGATTATTTTAGATTTCTAAAAGAGATAGAAATCTAAATAGATTATCACATCACACAGAGATAATTAGTTTTGTAGAAATTTCTTTCCATTTTCCCATCTCATTTCTTTACTGTACTTCTTGCATTGGCCAGGACCACCAGTATCATGGTCATAATTGATGGCAGAATGTTTTATCCTGTCCTCAACTTAAATGGAAGACGTTTTATTTTGCTCCTTAATTCGATTTGATCATGTATACAGATTTTTATATTTGTTATGACTTACTTAAACAAGTTTCGCCCCTTGCTTATAACAAGGAATACGTTCAGGCAGTAGATGATGTGGTTGGTATAAAGAATGGAGAATAGGTCTGCAAAGAATGTATTTTTTGGTATAGTGCTATTGGAAGAAAGAGAGAGGAAGAGAAGGTTAAAGTACAAGGAAAACAGGATGAAAAAGAAAGTGAGAAGAGCTATGGGAGGGAGAATATGAAAGCAGACCTCAGTAGGAAAGGTGGCTGGACAACTTGTCTTTTGGGTAGAAGAAAGGACATGTTTGGTAGGAGGAAGTGAAAGCGAGTGATAGACACTGGGTGAGATCAACTATGATGGGCTTTTTCATGGCATCAGGACTGATGTGGAATGGTGGGTAAAGCCTTAACAGCCAAGCTTTCCCAACACATGGCCAGAAACCCTGTGCCATCCAAGCAATGACAGTGCCGTACTCAAACACCTTTACCATTCCAACAAATGTTGATGGGGCACAGACGTCTGGGTGTGGCTGGGTCCACTGTGTGCTTAAAACTGGGTGTGCAAGTTTGGAGTTCAGCACATTTTCCTTTGTAGAGTCCATTTGGCACCATACCCTCCACTGGTCTCCACGGAAGTGGACTACTCAAAGGTGATGGAACACATTGTAGGGTGCTATAAATGTTCTGCCAATTTTCAGCTTATGTGAAGTTTGTAAGTGCCTTGTAGAAAGATAGGATTTTCCTGTGTAAATGAAATCAGAATGACTGAAACTCAAGTTTTCCTCAGTACCTCAATACTGCATTGCAGCATATCTTATGTGCCCCTGTGACTCTAAATATGCCAGACTCTGACACCTGTATATTTCCAAGTCCATATTATTTTTAAGGCTCTTTGTTTTATAATCACTGAATTCTTTTTTCCTTTAAGTCATTTACTAGGAATAAGCTTAAAGTTAGTTTATTTTTTAAATGGCAAGTTGTTTTTTCTTTTTTCCTCTCTCAAATGAATCTCTACCAAAGTTCTCTTCTCCTAGGCTGTCACTGTACTTTGTGGTATCATTATCATAACACTTATATCACTGTTGATGTCAGTCGTTCTCCTAGACTGTATGGGCTCTGACATACAGATACAGCTGACAACTGTATCTTTCTGGCTTTCCTTCTTTCATTCTTAACGCAGTGCCTGGCATATAGAGAGTAATTAGTAAATTTGTTAATAAACTAATACTTGAAAGAAATGAACAAGAGAATATAATTATATGTATTTTTCTTAGGAATAGTTTCAAAATAGTGGTTCAGAGTGGATTTATCAAGGCAAACGTAAGAATGGAGGTACTTGTTTTGCCAAATACATTTTAGTAGTTTTGCTTAATAAAATACTAATGGATTTGTCATATGAGTATTGGTTGATACCTGTTGCTATTACCATGGGTTGTACCACTACCACCATCACAGCCATCAGCAGCAGCAGCAGCAGCATCGCCAGACTATTAAGCAGTATTCTTGGAGGGATAGGAGTGCAAGTAATCTTTGGTGACCAACTCATTGTTTTTCCCATTATTATTCCTATGAGATGGTAGGTGGTGGGGCATAATTTATTTCTGGGCTCTGGGTCTGGAAAGCTGTTCTTCCCGGGGCAAAGCTGAACAGATCTGCTTTCTCTTTACAACCCTTTGTCCAGCTGAAAAGGAGAGTCTGTGCATAGAGGCCAGAGGTCACCTGGTTGCTGACAGGGAGGAAGGAGTCTGTGGACTCCTTGGGAAAGAGCACAGTCATACTTGGAGGGAGGGGAGCTGGCTGGGCGAATTTCCTCTCGTTTCTGGGACCTGTTCCTCTCTATTCCTGCTGTGGCTAGTTTCCCTTTGGGGTTTATGGGTCTTCAGAATAGATAAAGACCACAGGCCCATAAGCCTCTGCTTAAACCTGGCCATTCCTCTTCATTCTGCAGGGAGCTTTGGTGGGGGCAGAGGAGAAAGCACTGCTTGTTTTTTCTTAGTGGGGAAAATAAGGCAGGATCGGTATTGATATAGTGATTATGAAGAAAGCTTGGCATCCTAAAAGATTTCAGGTTCACAAAATCTAGACCTAAAGAAATAAATTTGTTTAATCTCTTTATTTTACAAAGGGGAAAATTGACACCTAGAGATCAGTCGGTACTAGAATCAGGACCCAACCTTAGAGTCCCTGGTCCAGGACTTATTTGGTGATACAGGGACTTGAATTATTCAGTTAAAGCATTAAAATTATTTGATTGTAAAAATTTATTTTTAACTTTTTAGTAAGGAAGAGATCATTTAATTCCTAGCCCAAGAATAAAACACTACATTTTCAAGATACAGTTTTGTGGAATCTTCTGTTTTAATTACATACTTGATCATATATTAGTCATGCTTTTCCAGAAGAAGTAGAGACACTGAGTCAAAGTATAAAACTGATTTATTTTTTGAGTACGCAATTCTAGAAAAAAGTGGCAGCACAGAGTAGAGAACAGGGAATAGGCAATGGCAGAGTTGGATTCTAGTCCGAATCTGCCCCCAGCTTTCCGTGGGGCCATTGAGTTCCACTCAGCTCTGGTAGCTCATCTGTAAAATGCATTCTTTCCCCTGTAGGATCACAAGGACACACACGAGCAAAGAGATGTCAAAGTGCTTTGAAACACACTTTATAGAATGGAATTGCACTCCTCTGTTTATGTTAATACGCAGAGCTATTAGCTTAAGATTTACTCCTGAGGACTTTATTCCAAAATACTAAATATTACCTTCTTGGTAGACTTTCACCAAGAAGAAAAGGCTCTGTTGTTAACTTTGAAGGAGAGGGTTAATGACAAAAGGATAATAATGCGGGGATGTGGGTTTCAACTCCTAGCCTGTCTCCTCCATGTCACACACCTGCCCTCTGGCTGGGGAGGTTGGTGATAGCAAAAGTTAATTCTTAGACTTCTGGAACTTAAAATACTCCATCACTTCAAAGCATCTACTCTGTCAAAAGCATTGGCAATCTCTCAATTTACAATGTCAACAATTACTTAAAGGTACTTAAAAAAAACACTTTGGTCTTTATTTTACTTTTGAAATTGTGGTGGGAAAATGGACCTATTTTAAGCATCTTAGGTATTTAAGATGTTCTATGAATTTGAACTCTGTCCGAAACCACTCTGTCCGAAACGTGTTACTAAGTGTTATGGGGTGGGTTGAATAAAAGGCCAAGGAAGGAAAGAAGATAATTGACGAGAAAGGAAACACAGTGCTAGCCAAAGAATGCCGGGACAGCTGTCTGCCTGGCTTTGTCTATTAGCTGAGTTTATTGCTCAAATGTAGTGACTTTGTCTTAACTGGGAGAAGAAAATACTGAAGCAACAAGTTGTTAGTCCATGAAGCACATCTCACACTTTGTCATGATAAGCAGTAGGCTCTTTCAACACCGTTCCTGTCAACATATAAGTCACTGTGTTTAGTTTTTCACCCCTCTGAAGTCCTGAGTCAGACAATAGTGAGTAGGTAAATGGTCTTAGATGCTCACATAACTTTTCCTTTTTTTTTTTCCTCAGGGTTGTATCTGTGTCTGATAGTTCAGACAGTTCATCATATAAATCTGTGGTAAAAATCTTTCATGTTAGCAGGCAGTGAAAGGCTTAAATCATTTTCTGTGAAGTTGCTTATGTTGCTACATCATTGATGCTTTATCACTTCTTTTTAGCTCTTTCTTTGGCCAGGCAAGGATATCTATATTAGGCAAATGAAAAATGAGCTGCACTCTTAGCCTCTTGTTAATACAGCTGGTCCTTTTCCAAAAATCACACACTACCGCTGACAAATCACTGTAATAATCAGAAGCCTAAGCTTTAATTTCTTGGACTATTTTTATGAAGCATTCATTTTTCATCTATTAGGGTGGACAAAATTGTTTTGAAAAATGTCTAGGGCTTGTAATGATTTCTTACTTGGGGTCTGAAATTTATTTTTAGGAGCCTCAGTTCTATTGCTCATACTAATGCATGGCCCGGGAATGTCTCTCTGTTACTCTGTGCCTCAGTTTCCTCATCTAGAACATCTCTCATCTTCAGTTTCCAGGACTGATTAAGTAACAGAGACATACAATCAGTTTCTGTAAGGGGGGACTTTAGTGCAAAGTATTATTGACATGCAGATATTTACTTTTAAATTGAGAATATGTACTCCTTCCTTCAGAAGACATCTTTGAAAATTTAAGAATTTAAAATTATAAGCCTAAACAATAAAGCATGTAGAGAGTTGTCCCCAAAGGATGTCCCTGAGAGGAACACTATGCCTCCAACACCAACAATTTGTTTTTCTGTAAGCAAATATCTAAGAGAGAGAATAAATGGTACCCAGTGACCAAAAAACTGAAAGAAAAAACAAGACTTCTGAGGAGCGGAGAGGGCCTCTTATCCCTTGTTCTATACTTTGAAGAAGCCACTTAATTATTATTAACAAGCTGAAATTGTGAGGAGGCAAGTTTTGTTTTTGAAGATGCTTAGTATTCCTTTTCTTCTTTTTGTAGCAGGTCCTCTCTTCTCATGGATTCTCTGACCACTGGGCAGCTGAGGCCTTCATGATGCTTCTCAGCTCTTCCTAAGTGTCCCGTCTATATCTGTTACCCCAGGGAGTACCTTGAACTCTGGATTCCATCCAACTCTGTTTCCCAACAAAATTCCCCCCTTTTATCATTTTCCTTCGTGACCTTGTCTAACAGTAGTAGCTACTGTAATAATGGATGAAAGCATTCCTGTCTGATGAAGGAATGTTAATATCTTAACCTAAAGGAGGAATGAATGTTGGGCATAACTGATGATGTGACAGAGAGCTCTTTGGTATTAGATCACTCTGATCCAATTCCCTAGTGTTATTCTCAATGGACATGGAAGTCGGTCCATGAAAGACCTGTTTCTAGGTCCCAGGAGGACACAGGACTCTAGATTCATCTCATCATTTCAAAACAGCAAAAAGTAACCAGGAGCTGGTGTAAATGATAAGCAACATACACCTACTTGCTTTCCCATGGCTCTGAACAAAGAGGCCAAGCCAAGGATGTTCAAGCCCAGCCCATCATGAGTTTTCAAGAAATGACTGACCCAGAAGCCACAATACTTTCAGAAGCCCTGGAATTAAAGATGGTAATGAACTCATAAATGGGTGAGGGGGAAGGATTAACATATAAGCTGCCCATTTCCATGGATACAAGGCTCCTTTCATTTATTTTTACTGGGTTTTTATAGGGAGTCTGAAATCCAAATCTGATAGGACATCTGTGCTTCATTAGCTGTGTTTCATTAGGTTTATAATGTGATTTAAACGGACCCCTCAAAGCTGTAACAGGGGAAGCTCCTGAGAGTTCCAAGTTCCAGGTCTTGCCTTGCAGGGGGCCCACGAAATGGCTACATGAATGGAGATGAGTGTTCAGAGGTCATGGGGCCATTGGATGATGTATCTCAGGCTCGGATGAGGTTGAAACAATCTTTTATTCTGCAATTAAGATCTTAAAAAAGAGGTCTGCTACATCTGAGAGCATCTCTATAGGGAAAAAAGAAGAATTTGGCTGCGAGGGCCTGGAAGGCTCTGCTGATTCTAGTTCTCACCCACCACTATAGTGTTCCTCCTTCTTCACTTTGGAAGTCAGCACAATTCACATATGTTTTCTAGGTTGTGGAAAGAAATGTAAACCATGCCGGCAGTTTGGTGGACTGCAACAGGAAGCAGGAAGCAGCCACTTTTTGAGTGTTCCCTCCAGCAATGGTTAAAGTAGAAGCAGGTAGTCAGTCATGTGACAGGGCTGAAATGTATAAACTGGGTATCACACTGCTCTGAGAATAGTTGCTATGGTAACTCAGACAGAGATGGAACAGCAGTAAAGGAGAGCTGCCCTGAAAGCAAATGTTATTGATTAAATGAGATTTTTTTTTTTTGGTGGGGGATGCTGGCAGTGGTGAGAATGGGCATAGAGGCAGGTGAACCTATTATAATGACTATACGGAGAGTGTGGTTTGGTTGTATATTGACAAATCTTCTCAGGAGTCCTCAGAGAAACAGGAAGTTAAATGATCATCTGCACAAGCTACCGTTTCTGTGGCTGAACTTTTGGATTTCAACATTACGTAGTAAACTCATTGTTTCTTAAGAAAGTCTAAGATGTTGGAGCCAGCTAGTATAGCTAGCCTTGAGTTCAAAATCTGATCATCTGAAGCCGGGTCATTTTCCTGCAGAGTTTATGGCTGTGTCCTCTAAGCGCCTGATTATTTCTAATTGGGTCCCACATTCTGCTTTAAATTGTTCACATTACCATTCCAGAGGTAGCTATTTGGTTGAGGAGATGGGGTGGCCCTCTAAATGTGTCCTTATTCCAACTTTGGAAAACACACTCCCTGTGAATATCTTGCATTGTAACCTATCTACGTTTCTTTACCCCTAACTGTAACATCGAGAAAGGAACCCTGTCCTACTTTTCAGGATAATTGTGAGAAATAACTTATTAATGATTATAAAGCAGCTCAAAAATACAAGCTCTTCACAGATGCAAGATGATAAAAAATTCATATGAGTAACAATAACAACAATTGTATCAAGGCCACTGGGAAGGTAGCCGGAATGTGCCCGGAGGCCCAAAGGGGGAATTAGGACCTATGTACAGGAAATTTCTGTTGATGAGCACGAAGTGGTATATGAGAATAGCCAGATACTCTGGACTTCTTGAATTGTCATCTGTGTGCGTATATGCAACTCTAGGTCCCCAATAGGGACAAATTGCAGATTTGGCAAAAGTTTTTTTTTTTAAAGGAGTTGTTGGTCTAATATTCAGAGTCCTCAGCATGCCCTTCCCATGAGCTGGTGGGAATGATGTTCTAAAATCACTAATACCCCTCATTTCTGAGACTGATGACCTTCCCTTTGTCCTCTTGTCTTTCCTTTTTGCAGCAAAGCTATATACAATACATATAGCCCTCTGCCAGCAGATCTGTTACTAAAGGAATTCATGCATCTTGCATCTTGAAGATGCATTATTAATGCCCGGACAAATCACATCAGGTGAAACGCAGCAAGTCCCTGGCACTGAAGAAAAGGAACAAAGGCTGGTTCTACAAGAGAGCAATGGATGAGACAAATTATAACAGCTGGGAGTTTCTTGTAAGTAAGATGGCATAAAAACCAGAAATGCTAAAATTGCGTGCACAGACAGCAACTTCATTTTTTTGTGGTAAAACAGATTACACATGGTGCTGGAAGAAAGCCACTCTAATTGTGGCTTCGTTAAAGTCACGGTATTGCAACTCTTTGAATTTCTCAAAAAAAGGGGCCAGCTTGCTGGTGACCAGATTACTCCCAAGTGCAATCCCAGGCTCTTGCACGTGATTTCCGAGATGGACTAGGAAGGATGGATTTTTCTAATGGGGCCAGTGATCAACTCTGGATGCACAGGGGGAAAAATAAGATGTGGCTTGGGAGAGTTTATCAGGGAACTCTGGGGGAATGGAGACCATCTGGGAGAGGGGGGATGAAGTCCCTCTTGTCACCTCTCCTGGCCAAGGTGGGGTTGCCTGGATAGGCTGATGGTGAGGCAGTGGTTTACTAAGAGTGTGTTTCATCCTCTGACATGAGAACTTACAGATCCTTTCAGCTTCTAAACTGGGCAGTTGGAGATAGATAAGTATCAGGTGTATTTCAAATGGATTAGAAAAGGCCACAAGTGCACAATCATTGAACTGCGCAGATCCATGACCGTACCTACTCCCAGCGGTCACTAATGACACATGAGCTGCTTGAGCACTAATGAGCCACCCCCCCCCCCGCCCCAGCCTTTTCTGTCGGGTCCGTGGCAGGGAGGACTTGTTTTAAATTGCAGGCCATAGCGGAAGTTTATGGTGACATTAAAGGGAGGCATTTTTCCAACCTATTTCTGTGTCATCAGTTTATTAAATAAGATTTCTTTTGGCATCTTGAAAGAAATGATATTCTTTTTAAATATGAAAACTGCTGATATGTTGCAGAAAGGGGCAGTGGTGTGTGTGTGTGTGTGTGTGTGTGTGTGTGCACGCGTGTGCGTGCGCCTGTGCCTCATGCATACCCGTTCTCTTGTGGTTTCTGTGTAATATTGCCCACATGTTATATTTGGAGAATCACTTTCCCCTACATATACTCAACAATAAACATGAAACCACCTAATTATATTTTCATAATCATGATTAAAACCCATCTAAATTATCCTGCTTGATGTACTCAAAGAGTTTGTTGATTGCTTTTTGATGTGTATTAGAGCTTTATGTGCAGCCACACCAAATGATTTGCTTCACAATGAAATAAAGGAAAAAATCCTTTAATATGCATACACGCTTACTTAAAATATACATATATAATTCATATTTGGCTAATTAGCCAGCATCAACACAAAATCCGTGACCACGAAATAATTGTGGAAAAGTTGATTACCTTCAAAGAGTACATTAATTTCATATATATGTATGCATATATGCATATATATATATTTATTTATTTGCACAATATCAATTCTACCTTTTTTTTAAAAAGAAAATTATTTATTTTTGGCTGTGTTGGGTCTTCGTTTCTGTGTGAGGGCTTTCTCTAGTTGCGGTGAGCGGGGGCCACTCTTCATCGAGGTGCACGGGCCTCTCACTGTCGTGGCCTCTCTTGTTTTGGAGCACAGGCTCCAGACACGCAGGCTCAGTAGTTGTGGCTCACGGGCCTAGTTGCTCCGCGGCATGTGGGATCTTCCCAGACCAGGGCTCAAACCCGTGTCCCCTGCATTAGCAGGCAGATTCTCAACCACTGCGCCACCAGGGAAGCCCCCTCAATTCTACCTTTTACAGAGGCCATCAGTCTTTTGGACCATCAGTGCCTCAAAGTGTTTTTCACATTCTGGGAAAGAGCCTTGAGATTAAGATTTGAACTTTAGAATTAACTTTTATGACAGGAATCATATGTAAATGCTCCCCCTTTTAAAACATATGTCCCTTTGGATGATAGGGGTCATGGGCCAGTATTCATGAAGGAACAGAAATGGCCAGCAAGCTCCAGTGTGAGTTCTTCCTGCTGATTCCCCACAAAATGAACAAGTGCCCCTTTCCCTCCTCCTGGGGAACAACAGTGTAAAGACTTCTCATGGGTCTCCTATTTACACACATTAATTTATCCCAGGGCAGGAAGAACTTACTTTTAGGCCTTTATGTCAAGGCACTCCTCTGCATTTGTGTTAACATTGTGTGATGTGCCTACAAATTAGTAACCTTCATTTTCACACTCAAATTTCATCAGCTTATTTCTAACAAAGGTGTTTGTAACTGTTTACTAGTAGGGTGTTTTGCTCTGTTCGTGAATCCTTACAGGATTGGAAGCCTATCTGTTGCTTTTGGAAACAGTGGTTTGGAATAAATGGGTAGTTGACAGGTGGGGCAGTGCCTGCAATAGGTGTACATCAAAGTGGGGATGAGATGTTTTCCACATCCAGTGATGATCGGCCTAAAAAGCCAAAGTAATGAAGGTTTTAAATTTTAATACAAGGAAATAGTGGCTCATTTATTTATTTAACAAACACTGAATACCTGTTGTTTGCCAGGCACTGTCTAATCCTGAAGGGTAATGGTAAATCAAATAAAACGGAGATATGGTTACTCCCCTGGGTGGGGAAGTCACATAGAAGCAGACTCAATACAATGTGCAAATTGACATAGTAGAGATATGTGCAAAGGACCATGAGAAGATGGAGGAATAGCTTCCTAAACATGGTGGGAAAGGCTTTCCTGAAGAGCATCTTGAAAGGTGAGTTGGAGCTCTGTCCATTAAAAGGACTTCTAGACAGAGGAAATACTGTTCACGGAAGTCAGAAGTGTGAGGGGGCATGTCTTGGGAGGGTATGTCGAGTACTTATGTGTTACTGCATTTTAAACTGTGAGGAGGAAAGAGGCAGGAGATCAAGTTAGACGGGCAGGGGGCTAGAATGTAAAATATTCATGTCCTGCTCTAAGAAATTTGGACTGTATCTCATAAGCAAAGATGAAATTGAGCACCCACCATTTATCTGGTGCAGTGGTAGACCCCAGAGATAAAGCAATGAAAAAGACAGACTTAGTCCTTGCCTTGAGGGATCTTACATTCCACTGGAGGGGTAGGCAATTAAGCAAATAATCATAATACATTGTGACAACTACTATGATAGTGGAAATATAGATGTGCTATAGCAATGTCTAGGAGTGTATCAAATCTGAACCTCAGTGATCTGAGAGAGCTTTTTCAAGGGTCAACTAAGCTGAGAGTTGAAGGATGCAGCCATGCTCAGTGATACAACCCCATGGTCTCTGAAACATGTGGAGACAGCATTTCCCTCAAGTCCTTTTCTCTAGGCTAAACATAAAATAATTCTCTCACTTCCCATTTCCAGACCTCGTAAGTATGCCTCCAGTATCTTCTCATTTACCAATTCAGTAACTTTGTTAGAAAATAAGTGAAATTTGTTTGGCTTGATGTCTTCTTGGTGAACCCATTTTGGCTCCTAGTGGTACTCTTTTCTTCTCGAAGTGCTTACAAACCATCTATTTGATTATCCATTAGAGAATTTACTTGGGAATCAGTATCAAGATGTATTCTGAAGTGTTTACTATTTAAAAATTAAAACTTTTGCTTATTTGTAGTTTTCTGGCCTCCCTGGTTCTACAGGATTTTTCGAAAGTTACCAACAGTGGCTCTCCAACTGTATTTGCAGACTTTTACTTGGGAGTAATTACCTGAGTCCAAGTACAATTCTTCTGTAATCTCCACATTCATACTTTTTGGTTGTGTCTTAATTATGTTTACTCCTCACTTTTCTGTTTGATGATCACCCACTTTAGTGAAGATAATTGCAAAGTAAAACTAGTTTTTTTTATACCACCTGATAATATTATTTTTATTATATAATAAAATAATATATAATAATATTATATATATTATATAATAATATATTTCCCAAAGACACTATTCCTTTTATTGTTCAAACGTAGCACAATAAATGCTTTTTTGTCTTTGTACTTCTCACCAGACGATGTTAGCTTCTGGCCTGTGGACTTGGTGACACTCTTCATATGGTTTAATTGTCTTCTCCTCTTCTTCTTTCTCCTCAGAATCATTGATTATGTAACTCTCTTTTTCATCAAAATACTTTATAAAAATTGAAATTATTGGACAATACTCTAAGAGCTACCTGGATTTCTGAGGATGTTCCTCCCCACCCCCCCACTTTTCTTTAAAAATAAATTTATTTATTTGTTTTTGGCTGCATTGAGTCTTCGAGGCTGCACGTGGGCTTTCTCTAGTTGCGGCAAGTGGGGGCTACTCTTCGTTGCAGTGCGTGGGCTTCTCATTGTGTGGCTCCTCTTGTTGCAGAGCATGGGCTCTAGAGCGAAGGCTCAGCAGTTGTGGCACACGGGCTTAGTTGCTCTGTGGCATGTGGGATCTTCCTAGACGAGGGATCAAACCTGTGTCCCCGGCATTGGTAGGCGGATTCCTAACCACTGTGCCAAGGGAAGTCCTGGTTGTTTACCCTTTGTTAACATTATTCACAGTTGTATAATCAGACTTTCATTTTTAGTGCCTCCAGTACTTCTTAGGCCACGTTTTTTTTTTACTGTTGTGCTTTCCCAGATAAAAAAAATTCCCTTCTAGAATCTAAGATGCACTAATCTTATGGCACAAAGAAAGGGGAAAAGAATGAGTATTTATTATTTACTATCTTCCATCCCAATGTTGTTTCTTATTCACTTTCTCAACACCTTTTGGAGTTGGCTTGGTTATTTCAATTGTTCGAATGAGAAAATTGGGACTCAGTATATTGTCCAACTTAGTAAAGAATAAAGCTGGCATTTTAGCCTGAATCTGTCTGACTCCGAAGCTCTTTCTAATGTACCATAGGCTAATCATTTGCTGACATATCTGTATGTTCCATGGATTATGAATTGTTACCACTTCTTTAGAAAGTCGGAATTCATCCTCCTTAGAGGGTAGATGGAGATCCCAAAGTACCAGTGCTATCATTTCTTCTGCATATCACGTTGTTCCCTTTCATGATATCTTGACATAAATTTGGTCCTCTATGGCTTCCTAGTAATCTTCTTTATTTTTTGTAGCACTTGTAATTGGTGATCACATGGTAAAAAAGATGAGCCCTTAGAAATGAAAGAGCCTAGCTAAAGCTCTTGGTGTCTTTATAGTTATTTGTTGTTGCATAGCAATATTTCCACAAATGTAGCCACTTACAGCAACACAGATTTACTATGTCACAGTTCCACTAGGTCAGGAGTCTGGATACAATTTATCTGGGTCATCTGCTTTAGCATCTCACAAGACTGCTCCTGAGGTGTCATCCAGGGCTGAGATTTGACAGGGAAAGGATCCACTTCCAGCATTCAGTCCCTTGCAGGCTGCCGGACTGAGGGCCTGAGGTTCTCAATGCCTGTCAGCTGGAGAACACTGTCAGTTCCTTGCCACATGGGCCTCCCCAGCATGACTTCCTCAAAGCCAGCAAGGGAATGACTCTCCTCACGAGACAGGCATTACAATCTTATGTAACATAGTCACACATGGAACCATGGACATCCCATCACCTTGGCCAGATTCTATTAGTTAGGAGCAAGTCCTAGTCCACTTGTATTCAGTGGGAAAAAGCCACAAGGGCATGAATACCAGGAGGTGGAACAATGGAGACCATTTTAGTGTCCACCTGGCACATCATCCATTCTTTTGGATAACACAGTGACTTTTACAGTTCTCTGAGGGTTTTCCTTGTCAACATCCCCTTAAATGACCGCAGAAATTCCTACTGGCTGTTTTTTATTAAAGCATTTTTTAACCCTATCTTTTCCTAGTGTTAAATCTACTATTCTGCTATGAACTTACAGCATATAAAGAATTAATTATAATTCTTTTTTTGGGGAATTTTTGAATTTTATTTTGCTTATATTTTAAGCAAGCAAGTTCTTATTAGTTATCCATTTTATACCTATTAGTGTATATATGTCACTCCCAATCTTCCAATTCATTACCCCCCCTGCCCCCCCATCACTTTCCGCGTTTGGTGTCCATACATTTGTTCTCTATATCTGTGTCTCAATTTCTGCCCTGCAAACCAGGTCATCTGTACCATTTTTCTAGGTTCCACATATATGCATTAATATACAACATTTGTTTATCTCTTTCTGACGTACTTCACTCTGTATGGTAGTCTCTAGATCCATCCACGACTCTACAAATGACCCAATTTCGTTCTTTTCTATGGCTGAGTAATATTCCATTGTATATATGTACCAAATCTTCTTTATCCATTCATTTGTCGATGGGCATTTAGGTTGCTTCCATGACCTGGCTATTGTAAATAGTGCTGCAATGAACATTGGTGTGCATGTGTCTTTTTGAATTATGGTTTTCTCTGGGTATATGCCCAGTAGTGGGATTGCTGGGTCATATGGTAATTCTATTTTTAGTTTTTTAAGGAACCTCCATACTGTTCTCTGTAGTGCCTGTATCAATTTACATTCCCACCAACAGTGCAAGAGGGTTCCCTTTTCTCCACACCCTCTCCAGCATTTGTTATTTGTAGATTTTTTGATGATGCCCATTCTAACTGGTGTGAGGTGATACCTCACTGTAGTTTTGATTTGCATTTCTCTAATAATTAGTGATATTGAGCAGCTTTTCATGTGTTTCTGGGCCATCTGTATGTCTTCTTTGGAGAAATGTCTAAGTCTTCTGCCCATTTTTGGATTGGGTTGTTTGTTTCTTTAATATTGAGCTGCATGAGCTGTTTATATATTTTGGAGATTAATCCTTTGTCCATTGATTCATTTGCAAATATTTTCTCCCATTCTGAGGGTTGTCTTTTCGTCTTGTTTGTAGTTTTCTTTGCTTTGCAAAATCTTTTAAGTTTCATTAGGTCCCACTTGTTTATTTTTGTTTTTATTTCCATTACTCTAGGAGGTGGATCAAAAAAGATCTTGCTGTGATATGTGTCAAAGGGTGTTCTTCCTATATTTTCCTCTAAGACTTTTATAGTGTCCAGTCCTACATTTAGGTCTCTAATCCATTTTGAGTTTATTTTTGTGTATGGTGTTAGGGAGTGTTCTAATTTCATTCTTTTACATGTAGCTGTCCAGTTTTCCCAGCACCACTTATTGAAGAGACTGTCTTTTCTCCATTGTATATTCTTGCCTCCTCTGTCATACATTAGTTGACCAGAGGTGCATGGGTTTATCTGTGGGCTTTCTATCCTGTTCCACTAGTCTATATTTCCGTTTTTGTGCCAGTGCCATATTGTCTTGATTACTGTAGCTTTGTAGTATAGTCTGAAGTCAGGGAGTCTGATTCCTCCAGCTCCGTTTTTTTCCCTCAAGACTGCTTTGGCTATTCGGGGTCTTTTGTGTCTTCACAAAAATCTTAAGAATTTTTTTTTCTAGTTCTGTAAAAAATGCCACTGGTAATTTGATAGGGATTGCACTGAATCTGTAGATTGCTTTGCGTAGTATAGTCATTTTCACAATGTTGATTCTTCCAATCCAAGAACATGGTATATCTCTCTATCTGTTGGTATCATCTTTAATTCCTTTCATCAGTGTCTTATAGTTTTCTGCATACAGGTCTTTTGTCTCCCTAGGTAGGTTTATTCCTAGGCATTTTCT
Organism: Stenella coeruleoalba; assembly: GCF_951394435.1. Lineage (NCBI taxonomy): Eukaryota > Metazoa > Chordata > Mammalia > Artiodactyla > Delphinidae > Stenella > Stenella coeruleoalba. Next base: position 48,017,156 of record NC_137160.1, read on the forward strand.
TCTTTTTGTTGCAATGGTAAATGGAAGTGTTTCCTTAATTTCCCTTTCAGATTTTTCATCATTAGTATATAGGAATGCAAGAGATTTCTGTGCATTAATTTTATATCCTGCAACTTTACCAAATTCATTGATTAGCTCTAGTAGTTTTCTGGTGGCATCTTTAGGATATTCTATGTATAGTGTCATGTCACCTGCAAACAGTGACAGTTTTACTTCTTTTTTTCTAGTTTGTATTCCTTTTCTTTCTTTTCCTTCTCTGATTGCTCTGGCTAGGACTTCCAAAACTATGTTGAATAATAGTGGCGAGAGTGGACATCCTTGTCTTATTCCTGAACCTAGAGGAAATGCTTTCAGTTTTTCACCATTGAGAATGATGTTTGCTGTGTGTTTGTCATATATGGCCTTTATTATGTTGACGTAGGTTCCCTCTATGCCCACTCTCTGGAGAATTTTTATCTAAAATGGTGTTTAATTTTGTCAGAAGCTTCTTTTGCATCTATTGACATGATCATGTAGTTTTTATTCTACAATTTGTTAATATGGTGTATCACATTGATTGATTTGCGTATATTGAAGAATCCTTGCATCTGTGCAACAAATCCCACTTGATCATGGTGTATGATCCTTTTAATGTGTTGTTGGATTCTGTTTGCTAGTATTTTGTTGAGGATTTTTGCATCTATATTCATCAGTGATATTAGTCTGTAATTTTCTTTTTTTGTAGTATCTTTGTCTGGTATTGGTATGAGGGTGATGGTAGCCTCATAGAACGACTTTGGGAGTGGAGTGTTCCTTCCTCTGAAATTTTTTGTTAGACTTTGAGAAAGATGGATGTTAGCTCTTCTCTAAATTTTTCATAGAATTCACCTGTGAAGCCATCTGGTCCTGGACTTTTTTTGTTTCGAAGATTTATAATCACAGTGTCAATTTCATTACTTGTGATTGGTCTGTTCATGTTGTCTATTTCTTCCTGGTTCAGTCTTGGAAGGTTATACCTTTCTAAGAATTTGTCCATTTCTTCCAGGTTGTCCATTTTCTTGGCATAGAGTTGCTTGTAGTAGTGTCTTACGATGCTTTGTATTTCTGTGGTGTCTGTTGTAACTTCTCTTTTTCATTTCTAATTTTATTGATTTGAGTCCTCTCCCTCTTTTTCTTGATGAGTCTGACTAATGGTTTATGAACTTTATCTTCTCAAAGAACCAGCTTTTAGTTTTATTGATCTTTGCTATTGTTTTCTTTGTTTCTATTTCATTTATTTCTGCTCTGATATTTATGATTTCTTTCCTTCTGCTAACTTTGGGTTTTGTTTATTCTTCTTTCTCTAGTTCCTTTAGGTGTAAGGTTAGATTGTTTATTTGAGATTTTTCTTATTTCTTGAGGTAGGCTTGTATTGCTATAAATTTCCCTCTTAGAACTGCTTTTGCTACATCCCACATGTTTTGGATCATTGTGTTTTCATTGTAATTTGTCACTAGGTATTTTTTGATTTCCTCAGTGATCTCTTGGTTATTTAGTAATGTATTGTTTAACCTCCACGTGTTTGTGTTTTCTGCGTTTTTTTCCCTGTAACTGATTTCTAATCTCATAGCAAGTGGTTGGAAAAGATGCTTGATATGATTTCAATTTTCTTAAACTTACTGAGGCTTGATTTGTGACCCAAGATGTGATCTATCCTGGAGAATGTTCTATGTGCATTTGAGAAGAAAGCATAATCTGCTGTTTTTGGATGGAATTCCCTATAAATATCCATTAAATGTATCTCGTCTATTGTGTCATTTAAAGCTTGTGTTTCCTTATTAATGTTCTAGTTGGATGATCTGTCCATTGGTGTAAGTGAGGTGTTAAATTCCCCCACTATTGTTGTGTTACTGTCGATTTCCTCTTTTATAGCTATTAGCAGTTGCCTTATGTACTGAGGTGCTCCTCGGTTGGGTGCATAAATTTTTACAATTGTTGTATCTTCTTCTTGGATTGATCTCTTGATCATTATATAGTGTCCTTCTTTGTCTCTTATAATAGTGTTTATTTTAAATTCTATTCTGTCTGATACAAGAATTGCTACTCCAGCTTTCTTTTGATTTCCATTTGCATGGAATATCTTTTTCCATCCCCTCACTTTCCGTCTGTATGTGTCCCTAGGTCTGAAGTGGGTCTCTTGTAGACAGCATATATATGGGTCTCATTTTTGTATCCATTCAGCGAGCCTGTGTCTTTTGTTTGGAGCATTTAATCCATTCATGTTTTCGGTAATTATCCGTATGTATGTTCCTATGACCATTTTCTTAGTTGTTATGGGTTTGTTTTTGTAGGCCCTTTTCTTCTTTTGTGTTTCCCACTTCGAGAAGTTCCTTTAGCAGTTGCTGTAGAGTGGGTTTGGTGGTGCTGAATTCTCTTAGCTTTTGCTTGTCTGTAAAACTTTTGATTTCTCCATCAGGTATGAATGAGATCCTTGCCGGGTAGAGTAATCTTGGTTGTAGGTTCTTCCCTTTCATCACTTTAAATATATTGTGCCACTCCCTTCTGGCTTGTAGAGTTTCTGAGGAGAAATCAGCTGTTGACCTTATGGGAGTTCCCTTGTTGGTTATTTGTCATTTTTCCCTTGTTGCTTTCAGTAATTTATCTTTGTCTTTAATTGTTGCCAATTTGATTATTATGTGTCTCGGTGTGTTAGTCCTTGGGTTTATCCTTCCTGGGACTCTCTGCCCTTCCTCTACTGGGGTGGCTATTTTCTTTCCCATGTTAGGGAAGTTTTCTCCTATAATGTCTTCAAATATTTTCTCGGGTCTTTTCTGTCTCTCTTCTTCTTCTGGGACCCCTGTAATGCAAATGTTGTTGTTTTTAATGTTGTCCCAGCAGTTTCTTAGGCTGTCTTCATTTCTTTTCATTCTTTTTTCTTAATTCTGTTCCCTGGCAGTGAATTTCAGCATTCTATCTTCCAGGTTACTTATCTGTTCTTCTGCCTCAGTTATTCTGCTATTGATTCCTTCTAGTGTATTTTTCATTTCAGTTACTGTATTGTTCACATCTGTTTGTTAGCTCTCTAATTCTTCTAGGTATTTGTTCTTTAATTCTTCTAGGTCTTTGTTAAACATTTCTTGTGTCTTCTCGATCTTTGCCTCCATCCTTTTTCTGAGGTCCTGGATCATCTTCACTATCATTATTCTGAATTCTTTTTTTGGAAGGTTGCCTATCTCCACTTCATTTAGTTGTTTTCTTGGGGTTTTATCTTGTTCCTTCATCTGATACATAGCCCTCTACCTTTTCATCTTGTCTGTGTTTCTGTGAATGTGTTTTTTGTTCCACAGGTGCAGGATTGTAGTTCTTCTTGCTTCTGCTGTCTGCCCTCTGGTGGATGAGGCTATCTAAGAGGCTTGTGCAAGTTTCCTAATGGGCCGGACTGGTGGTGGGTAGAGCTGACTGTTGCTCTGGTGGGTATAGCTGGGTAAAACTTTAATCCTCTTGACTGCTGATGGGTGGGGCTGGGTTCCCTCCCTGTTGGTTGTTTGGCCTGAGGCAACCCAACACTGGAGCCTACCTGGGCTCTTTGGTGGGGCTAATGGCAGACTGTGGGAGGGCTCACGCCAAGGAGTACTTCCCAGAACTTCTGCTGCCTGTGTCCTTGTCCCTGCGGTGAGATACAGCCACCCTCTGCCTCTGTAGAAGACCCTCCAACAGTAGCAGGTAGGTCTGGTTCAGTCTCCTATGGGGTCACTGCTCCTTCCCCTGGGTTCTGATGTGCACACTACTTTGTGTGTGCCCTCCAAGAGTGGAGTCTCTGTTTCCTCCAGTGCTGTCAAAAGTCCTGCAATCTAATCTCACTAGCCTTCAAAGTCTGATTCTCTTGGAATTCCTCCTCCCGTCGCTGGACCCCCAGGTTAGGAATCCTGACGTGGGGCTCAGAAACTTCACTCCATTGGGTGGACTTCTGTGGTATAAGTGTTCTCCAGTTTGTAAGTCATCCACCCAGCAGTTATGGGATTTGAGTTTATTGTGATTGTGCCCCCGCTACCATCTCATTGTGGCTTCTCCTTTGTCTTTGGATATGGGGTATATTTTTTGGTGAGTTCCTGTGTCCTCCTGTCGATGATTGTTCAGCAGTTAGTTGTGATTCTGGTGCTCTTGCAAGAGGGAGTGAGCGCATGTCCTTCTACTCCGCCATCTTGAACCAGTCTCCTAGTTATAATTCTTTAATATCACTCTTTTAGCACAGGCACACACACACACAGCACAGCAACTCACAGCATCTCCTCAGATTTCTTCCCCAAGACCAGTCACCTGTCTGGTCCCCATAGTCACATGCAACATTCTTCCCCTGACCTGTTGCTATGCTCATAAGTCATTTCCCAGATTTGAATTCTTTTCTTTCCATAATTATTAAAGGAAGGTAATTTGCTTCTTTCACCATGAGCTTTCTAGTTTTTAAAGCTTGTTTATAGTTTTTAAAGAATTCATATCAACATTATATCTCTTGCAGGAACTTTGGCCAGTTTCTTCCTTATACCCTACAAGAAATAGCCTGTGGTCAAGTTAATTCAAAGGAGAATGCATGAAGTCTGCAGTGCTGGGAGATGGGAATGACAGTATTGACCCAAGTCTCTGCTACTGTCAGCCAGCTAGACCACTTATGTCGTAAAGAAAATCAGCATGTCTGGAACCTCAGCTGTTAGGGCTTGAGTTGGCGTTTGCCTCTTTGGACTCTCGTTTCCCACCCAATACATTTTATTTTATTACAGGAAAAATAATTTAGGGCTTTGGCAAAAACAGTTAAATAATTCAGAAACTGGTGATTTTTTTTCAAATTTGTAGCTGGATCAAATATTCATAAGCTGTAGATCTGTAGGTTCATTTCTTAGATGGGAAGTGCATGGGACCACCAATGCTTTATCACAGTGTGGCTGACAGAGCTCAAAGACAGGCAGCCCTGGGCTTGGTATTTATGTAAAAAAAAAAAAAAAAAAGTGCTCTGCACCATTGCCTTAAATCCATTCTGCCATATTTAGACCCTTGGTACTTGTCATTTGATATGGCATCATTGACAATGACTGGAGCTTCAAACACACCTTTTGTCCTCTGTGGTGTTTCCAGTATCCCTTTCAGTAAATTTTTAATGACCTTTCAATTATGGGCCAAACAGCAATTGACAGATTGCACCCTTGTCTAATACTAGCACTTAGTAGAGTGATGTTTTTAGATAGCAGTTAGTTTCCACAATGCTATCATGATATTTGTGAACATACTTTAGGGTTGATCTTAATGATCCCATTACAGTATGCTCTGCTTTTTTTCACAAATGTGAGAGTCTTGCTTTTGTAATATTGTGGAGAAGCTCCAGATTTCGGTTTTGATTGGAAAGGACTAAGCTAGTGTGTTTTTCCCGTCTGGGCCTGTGACTTGCTAGAATCTGATCTGCTGAAGGTCTTTGGTGGGTTCCCAGTGTAGCCCTGTAGTGCAGTGTGGGAGAGAGCTATAGCCATTCCACGTGAAATCACTAGGAGGTGGAGCTGCTAAAGCAGTGCCCTTGTGAACCATTAGGTGTGGTGAAAGGCCTCATGGAAGTTTCCAAAAACTATAGGCCAAGACACGATGCTTCATACAAAGTTTATCTTTTCCATAAAACAATTTTGAATCCTTTCAACTGTGTGTACTTTCCTTCTAAATGTATAACTGCCACCACCTTTGGATTGAATGAGTGAAATCTACAAGTTGATACTTGAGCAATAATTCAGAAAACAGCCCAAAATACTCTTGGATGTAAGAGGAATGAAAATGTTTGTTGCTGTTACTACTAATTAGTTGGTATTGTACAATTCTTATCTTTGGGCTTGGTTTTTATAGGTGTAAAACGGCTATATGGAATAATACATATATATAGCATAGCCATGTCCCATTAGAAGTTAGGTATTGACAATAACAGAGGGAGACTCCCAGGCCAACAGACCCAGAATGAATGCATAATCTCCTTCTGGGGCTAAGAAAATAGGGTTGATCTTTTTTATTCCTGAATCTTTAGTGCTCCGAGGATATTTTGCAGTTAAATGCTTATGAAAATAAAAACATATTTTTCTGCAGTGTGTTTATATTGCTATTTAGATATGACCTTGAAGTCTATCTCAGTGATTGACTTCTGACTTCTCTGTTAGGAGAAGAGCTAAGGGGAGTTCGATGGCATTCAGTAATGTTACTCTTGTATTAATGTGTTCTCTTTCCAAACCAAACCATATTTGTGGGTTTTCTGGGTTTTTTTTCACCAGCTGGAGTTTGGGTTTCTAAATAAGGGGCCTAAAACCCCCAGATGGTATGGATCTCATATTTCTACATTATGATCATATTTATTAATATTTACCCAAAGAAAGTATTCTCTATTTCAACCTTATAATGTGGAATATTTACAGTTTTGCTTGTCTCACTGACTTTCTTTCATATCCTGGCGTATTCTTTCTGTCCTGTGCCCTTTGCACATTCTTTTCCTTCTACTTGGAATTCTCTTTCCCTCTTTTTGCCTTGTTAATTCACCTTTAGATCTTAGCTCAAAGTAGTTTTTCAGAGAATCTTATAAGAAATACTCTACTTTGCCATGAACTAGGTCTGTTTTTTTTAATTAAAAGTTGTATATCTCTTCTTGGTGGCGCAAACCTCAAATATTATTTGATAATATATTGTGCAGCCAGTTGATTAACATCTGAATTCCCAGTCAGAATATATACGTCTTGAAGTTGAACACCATCTTATTCACAGTTCTACCCCAAGCCCCTCACTCAGATCCTTGCATAGGAGATGTTCAGTATTGAATGAATGAATGAATGAATATTGTTTGAAGAATTTGACTAATTTTGATCCAATTTGATATACTACTAAAGGATAGCAGTGTACACTTTAGGTCTAGTTGTGGCTTCAACTACCACTGATTCTCTGATGTCTCACAGATCTCTATACAGAATTCTCCTCTGATCTCAACATCCACTTAACCAACTCCCTATAGAACATACTTACCTGAACCCAAAAGAAGGCTTTCAATCTCAAGCTGCCCAAACTGGAATTCATGACAGAACCAATAGGATATGTATTTATAAGAGGAGGTTTATTATAGAAATTGGCTCACGTGGAGGCCAAGAAGTTCCATGATTTGTGTCTGTAAGCTGGAGAACCAGGAAAGCCAGTGGTTCAATTTAGTGTGAGTCCCAAAGCCTGAGAATCAAGGGAGCCAATGATCTAAGTCCCAGTCCAAACCCAAAGGCCTAAGAATCGGGGGGGAGGGGGGACATGATGTAAGTCCCAGTCTGAGACCGAAGACCCCAAGAGCACCATGTCCAAGGGCAGGAGAAGATGGATGTCTTAGCTCTAGAGAAAGAGCAAATTCCTTTGTCTTTGTGTTCTGTTAAGGCCCTCAACAATTTGGATGATGCCCACTGGCATTGGTGAGAGCAATATTCTTTACTCAATCTAAGGATTCATATGTTAATCTCTTCTCAAAACACCCTCACAGACACACCCAGAGATAATGTTTTACCAGCTATCTGGGAATTCCTTAGCCTAGTTAAGTTGACATATAAAATTAACCATTGTAAGTAACAGAATTTTGTTCAGAGGCAGGGAATTATATAAATTGGGGTTTTACAGTCATGGATCCATTAGGAATTGTGGTCTGAAGGGGTTTATATAAAATAAAATTCAAATACATTTGATTGTGCAATTCTAATTCATAATAATGGAAGCATGATTCAAATTTGAATCAAAATAGAGCCAAGAACAGCTATTGGGAGAGAGGAGGAGGTATTTCTCATATATTTTTGTTTGGAATAGAAAAATGTTTGGATTTTTCCTTCTGAAGAGAAATTAGATGTTAAATAACATTTAATACGTGACAAGCAAACAGTGTCTAATCTGATAGAAGGGGGATATGACATATTCTGAGATAGATGTTGAAACTGAGCAAGAAACTGAGGTTGGATAATCATCTTTTATGGTTACATTTGGGGGACATTTCTGTTGATCAAAGTTTTTTTTTTTAAATAAATTTATTTATTTATTTTTCATTGTGTTGGGTCTTCATTGCTGCATGCAGGCTTTCTCTAGTTGTGGCAAGTGGGGGCTACCCTTCGTTGTGGTGTGCGGGCTTCTCATTGCGGTGGCTTCTCTTGTTGTGGAGCACAGGCTCTAGGTGCGTGGGCCTCAGTAGTTGTGGTATACAGGCTCGGTAGCTGTGGCATATGGGCTTAGTTGCTCTGCAGCATGTGGGATCATCCCGGACCAGGGTTCGAACCCATGTCCCCTGCATTGGCAGGCAGATTCTTAACCATTGCTCTACCAGGGAAGTCCTGATCACAGTTTTAATGGAAAAACTTGTTGAATAGGATCCCATGTAGTTCCATTTTAACAAGCTTGGCTCCAGAAGTTGATCCAGTCTCATGTGACTTAAGTTATATCAAAATACTTCATTCTTTGAGGCTTTTCTATATACCAACTGTCAAATCATTCTCTGCAGCTCATACTTTTCTCAACATCTGTACCAAAGAGTATTCTCTTGAGAGGTGAGAAAAGATTATGATATTTTAAATCTTGCAGGATAAATGCTGAATTTTAGTGGTTTTTTTTTGAGACTATATGAAAAATGAAGTGTATCTGCAGCAGTTCATTACAGCCCTGGAGCAAGTATTGGCTGATGAGATATCCAATTATGTTATAGTTGATGGCACTGCCTAGAATTTATTCTTTATCCCCAAATTGGTCATGTTGGACTTAGGTTTTTTGAATTTCAAGATGTTTTTAATAAAAGAAATATTTTCTGTTAGGGGTCTATGGCAGAGGTCATCTCTGGTCAACTGTTTATCCCTCAATGCTCAGTGAACTTCTCTTCTTCCTCACGTACTCAGCCCAGGACATTGCATGCAAGGCCTTCAATAAATGAAAGAACTTGTAGAGCTTAAAGGAACCATGGCATTTTCTGAAGGTCCATGCATTGGTGTGGTTAGGCGATAAGAGAACTCATCAGAAACATATAGTCACAGGGGTTCACACTTGTGTCTAGCAGTGATAATGTGAACCTTCCTTTCCTTTGTGATCATTTTTTTTTTTGCTTTGCCTTGAGGATGAGAAGATACAGTCACTTAGAGTTGTGAACTTCCAACAGAAATGGCATTTTTATCCTACTTGAGAAGTGGCCAAGGATGAATGAACCTTGCCCTCATGGACTTCAGATGCCAAGTTCCTGGAGTCCATACAATCAGGGCTGGTTCAAGAGGGACACATTCAAGTCTGAAAACTTTTAAAAGTATGAAAATGTATTTTTCCTATTATAAAAACAATCTGTGTTTATAGGTAGGTTTTTTAAAAGGTAGATAATGGTAAAGGAAATTTAGTGCATTATTTTCTAGTAGTATTTAACTATTGTACAATGACTTTTTGATTTTGTGTCATCTCCCCTATAAGAGTGAGACAGTCTCAAGGAATGAGCTTTCTCTTAATCATCTTTCTATGCTGAGCGGCTTTATATCACATCCTTATGTGACTGTGGACTAAATGAGCAAGAGAGGTTACTGCAACCATTGTTTCAGGTTTACAGTTATATAACCAATAACAGTGCACTGTCACACAGGAGAAAGTAATCTGATTAATAAATGGGCAGAGGAACTGAATAGACATTTTCCCCAAGAAGACATACTAATGGCCAACATGTACATGAAAATGTGCTCAACATTGCTAATCAACAGGGAAATGCAAATCAAAACCAAAATAAGATATCACCTCACACCTGTTAGAATGGCTATCATCAAAAAGAGAAGTGTTAGCAAGAGTATGGAGAAAAGGAAGTGCTTGTACACCATTAGTGGGAATGTAAATTGGTATAGCCTCTATGGAAACAGTAAGGAGATTCCTCAAAACATTAAAAATAGAACTACCGTACAATTCCACAATCCCACTTCTGGGTATATATCCAAAGGAAATGAAAACTGGATATTGAAAAGATATCTGCACTCCCGTGTTCACTGCAGCATTATTCACAATAGCCAAGATACGGAAACAACTTAAACAATCATCAGTGGATGAATGGATAGAGAAAATGTGGTATATATACAATGAAATATTATTCAACCGTGAGAAAGAATGAAATCTTGCCATTTACAACAGGATGGATGGACCTGGAGGGCATTATGCTGAGTGAAGTAAGCCAGACAGAGGAAGACAAATGCTGTATGGTATCACTTATGTGTGGAATCTTTAAAAAAAAAAAGTCAAACTCTTAGAGAATAGAAAAGTGGTTGCCAGGGGCTGGGGGGGGGGGTGGTTGGGAGAAATAGGTAGAGTTTGGTAAAAGGGATCTAATGTAAAATGTGGTAAATATAGTTGATGAATTGTATTGTAAAATTGAAATTTGCTAAAGAGAGTAGAACGTAGATGTTCTCACCAAAAAAAAGGATAAATAAGAAAGGTACATTTGGTAGTGTGTATGTGTCAGTGCTACTCTCTCACTTCGTCCCAGCTTACCCTCCCCACCCACCCACGTCCTCAAGTCCATTCTCTACGTCTGTGTCTTTATTCCTGTCCTACCCCTAGGTTCATCAGAGCCATTTTTTTTTTTTGATTCCATATACATGTGTTAGCATACGGTATTTGTTTTTCTCTTTCTGACTTATAGCTGGTGGGAAGCAGCTGCATAGCACAGGGAGATCAGCTCGGTGCTTCGTGACCACCTAGAGTGGCGGGATAGGGAGGGTGGGAGGGAAATGCAAGAGGGAGGGGATATCGGGATATGGGATATACGCATATACATATAGCTGATTCACTGTTATACAGCAGAAACTAACACAAAGGTTGTAAAGCAATTACACGCCAATAAAGATGTTAAAAAAAATAAGAAAGGTAATGGATGTGTTAATTAAATGGGGGGAATTCTTTCACAATTTAAAAGAACATCAACTCATCTGGAGCAAAAGCCTGAGGCAGAGAGGGAACCTCAGAATAAGACCCACAGAGAATGGCTAGGAGGTGGTTCAACAGCTTGCAGCTACAACCAGAGGAGGACAATGAGATTTGGCCCTGGTGTGCGGCCCACTCAGGAATAGGAAGGTCAATCTATGTATAGTGTGACTCTAAATTCTCAAAGGGAGTCTTTTGCAGGTCTCAGTTTACGAGTGAATTGAAGAGCACTATTTCTAGACCCTCACTCTTGGAATCATAAGAACTGAACTTCGTGCACCTCACTTTCCCCAACTGGAAAATGGGGGAAATAATTGTATCTACCTCACAGGGTTGTATAGAAGATTAAACGAGATAACACACGTAAGGGGCTTAGAAGAATGTTTGGCACATAGAATCCACTCAACAAAGGTTAGCTTTTATTATTTCCAGAATTTGATTAATGGGAAGAACACTTTCCAAATTGGAAGGATAGGATCAGTAAAATTCTTCGTGCCATAGGACTCAGAGAAAGAAGGATTTAGAGACATCTCCTTTAGTGTCAACAAGCATGAACAAATATTATTTTACGGATTTGATCCCTACACTCCACAGTTTACTGATAAATTTTCCATGGGTGCTGATGGCAGTCTACAGTTGAATCAGCCTTCCACCAGTGGAAAAAGAAATCATATGCCTATTTATTTGGCTTTACTTCTCTCTTTTTCTTTCACTTATCTCTCAAATATATATAATTTCCTCATTTTCCTTTCTGACAGAGCAGCACAAAATGTCAGAGTTGGGCAGATAGCATCATGTGGTCACAGAATTCTTTTTTTATATAGGTGCATTTTTAAAAATAAATTTATTTTATTTATTTTTTATTTTTGGCTGTGTTGGGTCTTCACTGTGTGTGGGCTTTCTCTAGTTGCGGCGAGCAGGGGCTACTCTTCGTTGCGGTGCGTGGGCTTCTCATTGCGGTGGCTTCTCTTGTTGCAGAACATGGGCTCTACGCATACAGGCTTCAGTGGTTGTGGCACACGGGCTCAGTAGTTGTGGCTGGCGGGCTCTAGAGCACAGGCTTAGTAGTTGTGGCGCACGGGCTTAGTTGCTTCGCAGCATGTGGGATCTTCCCGGACCAGGGCTCGAACCCATGTTCCCTGTATTGGCAGGCTCATTCTTAACCACTGTGCCACCAGGGAAGCCCCACACAATTTTTATCATCTGAACTCATAGGAGGGGAGTTTTTTCTCCTTCATTCCCAGAGAAAGGCACTGTTCTGATAAACGAGGGAGTCAAGATTGGTAATAATAATATCATCAAACTGCTTTCTGAAGTGAGCGCTTGGGTGAAACACGTTGTTTTCCTACCCCAAATCTAAAGTGTTGAAAATATTCTCTTGGTGAGCCTGAGGGAAAATAGGCATTCTCATACATTACTGGTGGGAAGGAAAAATGGCATAAACCCAATGGAGGGGATCAGACGGTAGCTAGCCAAATTACATAAACACTTATCCATTGACTAGCAGCCCCCTTTTAGGAATCTACTCAAAGACAGTTGGGCAAAAATATAAAAGCATGTCTTTAGGGGAAACACTGACCAAAACTGCTCACCCTGGAGAGGCAAAACAGTAGCCACTTGCATGAGTCTACTTACAGCAGGAGGTTCTGGTAAGAAACGTGGAAGTAATAAGCTACCACCAAGTTGTAGAATTCAGGAAAGGTCAGAAGGAGAGAGGAGACGCCAGTTCATACGTCCGACCAACCAACCTCCCAGAATCCTTCTTGTTGGAATCTATCTTGGCTGAACGATGCGTGCACCACCAGGAAGGGCTCCTTGAGTGAGAACGATTGGCCAGAGACAACCTGGAAACTAACCCCATTCCCATAAAACCCGAGACTGCGAGCCACGTGGCAGAGCAGTCCTCCTGGATTCCCATACCCTTCTGCTCTCCACCCGGGTGCCCCTTCCCAATAAAGTGTCTTGCTTTATCAGCACGTGTGTCTCCTGGGACAATTCATTTCCGTGTGTTAGATGAGAGCCCACTCTCAGGCCCTGGAAGGGATCCCCCTTCCTGCAACCTATCTACACAAGGCTTCTCATCGTAGCACAACTTGTAATTTCAAAAGACTGCGAACAGCTCACTGTCTATCAACAAGGGTTTAGATGAATAAACTAAGGTACAATTACACAATGCAGTACCATGCAGCTGTAAATGTGGAATATCTATGTATATACTGCTCTGGAGTGATTTCCTGGACAAATGGAAATACCAAGTGCAGAACAGTGCATCTGATAAGCTGTCTTATATCTAAGAAAGGTGTGGGCTAAGAATATATAAATATTTTGCTTGTACTTAAATAATGGAAGGATAAACCAAAACCTAATAAAAATCGTTATCTCTGTGGGGGCGGAAGGGGCACAGCAGGTGGGACCAGTGCTTCATGGGACTGAGTTTTGATCTCTCTATATGTTCTACATAATCATGAAACAAAATTAAGTCAAAATGAAACTAGCAAGGCCTCCAAATCGAAAGCAAAATGAAACAAATTCATTAAAACAATATATTCCTTACATTGCAGATGAACTCAGGCCAGGAGGTGGTATTACAAACTGTATTTTGTTCAGACCCAGAAACTGAGACACTAAGAGCTGAACTGTGGCTGATGGGAGGAGGCATCATAGAATTCTGGTTTGCTTCTTGATCTTGGTTGGTTGACCAGTCTCCTTTCATTGCACCTGCTTTATTGGAAGATGAGCATCTCACAGGAAATGTAACATGAATCGCTAACAAAGCCAATGACAATTACTTTTAAAGAGGTATCCTGTAATTGTGTCATCTGGTCAAATTTACTAGCGAATGGGAAAAAACCATGAACAGCAAGCAGCTTAGGATTCCTAAAACTGATCAGTGCGTTCCGTGGACGACAGATTTGCACTCATAGGACTGAAGTTCTGTTGATGAAGAAGCTATTGGTGCATCTGAGCTGTCATTCCTTGGACATTGTCCTCGGAACCATATTCCTCATATGCACGTACCACGTGGAAAAACGTGACATCTGGCTCCTCAGCAGAGCCAACCAAAGAAGTCAGTCCCAACTTTCAAGGCAGCTTTCCTCAAAGTTGTTCTGGACGAAGATTCCAAACCAGTGCTTCTAGCACTTTCAAAGAGTTTCTTCAGCCACAGGGAGAGAGTGAATGGTGCTGCAGAGCTGCCAGAACAGTATTCAAGTTTCTCTCTTGGAACGGCTAGAGGAGCCAGCTTCTTAGGAAGCAGCCTGCTGCTGCGGAATGACACGGGGCCCCAGCAGCCTTGAAAAGTCTCTGACTACCCTGAAGTTGGAGGCCATCCTGGGGAATCTATGCAGTGTAAGCTTGGGCAGGCCAAATGGCCACTTGGAACTGCCAAAGGCTGCCTGGATCAGTAGTTCACATAAGCTTGGGCTCAGCAGGCTAAGCTGCTGGCATTTGTTCAGTGGGGAAAAAATAAAATAAACTTTGTATGGCAAGTGATAACCCTGACATTTCAATATATTTACCACAATGATGTTTCCTAGAGTCAGAGTAAAACAAATTAGAATTATAAATGCCGTCCAATTTTCCTAACAGCTCTTGTGAGTTATTAGTGGAAATCAAATCACCTTAGTCAATCAAAGGCAGCATAAATGCCACTATGCTGTTCTCCCTGAAGATCTGAAAACACCTATCATTCCTATGGAGTGCTGCAACTCCTTCCTTGCAGTAGAGACTAAGCACGTCTGCATAGATATGAAAATCAAGTCAATGATTTGTACTTCTACTTAGTATTGTACTTAGACTTGGTTACCTCTTTGAGCTTGGGCCTAAAATTTGATGCAATGCTTAAAGCTTCTTAGGAGCTCTGGAAGTGAATCAAAACATATCATTATCCTTTCTGCCTGGGAAATCAGTGTGAGTGTCACACTATCTGCATGTATAGAGGAATTTAAAATCAGCATTAACTCATGATCATTCTACATGAGACATTGAATTGAGGGTCTGTGACTGTTTTTCAAGGAGACCTCTTGGTGAGGTGCAGGACACTCGGACGGCTGCTTGAAATATATCTTTCATTCCCATCAACCTTCACCTGAGGAGGAAGCAAAGAGCACCTCGTTCCTCTCTTGGTCACGGGTTGTGGTAGTTGCTGAATATTTGGATGGGTTGTCAACTTGATAGCTGTTAGCTATGTCCTCCTTAATTGGAGCCCCATAGAACAATAATAAAGTATCCTCTCCATGCAGATGACTCTGTGATTGATGACCTAGCTGAGGAAATCATTTACAAACACAGGCCAAAATTCACCCTGGTGATGGATCTCATCTGATATTCTCTTGGTCCTCTGAGTGTGGCTCTTTGATTGACACCCATGGTATTGTGATAACCCAAGAGGAAAATCTTGCCTCTAGACACAACGAAGGCCCTAAATTGACTCACTCTTATTGAAATGGAGTGAAACTTTGTTAGTCTCTTTTTTTAGCTGACGGAAGGTTTAGTGCATATATATTTTTAATGCTGTGTGGGTGAAAATATTACACTGGAAGTAATATTGGTTGATTGACATTTTAAAATATTGGGCTATGTTTTTGCATGGTCATTTTCTCAGATGTGCAGAAGCAAGCAGGTGCTGGAGTCACAATGATGCTTCCTTTGGGAGGCAGTGTTGTAAAGGGCACAGAAGATGTGTTGATTTAATGATCAATTTCAACTTGCACAAGATTTCCTACCTCCTTTCAACAACGAATTAAGTCACATAGCAACACTTTTATTTATTTATTTATTTATTACTGTTAAGGATATTCAGCTTACCATTAGAAATAGTTGGGTTAATTTAAAAATTATAAATGAAAGATAGAATATTCCAAGAAAGTACAACCTCATAACCTGCATCAGACATTTGTAAGGAAAGCTGCTATTCATGCTAAGGAGGGCTACTGAGTGAGATTTTAAAATAAGAATCAAATGGCTAGTATGCACCAGGAATTGTTCTCATTATAAGTTATAGGAATCAACTCAGGCAAGAGGGTTCGGAAAATAATGAAAAGAATTAGAAGAATGTCAAATTATGTGATTAACATTGTCTGATGCAATGTTAAGTGCAATGCATTTATATCCATGTAGACAGATTCTTGCATTTATGTTTTCTCTTTAGAACCATATTAAGTAGAATTAATGTTTATCTGTTGCTCTCAGACCTTAGAAATGTACTCCCAAGGATCTTGAGCAAAGATATTGGCAAGAACATAGGGCAACTGACAGTGATATATAGTGACCTATTTTATCTCATTCAATTATAATGTAAGTATAGGAAAATCCACCCATTCATTCACTTAGTCATCCATTATTTCACACAATTACATATTGAGGGCTTACTAGGTGACTGAAGTTCAGGGTTAAAATTAGATCTGTATCAATTCGGTGATTATAAAAATACATGTGGTCATAGGCAGTACATATGTAAATGCATGTTTTCATGCATTCATTTGAATATTGTTGAGCACCTATTACAAGTAAGGTACTGTGCTAGGCATGACCGGAAATATAGCAATGAATTGGAAATGATACTCTACCTCTTTGTAATATAATCACCACTTGCCAGTCTTGAGGAGGGTAGAGCTTGCTTTAGAGAATGCTCCATGAAGTAGACAGTATTTGAGCTGGACCTTGGAGGCCTTGGATTTCCCTTGGTGGGGATGGGGAAAGAGAAAATAGAGGAAACTTTCTAAGTAGCTATTCAGAGATGGAAAGCGGCAGGGAATGTTTAGAATGACCATTTGGCAAGGCACAGCAGAATGATGGAATGAGCCAAGAGGAGCAGCTGCAGGAGATAAATAAGGGACCAGATCGGAGCAGGCTTGCTTTGAATACCGGAGAGTGTGAGCTCTGTTCTTACACATTGGGGTGCCATTTGTGTTTTCTGAGGAAAGTTGTAATAAGATCAGACCTGGGCTAGAACAACCTTTACCAGATGGTGGTGTAGAGGGTGTCTTTAAGGGGGAGCAGCCCCAGGTATGGGGACCAATTAGACAAGTGGTGGGGACATACATGAGACATGTGAGGAGTGAACTGACAGGGCTTGATAACACACTGAATGTTGAAGATAAGGAAGGAGAGGCCAAGATGGCATCACACTTTCCAAACCCGAGTGGGGAGAAGGAAAGTCAGAGATGGGAAATATTTGGGGCTAAAGATGGTAAGTCCTACTTTATGCTGCGTGAACACATATACCGTATAATTTCTCCTAACACAGTATTTTCTCCTTTTCACAGTAAAATTTCTCCTAAAAGTAAAAATTGCTTTACTTCCTAGAATTAAATGGTCAGTAGTTTCTTAAAGTTGGCATTGCCTAGGGAGTGATTTCCTACAGCAGGTAAAAGCAGTCTTAGGAGCACTAACGTGTCTTTCTCAACATTTACATTTCAAGAGTCATAGAAAAGACAGCACCTACTTCAGGATAGGTGAATAAAGCTTACTCCTCCAGCCCCCAGCACTGATAGGGGTCTGGTTGCTGGGAGCAAGGAGAGCAGAGGTGACCTGACTGGGATCAAAGCAGCCTTGGATTCTCTCACCGCCAGCCCTATCCCCTGGGGGGTGATTGGGTGAGTGGTGTCAGCAGGGGAAGAGAGAATGCGGTGGTATCAGCGCGCCTTCATTCCCTCACCAGTTAGCCAGTAGCTGATTTCTTTTGTCCATTTCCTGCTCACCTTCAGTGTATGTTTGGCTCTTCCTTTTGGTTTTACCTTCTCATATATTTTACTTCTCTTCAATCCTGACAATCCTAAACTAGTTTGACTCCCCATCCTCTGTTCTTTTAGACCTTCTTCCTGCCATTTTCCTGCCTCCTGTTTTATTTTGATTTTTTATTATGAAATAATCCAAACATACAGAAAAAAATCATAGAGAATAAGTAATGTAGAAAACACCCACTCACCATGAAACTTTAACAAGTGTTAACATTTTGCCTTATTTACTTTGGGTCTTTTTTGAGAAATAAAAATACTCTTTCCTTGTGTCTCTTTTTCTCTATAGGTATAGATATAGTTGTGTATCTCACACACAGAGTTAAAGTCTGTACATCTCTTCCATACCATGACACTCTCATTCCCCAGCTATTAGCAGTATCTTGAATTTGTCATTTTCATTTCCATGCATGTTTTTATATTATTACTGAGACTACATATATACCCCATACAAACATTAATAGTGTTGTTTTGCATGTTTTCAATTTTTGTACTGATAATATATTGATATTCTATAACTGGCCTTTCCCTCCTCCAATCTAATGTCTTTGAGATTTTTCTATGTTGATAAACGTACTTCTAATTCATTTGGTTTGATAGCTGTATAAAGTCCTTTGTATGAATATACTACAATTTATTTATCCAATTTGCTCTTAATGAACATTAAATTGTTTCCATTTTTTTTTCTTTCTATAACAAAAATAGCTGCGACGATTATTCTTGTGCCTGTCTTCTTGGGCACATATACTAGAGAATTTTATCTGGATTACATACCAACAATTGTTATATTACCAGGCACGCTGTCTTTACTAATAATTGCCATATTGATCTCCAGAGTTATGGAACCAGTTTGTATGCTCAGTACAATGTATGAACACTTGGTCTTTCTCCACATTCTCGTCAACGTGAGGTACTGTTAGGCTTTTAGATTTGCCAATGTGTTGGGAATGAAATAGCATCTCATTTTTGTTTTACTTTGCATTTCTTTAATTACAAATGAGATTGAGCATTTCTTCATAAGTTTATTGTAAATTCTAGTTTCTTCTTTTGTGAAGTGCTTGGATATATACTTTATCCATTTCTTCGGATAGTATGTCCTTTTCTTTCTGATTTATTTCACATATTCCTTTTATATATATCTTCTCCTAGTCTGGGGCTAGATTTTATTTGTGGTATCTTTTGATGTAGAAAAGCTTTTAATTTTAATGAGCCAAATGTATCAATCTTTTCTTATATTTTTGTTTTGTTTTGTTTTTCTACCTTTTCTTCTATTGTCTTTGTTCTCTGGGTGTATGTTATAATAACCTTATGAACTTAATTGGCTTGCCTTCCCACTTTTTATTTTCTGAAATAATGTTTTTTTAAAGTGGAGGTTATAAATTTCTTGAAGGTTTGATAAACCTTATCTGTAAAATTTTGCCACTTGTTTTGAGGGGGGAAGACTGTGGGTAGAAGAAATATTTGACTGCTATTTTTTTGATGTGTGGTTTAATAATTTACACAGGTTTTCTATTTATTCAGTCAATTTTGTAAATTAAATTTTTATAGAAAATTATCAATTTATTGGCATAAAGTTACTCAAATTATTTTTAATGATTTTATCCATCTCTACCTGTAATCATGTCCTTTTAATTGTAATATTACTTATTAAGGTCTTATTTTTTCAAAGATCAACTTTTATTTCATAGATTCTCCCTGTTGTTTGTTTCTGTTTCATAAATGTCTTCTTTTACATTTTACTTCCTACTTTATATGCTTTTATGGTGTACTCTTTCAAGTTTTTATTTAATTGCTTAATTATTTTATTTATTTGTGTTTTCCAGCTTTACTGAGCTATAATTGCCGAAATCACAAGATATTTAGAGTGTGACTTGATATACATAAATGTTGTGAAAGGATTCCCACCATTTAGTTAATTAATACGTCCATCTTAAAAAACGTTGACTGTTTTATAACAAATTCATTGACAGCCAGACATTTCACTCTAAGTAATATTTTAGATGCATATCACAAGCTTTGAAAGGTAGTATGTTTAGCATCATTCAGTAACTTCTGATTTTCTTTTAATCCATGGATATTTAGAGGTCCAATTTTTAATTTCCAAACATATATTTCTTAACTTACCATGTTTTTATTGTTGATTTTGATTTTAATTGTGCTGTGTTCAGAGAATATAGGCTATATGATATGTATTCATTGAAATTTGTTAGTGCTTCCTTTCTGATTTAGATACCTTTAGTTTTTTTCAATGTGTGCTTACAAAGGATCTGTACTCTCTATTTTGGGCATATAGAATTTTACATGTATCTTAGATCAAACATATTAATTTGTTGTTCAAATCTTCTATATTACTCTTTTTTAAAACTTGATGTATTCATTATGCTTCATTTAAGAAAGCTGTAACTTGAGAATTACTAGTTTCCCATGACTTCTCTCAGATTTGGCTTTATATTTAAAGGCCTTGCTGACTAGAGTGGGTTCAAGAGAGAACAATGGCATGCCTTCTTGCTGTTTGGTACAAACAATGTCTTGATTAACTCACTGACTTCTATGTTCATTCCTTCAACAAATGTTTACTGAATACTTACGATGTGCCCATCACTGTTATAGGTACTGTGAATAGAACAGTTAACAAACACCCCCAAGTCCCTACTTTCAAGGAGTTTATATCAAAATGGGAGAGAGAGAGAGACAGTTCACCATAAACCTCCAGTCTCTAAGGCTGGGTAGCTGCGAGTGCTGTGAGGGATAACGCAGGGGAGGGGAGAGAGATGACAGGCTGGTGCGGGGAGCTGCTGTTGCAAGGGGTGGTCAGAGAAGGCACCCTGAGGAGGTGACGCCTGAGAAGCACCGAACAAAGCAAGGAGGTTAGCCATGTAGTCCCTGAGGAAGATCACTCCAGACAGAGACAACAGAGAGGCCCTGAGGAGGGAGCATATTAGGTTGAGAGAGCACAACCGGTGTGTTTGAAGAATGGCAAGAAGGCCAGTGTGACAGGAGATGAGTTTCATTTTGAAAGGGTACCTCTGTCACCTGCATGGGAACTAACTATAGTGAAACAAGAGGGGAGAAAGAGGGCCAGCCAGGAGGCTAAGGTGACAGCCAAGGTAAGAGAGGTGACACTGGTTTGCACTAAAGAGACACTGGTAGAAGTGGGGGATTTGGAATATATTTTGGAAATTTGGCTCACTGATTTGCTGATGAATTGGATGTCAGATAGACTAGCAAGAGAGGAATCGAGGATGGTTCCTAAGATTTCTACCTGAGCAACTGGGTGAATGGGATCACACTTAATGAGAGGGGAAAGACTTGGGAGGAACAGGTATAGGGGTAAAAATGAAGGGTTTCTCTTGATAGTATTAACCTGGTGGTGCCTATTAACTACTGTGCCAGTTGTTTGTCTGTTTGCTTGCATATCCACTCCCTGACCCCCTGCCTCTCTGCCCTGTATCATAGGGGACTACAACTAATTCTACCCCCATCCCCCACCTCCCTGCAACCACTGCACCTATTCTTTTTTTGGGGGGGAGCCCATATTCATTCCTTCATTCATTCCTTCATATTCTCTCTCTCACTCTCTCCCCCCCTTTATTTTTTTCCCTTTTTTTTCCATTTTTTAAAAAATTAGTCATTCATTTTATGCACGTCAGTGTATACATGTCAATCCCAGTCTCCCAATTCATCACCCCCCACCACCGCTTTCCCCGCTTGGTGTCCATACATTTGTTCTCTACATCTGTGTCTCACTTTCTGCCCTGCAAACTGGTTCATCTGTACCATTTTTCTCGGTTCCACATATATGCGTTAATATACGATATTTGTTTTTCTCTTTCTGACTTACTTCATTCTGTATGACAGTCTCTAGATCCATCCATGTCTTAACAAATGACTCAATTTCATTACTTCTTATGGCTGAGTAATATTCCATTGTATATATGTACCAAATCTTCTTTACCCATTCATCTGCCAATGGGCATTTAGGTTGTTTCCATGTCCTGGCTATTGTAAATAGTGCTGCAGTGAACATTGGGGTGCATGTGTCTTTTTGAATTATGGTTTTCTCAGGGTATATGCCCAGTAGTGGGATTGCTGGGTCATATGGTAGTTCTATTTTAAGTTTTGTTTTTTTTTTTTTGTGGTACGCGGGCCTCTCACTGTTGTAGCCTTTCCCGTTGCGGAGCACAGGCTCTGGACGCGCAGGCTCAGCGGCCATGGCTCATGGGCCCAGCCGCTCTGCAGCATGTGGGATCTTCCCGGACCGGGGCACGAACCCGTGTCCCCTGCATCGGCAGGCGGACTCTCAACCACTGCGCCACCAGGGAAGCCCTATTTTAAGTTTTTTAAGGAACCTCCATACTGTTCTCCGTAGTGGCTGTATCAATTTACATTCCCACCAACAGTGCAAGAGGGTTCCCTTTTCTCCACACCCTCTCCAGCATTGTTGTTCATAGATTTTCCACTGCAGCTATTCTGAGGAGGCAAGAGCAGCCTCTGCTGTGCTTACGTAGATGGAGAAGAGAAGATATTGGAAGCTCGAGCCCTCGGCCCTGCTACTGTGTAAGGTTGGGAAAATCAGAGGGGTCGGGAAGAGAGAGTGAAGAGTATGGTGTCTCCGGAGGAAAGGGAAGATGTGTAGGATGATGGCTGGAACCTGACTGAAACTGACCATTGGCTTTTGATAACATGCAGGTCTTTGATAACACCTACAAGAGTGTTTCTTTTCTTTTCCTTTTTTTTGGAGGAATAGGAACTACAGCTTGACTGGATAGGGTTCAACGTAGAATGACTTTGTACCTTAGTGGACTGGTCCTTTTTACATGGTTGATGTTCCACTGTAATGCTATTCATGTGTTTTGACTTGAATTCTGTTTTAGTCTGATGTTAATGTTGCCACACCAGTTTTTCTGTGTTTTCACGTTTTGTCTTTTTTGTTTTTTTGGTTAGTGTATTAGTTTACTAGGGCTGCTATAACAAAGTACCTCAGACTGAGTGACTTAAACAACAAAAATTAATTTTCTCACAGTCTGGAGGCTTGATGTCAGAGATGGAGGTGTCAGCAGGGTTGGTTTCTTCTGGGGCCTCTCTCGGATTATAGATGACCATCTTCTTCCTGTGTCCTCACATTGTCCTCCCTCTGTACCTGTCTGCATCCAAATTTCCTCCTCTTAAACGGACGTTGGCAATATTGGATTAGGGCCCGCCCATATGACCTCATCTTAACTTAATTATCTCTTTCTAGATCCTGTCTCTAAATATGGTCACGCTCCGAGGTACTAGGCATAAGACTACAACATATGAATTTGGGGGAAGGTGATAGAATTCAGCCCATAACAATTACTGTGTATCTAGTGAACTTTTTAAAAATCTTTTTTGTGTGTTTTAAGTATTTTTTCTTTATAAAGCAGCAAATGGGGGCTGGATTAAAAAATATGCATTCTGATTAGATTCAGTTTGATCCAGATGGATTGGTCTTCTAATGTGACTTTACTCCTTTTGTTTTATTGTGATTTTAATATTTGGACCTATTTCTGCCACATTCTTTTATTATTTCTGTTTATCATCATTTTTCTTTACCTTTTTCTTCTTCTCTCCTTCTCCTGATTTCACATGAATTGGGTAAGTTTTCAATATTCTCCTTTCTCTACCTTGCCATTTGAAAGATTTCAATTGCCTTTCTATTCTTCTGGTAAGGATTCCTAAATTATAAACCTGTGTATGTCTCTGTACATTTTTAAACAAAGCTTAAGATTATTCAATGTTTCTATTGTCGTCTAGAATATGTTTTAACTCTCTTTGGAACATACTTCACGTTATTTTTACCTAGAGATTTAGATGTTCACTAAAATTTAGTATTTTTATAATTTGTCTTTAATTAAAATTTCCAGCATATTGGATCAATTTCTGTAATCCCTCCTATTTTGTATAATTGTCCTTGTATCAGTTGTAACAAACAACTTTAAAAAGCAGTGGCTTAAACAACAAAGTTTTATTTCTTGCTCACATTCCAGTTTGGCTAGAGGTTCAACTCCTGCATTCTGAAGCCACTGAAGGGGCAGCCTCCATATGGAAGAGTGTGGGTGGCTGGGACAGAGGGAAAAGGGTACCCTGGACTTGAGCTGGCTCTTAAAGCTTCCATGCAAGAGAATTATGCATCGCTTCTGCTCACATTTTCTTGGCCAAAGCAAGTCTCATGGCCAAGCCTGACTTCAAGAGGTACAGGAAAATCTAGTTCTCCCATGGGTAAGGGGACAGACGTTGGGTCTTGGTGAGCTGTGCAAGTCATATCCACCTTCACTCTGGCTTCACTTTCTTTCTTGCTGAAACATATTCTTTAAAAATTTCTTTAATGAGCATCTGTGGGTGGTAAACTCTCTATACGTGTAAAAGGCCTTTATTTTGTTCTTACTCTTAATTAAATGTTTAACTGTGTATAAAATTTGAAGCTTATTGTTTCTTTCCCTGAGCACTTTGAAAATATTATTCCATTGTCTTTTGTCTCGTATAGTTGCTAATGAAAGTTTTGTTGCAGCCTAATTGCCATTATTTTGTAGGTCATCTGTCATTTTGGGCATCTCTTAGATTTTAAAATTTCATTTGGGCATGTATTTATTTTTCCTTATCCTGCTTAAAAGTTGGACTATACATTGAACCTGAGGACTCCTGTCTTTCTTGAACTCTGGAAATTCTCAGCCATTATTTCTTCAGTTCTCTTCTTCTGGAACTCCTACTGGATACAAGTTGGAACTGCTAAAATTTACTAATAAATAGAATTTATCCTATTACTTTTTCTATTTCTCTGATTTTTTCTTCTCCAAGATTCCTAATTATTTTTCATAACTACCTTGTTTCATTTCTGTGTTTTTATTTTATTATATTTTTCTGGGTGTTGATTTTTGGCCATACTTGCCATACATATTTTAAAGTCTTTGTTAGATTGTTTTATGACATTGATTTTATTTGGAGTGATTTGATTTATTATTTATTTATCATTCTCTTTGTTAGCATTAGTTTCGTCTGTGTTTTAGAATTTGAGTTTACCAGCTCACTTTAAGTGGGGTGATTCATTTTTTTCTTGCTCTTTTCCTTTCTGCTTTCCTCTTTCTGCCTAGAGGTTTGGCTGTTGCCTTCAGCCAGGCCCTCATACCTTAGTTATGATCAAGGTTTTATAATTCTACAATATTTCTTTTTTCTTCTCTCTCTCTAAGGAAAGAAGAGTGATGTATTAGATTGGTAAAACAAAAAAAAAATGTGTCTGCACAAGTGTGATCCAGGGTCCAATCTTCCTTCACCTTTAGACTAGTTGGCCTACTGTATGGATACATATTCCTACTTCTACTACAGGAAGCGAGACAGGCTTTGCCCTGAGAGGGGAGGCCTAAGGGTTTCCTGTTTCACTGCCTACAACTGGGTAAAAAAGTCCATCCATTTCTCTCAAAAGACTGAGTCATCCAATTGTGGTCTCAGGCTGCATTCTTTAGTTCAGCGTTACTGTAATAAAACTGGTATGTTGATCTCCATCCGCATCCTGTGTCTACTTCTCCATTGGTTCAGAAGCCACATTGGAAAGAGACATGATTATCACTCCCCAAGCCCCAATAACCACCAATGTTTAAGGAAGGAGACATGGAAAAAACAGTCTTACTGCTGAGTGGTATACCATGAGAGTGCAGTGTCATGGAAACCAGAAGAGTCGAGTTTCAAGAAGGAGGGGGTGGCTAACCATCAAGTTAACGGAGACTTCCATTTCAGCCAGGATGAGGATGTCCAAGTGAGGTGTAGGGAGTCAGATCAAACTTCATCCTTACTAAAATTGCCAGCTAATCAGCATTCAGCCACCAGATTCCAGCAAAGAAAGAGAATGCAAAGGCGGGTTAAAAAGGTTCTGGTCACCAATTCAAGTGTGTGGAGGTGGGAGTTTTCCCACCAGACCAGCAAGCAAGCAATGCTCTGACATCAGCTGGGTGTCCTACAGTTTAACTCATTTTTTTTTTTATTCAAACAGAAAGTCACAAAAATTATAATCATCCTCATCAGTTCACTCAGTCCCATGTAATTAATTTTTTTTCATCTTGATCTTTTGTTAGCATTTTTATGAATTCATCAGTTTTCCATTAGAGTTCTGAAAATGCTTATTCATTCAGTTCAGCAGTATAGTCAGTTACCAGAAACCTGTACTTGTCAGAGTCTTTTCCATGAATTCCTTAAAGATGAAACCCTTTTATAGCAACATTTTTGCAAAAGCATCAGAGTACACCCAGAACTGTCTGTAAATGACAAAAGACTTAAAAATGACCATGGTTAAAGATTTGATGAAAGTTCATAACAATGCAATTGACAAGGAAATTTAGTTATTTCTGAGATATACATTTTAAAATAATAACTAGAGTTATGACTTATAACATTATACCAGAACATATAGGATTTTTAGGAATTTCATGTCATGTCTGAAACATTAATAACGTATTTCCATACAAATAACCCAAAGAAAGTTTAGTATTAGTTTTTTTAAATATTTAATTTTATTTATTTTTTTATACAGCAGGTTCTTATTAGTCATCAGTTTTATACACAGCAGCGTATACATGTCAATTCCAATCGCCCAATTCATCACACCACCATCCCCACGCCTCCGCGGCTTTCCCCCCTTGGTGTCCATACGTTTGTTCTCTACATCTGTGTCTCAACTTCTGCCCTGCAAACCGGTTCATCTGTACTATTTTTCTAGGTTCCACACACATGCGTTAAATTATACAATGTGTGTTTTTCTCTTTCTGACTTACTTCACTCTGTATGACAGTCTCTAGATCCATCCACATCTCAACAAATGACCCAGTTTCATTCCTTTATATGACTGAGTAATATTCCATTGTATATATGTACCACTTCTTCTTTATCCATTCATCTGTCAGTGGGCATTTAGGTTGCTTCAATGACCTGGCTGTTGTAAATAGTGCTGCAATGAACATTGGGGTGCATGTGTTTTTGTTTTTTTTTTTGCAGTACGCAGGCCTCTCACTGTTGCAGCCTCTCCCGTTGCAGAGCACAGGCTCCGGACGCGCAGGCTCAGCGGCCATGGCTCACGGGCCTAGCCGCTCCGTGGCATGTGGGATCTTCCCGGACCGGGGCACGAACCTGTGTCCCCTACATTGGCAGGCAGACTCTCAACAACTGTGCCACAAGGGAAGCCCGCATGTGTCTTTCTGAATTATGGTTTTCTCTGGGTATGTGCCCAGTAGTGGGATTGCTGGATCATATGGTAATTCTATTTTTAGTTTTGTAAGGAACCTCCATACTGTTCTCCATAGTGGCTGTATCAATTTACATTCCCACCAACAGTGCAAGAGCGTTTCCTTTTCTCCACACCCTCTCCAGCATTTGTTGTTTGTAGGTGTTCTGATGATGCCCATTCTAACTGGTGTGAGGTGATACCTAATGTAATTTTGATTTGCATTTCTCTAATAATTAGTGATATTGAGCAGCTTTTCATTTGCTTCTTGGCCATCTGTATGTCTTCTTTGGAGAAATGTCTATTTAGATCTTCTGTCCATTTTTGAATTGGGTTGTTTGTTTGTTTTTTTAATATTGAGCTGCATGAGCTGTTTATATATTTTGAAGATTAATCCTTTGTCAGTTGATTTGTTTGTAAATATTTTCTCCCATCTGAGGGTTGTCTTTTCATCTTGTTTGTACTTTGCTTTGCAAAATCTTTTAAGTTTCATTAGGTCCCATTTGTTTATTTTTGTTTCCATTACTCTAGGAGGTGGATCAAAAAAGACCTTGCTGTGATTTATGTCAAAGAGTGTTCTTCCTATATTTTCCTCTAAGAGTTTTATAGTGTCCAGTCTTACATTTAGGTCTCTAATCCATTTGGAGTTTATTGTTGTGTATGGTGTTAGGGAGTGTTCTAATTTAATTCTTTTTTTTTTTTTTTTTTTTTGTGGTACGCGGGCCTCTCACTGTTGCCGCCTCTCCCATTGCAGAGCGCAGGCTCCGGACGCACAGGCTCAGCGGCCATGGCTCACGGGCCTAGCTGCTCCGTGACATGTGGGATCTTCCCGGACCGGGGCACGAACCCGTGTCCCCTGCATTAGCAGGCGGACTCTCAACCACTGCGCCACCAGGGAAGCCCCTAATTTCATTCTTTTACATGTAGCTGTCCAGTTTTCCCAGCACCACTTATTGAAGAGACTGTCTCTTCTCCTTTGTATATCCTTGCCTACTTGTCATAGATTAGTTGACCATAGGTGTGTGGGTTTATATCTGGGCTTTCTGTCTTGTTCCATTGATCTGTGTTTCTGTTTTTGTGCCAGTACCATATTGTCTTGATTACTGTGGCTTTGTAGTATAGTCTGAAGTCAGGGAGTCTGATTCCTCCAGCTCCATTTTTTTCCCTCAACACTGCTTTGGCTATTTGGGGTCTTTTGTGTCTCCACAAAAATTTTAAGACTTTTTGTTCTAGTTCCATAAAAAATGCCATTGGTAATTTGATAGGGATTGCATTGAATCTGTAGATTGCTTTGGGTAGTATAGTCATTTTCACAATATTGATTCTTCTAATCCAAGAACACGGTATATCTCTCCATCTGTTGGTATCATCTTTAGTTTCTTTCGTCAGTGTCTTATAGTTTTCTGCATACAGGTCTTTTGTCTCCCTAGGTAGGTTTATTCCTAGGTATTTTATTCTTTCTGTTGCAATGGTAAATGGAAGTGTTTCCTTAATTTTTCTTGCAGATTTTTCATCATTAGTGTATAGGAATACAGGAGATTTCTGTGCATTAATTTTGTATCCTGCAACTTTACCAAATGCATTGATTAGCTCTAGTAGATTTCTGGTGGCATTTTTAGGATTCTCTATGTATAGTATGTCATCTGCAAACAGTGACAGTTGTACATCTTCTTTTCCAGTTTGTATTCCTTTTATTTCTTTTTCTTCTCTGATTGCCATGGCTAGGACTTCTAAAACTATGTTGAATAATAGTGGCGAGAGTGGACATCCTTGTCTTATTCCAGAACCTAGAGGAAATGCTTTCAGTTTTTCACCATTGAGAATGATGTTTGCTGTGTGTTTGTCATATATGGCCTTTATTATGTTGACGTAGGTTCCCTCTATGCCCACTCTCTGGAGAATTTTTATCTAAAATGGTGTTTAATTTTGTCAGAAGCTTCTTCTGCATCTATTGACATGATCATGTAGTTTTTATTCTACAATTTGTTAATATGGTGTATCACATCGATTGATTTGCGTATATTGAAGAATCCTTGCATCCGTGCAACAAATCCCACTTGATCATGGTGTATGATCCTTTTAATGTGTTGTTGGATTCTGTTTGCTAGTATTTTGTTGAGGATTTTTGCATCTGTATTCATCAGTGATATTGGTCTGTAATTTTCTTTTTTTGTAGTATCTTTGTCTGGTTTTGGTATCAGGGTGATGGTGGCCTCATAGAACGACTTTGGGAGTGGAGTGTTCCTTCCTCTGCAGTTTTTTGGAAGAGGTTGAGAAGGATGGGTCTTAGCGCTTCTCTAAATGTTTGGTAGAATTCACCTGTGAAGCCATCTGTTCCTGGAATTTTGTTTGTTGGAAGATTTTTAATCACAGTTTCAATTTCATTACTTGTGATTGGTCTGTTCATATTTTCTATTTCTTCCTGGTTCAGTCTTAGAAGGTTATACCTTTCTAAGAATTTGTCCGTTTCTTCCAGGTTGTCCATTTTATTGGCATAAAGTTGCTCGTGGTAGTCTCTTATGATGCTTTGTATTTCTGTGGTGTCTGTTGTAACTTCTCCTTTTTCATTTCTAATTTTATTGATTTGAGTCTTCTCCCTTTTTTTCTTGATGAGTCTGGCTAATGGTTTATCAATTTTATCTTCTCAAAGAACCAGCTTTGGGCTTCCCTGGTGGCGCAGAGGTTGAGAGTCCGCCTTCGATGCAGGGGACACGGGTTTGTGCCCTGGTCTGGAAAGATCCCACATGCCGCGGAGTGGCTGGGCCCGTGAGCCATGGCCGCTGAACCTGCGCGTCCGGAGCCTGTGCTCCGCAAGGGGAGTAGGCCACAACAGTGAGAGGCCCGCATATCACAAGAAGCAAAAACAAAAACAAACAAAAAAAGAACCAGCGTTTAGTTTTATTTATCTTTGCTATTGTTTTCTTTCTTTCTATTTCATTTATTTCCTCTCTGATCTTTATGATTTCTTTCCTTCTGCTAACTTTGGGTTTTGTTTGTTCTTCTTTCTCTAGTTCCTTTAGGTGTAAGGTTAGATTGTTTATTTGAGATTTTTCTTGTTTCTTGACTTAGGCTTGTATAGCTATAAACTTCCCTCTTAGAACTGCTTTTGCTGCATCCCATAGGTTTTGTATCATCGTGTTTTCATTGTCATTTGTCTCTAGGTAGTTTTTGATTTCTTCTTTGATTTCTTCAGTGATCTCTTGGTTATTTAGTAACATATTATTTAGCCTCCATGTGTTTGTGTTTTTTATGGTTTTTTTCCCTGTATTTCATTTCTAATCTCATTGCATTGTGGTCAGAAAAGGTGCTTGATATGATTTCAATTTTCTTAAATTTACTGAGGCTTGATTTGTGACCCAAGATGTGATCTATCCTGGAGAATGTTCCGTGCACACTTGAGAAGAAAGTGTAATCTGTTGTTTTTGGATGGAATGTCCTATAAATATCAATTAAATCTAACCGGTCTGTTGTGTCATTTAAAGCTTCTGTTTCCTTATTTATTTTTTGTTTGGATGATCTGTCCATTGGTGTAAGTGAGGTGTTAAAGTCCCCCACTATTATTGTGTTACTGTCAATTTCCTCTTTTATAGCTGTTAGTAGTTGCCTTATGTATCGAGGTGCTTCTATGTTGGGTGCATATATATTTATAATTGTTATATCTTCTTCTTGGATTGATCCCTTGATCATTATGTAGTGTCCTTCCTTGTGTCTTATAACATTCTTTATTTTAAAGTCTATTTTATCTGATATGAGTATTGCTACTCCAGCTTTCCTTTGATTTCCATTTGCATGGAATATCTTTTTCCATCCCCTCACTTTCAGTCTGTATGTGTCCCTAGGTCTGAAGTGGGTCTCTTGTAGACAGCATATATATGGGTCTCATTTTTGTATCCATTCAGCAAGCCTGTGTCTTTTGGTTGGAGCATTTAATCCATTCACGTTTAAGGTAATTATCGATATGTATGTTCCTATGACCATTTTCTTAATTGTTTTGGGTTTGTTTTTGTAGGTCCTTTTCTTCTCTTGTGTTTCCCACTTCGAGAAGTTCCTTTAGCAGTTGCTGTAGAGCGGGTTTGGTGGTGCTGAATTCTCTTAGCTTTTGCTTGTTTGATTTCTTCATCGAGTCTGAATGAGATCCTTGCCGGGTAGAGTAATCTTGATTGTAGGTTCTTCCCTTTCATCACTTTAAGTTTATCATGCCACTAGCTTCCGGCTTGCAGAGTTTCTGAAGAGAAATCATCTGTTAACCTATGGGAGTTCCTTTGTATGTTATTTTTCGTTTTTCCCTTGCTGCTTTCAGTAATTTTTCTTTGTCTTTAATTTTTGCCAATTTGATTACTATGTGTCTCGGCATGTTTCTCCTTGCATTTATCCTGTATGAGACTCTCTGTGCTTCCTGGACTTGGGTGGCTATTTCCTTTCTCATGTTCGGGAACTTTTCGACTATAATCTCTTCAAGTATTTTCTCGGGTCCTTTCTCTCTCTCTTCTCCATCTGGGACACCTGTAATGGGAATGTTGTTGCATTTACTGTTGTCCCAGAGGTTTCTTAGGCTGTATTCATTTCTTTTCATTCTTTCTTGTTTATTATGTTCTGCAGCAGTGAATTCCACCATTCTGTCTTCCAGGTCACTTATCCGTTCTGCTTCAGTTATTCTGCCATTGATTCCTTCTAGTGTAGTTTTCATTTCAGTTATTCTGAAATATTCTGTTCATCTCTGTTTATTTGTTCTTTAATTCTTCTAGGTCTTTGTTAAACATTTCTTGCGTCTTCTCGATCTTTGCCTCCATTCTTTTTCCGAGGTCCTGATCATCTTCACTATCATTATTCTGAATTCTTTTTCTGGAGGGTTGCCTATCTCCACTTCATTTAGTTGTTTTTCTGGGGTTTTATCTTGTTCCTTCATCTGATACTTAGCCCTCTGCCTTTTCATCTTGTCTATCTTTCTGTGTATGTGGTTTTTGATCCACAGGCTGCAGGATTGTAGTTCTTCTTGCTTCTCTTGTCTGCCATCTGGTGGATCAGGCTATCTAAGAGGCTTGTGTAGGTTTCCTGATGGGAGGGACTGGTGGTGGGTAGAACTGGCTGTTGCTCTGGTGGGCAAAGCTCGGTAAAACTTTAATCCTCTTGACTGCTGATGGGTGGGGCTGGGTTCCCTCCCTGTTGGTTGTTTGGCCTGAGGCAACCCAACACTGGAGCCTACCTGGGCTCTTTGGTGGGGCTAATGGCAGACTGTGGGAGGGCTCACGCCAAGGAGTACTTCCCAGAACTTCTGCTGCCAGTGTCCTTGTCCTCACAGTGAGCCACAGCCACCCCCCGCCTCTGCAGGAGACCCTCCAACAGTAGCAGGTAGGTCTGGTTCAGTCTCCTATGGGGTCACTGCTCCTTCCCCTGGGTTCTGATGTGCACACTACTTTGTGTGTGCCCTCCAAGAGTGGAGTCTCTGTTTCCTCCAGTGCTGTCAAAAGTCCTGCAATCAAATCCCACTAGCCTTCAAAGTCTGATTCTCTTGGAATTCCTCCTCCCGTCGCTGGACCCCCAGGTTAGGAATCCTGACGTGGGGCTCAGAACCTTCACTCCATTGGGTGGACTTCTGTGGTATAAGTGTTCTCCAGTTTGTAAGTCATCCACCTAGCAGTTATGGTATTTGAGTTTACTGTGATTGCTCCCCTCCTACCGTCTCATTGTGGCTTCTCCTTTATCTTTAGTTGTGGGGTATCTTTTCTGGTGAGTTCCAGTGTCTTACTGTCGATGATTGTCCAGCAGCTAGTTGTGAGTGTGGTGTTCTCACAAGAGGGAGTGAGAGCACGTCCTTCTACTCTGCCATCTTGGTTCCGTGCCTAATTCTACAATATTTCTGCAGGTTGTAGGGAGTTAGCTGGTCCATTCACAGACCCAGAAGGAAGCTTGGTTCCTCCTACTTTGCCAGACCCCAGGCTCTGTAACATCCGAAGCCTCAGGCTTTATTCAGCAGCATTACAAAAAGGACACCTACCCTCCTTTCAGGAGCAGTGGCCACCTCCAGCTTCTAGCTTCAAGAAGTGAACTTGGCTCTAGGCTTCTGCATGGCATGGAACCATTTTAGTCTCCATTATCTTGCAGAAGCAAGTGTCTCGGCTACCAGCAGAGTTTGAAAGGTCATGGTTTGAGCATCCTTACTCCCCTCCATCATTGTTTTGGGTTTCTGTCTCTTTTTAGATCCATAGGACAATTTTGCTGAGCCTTGATACATATTTCCTGTTTGTTGCTTATTTTTCTTTTTGTTACTTTTTCTTTCTCATCTATTATTTATAAGTGTTGAAGCAGAAGTTTAGATCAACTTTGGGTTTTGAACTTACTAAGTCATTCTAATGAGAAATACCTGCCTCTATTCCTGCCCCCCCCCAAACCCCTTTATCCTATATGCCATAATGTAAAAGGAAGACACATCTAAAAAATTCACAATGATGCTTTATTTTTTCTTAGATTCTGGGAGTAAAGAATACATTGATGTCATTGCTAAATAGCACAGTAGTAACGAGCATGGGCTGTGCCAGTCACCTGCCATATGACCAGAGTCTTCTCTGTAGTGTGGGGATGATACGTTGTACCTATTTTATAGAGCTTTTGAATAGATTACATGGAATAGTGCATGTGAAGAGTGCTGCACAGTGCCTACTGTTAGTAAGTAACTATAGGGATATACAGTTCAAGTTATAACTCACTAGCATTTATGCTTTGAAATTTTTTGTAACAGTGGCAGGGAGAGATATCTAGTAAGTACATACGGCAATGTTAGAGGTGCTGGAATGTCTTTCCTGTTCCCCAAACAACATTTTTTTTTTTCAAACAACATTTTTGAAATCTCATTATTAGAGAGACTTTTTATTTGGATTAGTACATCTTTCTTTAAATTAGAGGTTTTCTGGGCTTCCCTGGTGGCGCAGTGGTTGAGAGTCTGCCTGCCGATGCAGGGGACACGGGTTCGTGCCCCGGTCTGGGAGGATCCCACATGCTGCGGAGTGGCTGGGCCCATGAGCCGTGGCTGCTGAGCCTGCGCGTCCGGAGCCTGTGCTCTGCAACGGGAGAGGCTGCAGCAGTGAGAGGCCTGCGTACCGCTAAAAAATAAATCAATTAAAAGAATAAAATAAATTAGAGGTTTTCCACAGCAAAGTTATTTGTGAAGCTGAGTAGCAGGGTTCTCCACATACCTACCTTTATATGTTTCACTTTGGTCAGGTTGCTTTCCTGATTGCTGATTGAGGGAAAAAAGGAATTAGAGTCTTATTTGGGCAGGAAGAAATTATGACACTACCCAGGGTGGGCAGGTGGATCTGCATGGAATATGCTGGTGGGGTTTCTAGCAACTGGTGAACAGTGTAACATGGATGGTCAGGAGTCTCAGGGGCAGGGATTAGAGTGCAGGATGCATCGTGCAGCTTTGGCTAAACTGTACTATGGTAGCAAACAATTCTAAAATACAGGCAGATTATAACAACAAAGGCTTATTTTGCTCATGTTTTGTGCCCTATCTGAGAAAATTTACGGCTCACTGCCAAAGGAAAGGCTAACATGGTGGAGCTGTGCAATGGCTCTTATGCTTCTGCTTGGAGGAGGAGCAACTCACTTCCACTCACATTTTATTGGCCAAAGCAAGTCACACAGCCAAGCTTGAACTATAATTCTGTCCTCCACAGCTTAAGTGCACATGTGACCCTGGTAGACCCATTGTGGGACCAAGAAGTGTTAAGTCCTCTATTGGCTTCCTCAATACCATGTTCTTACCATATCAAGCAGAGGGTGCCCAAATATGTCAACATATTTGTGACTAATGTTGCAAAAGCATGAGGAATCGGGAAACTCAGTAGAGATGAAATATAATTAGTATCAATGTCTAGGCTTGTTATAAACTGAATTCTGTGTGCCCTCAAATTCATATATCGAATAAGAACCTGCTGTATAAAAAATAAATAAAATAAAATTTTTAAAAAAGAGAAATGTTTAACAAAGACCTAGAAGAATTAAAGAAGAAACACCTAGAAAAAAAAAATTCATATATCGAAACCCTAACCCCCAGCACTTCAGAGTATGACTGTATTTGATGAAGATAGGGCTTTTAAAGAGGTAATTAGGTTAAAATGAGGTCATTTGGATGGGCCCTAATTCAATATGACTGGTGTCCTTGTAAGAAAACGAAATTAGGACACAGAAGGAAGATGATGTGAAGACACAGGGAGAAGATGGTCATCTACAACTCAAGGAGAGGGGCCTCAGAAAAAACCAAGTTTGTTGATACCTTGATCTCAGACTTCTACCCTGCAGGATGGTGAGAAAATAAATTTCTGTCATTTAAGCCACCCAGTCTGTGGTATTTTGTTATGGCAGCCAGAGCAAATATTACAAGGCTTTAACTTACAACATGAGAAGGGTCTGTTGTCCTCCTACCCCTCTAAAACACTAGTGAATCCTGGTCTATCTTTGATCTGGGGATTAGTGTTGAGGAATTCTCTTGGGGCTTTCCAAGGGTAAGGGCCATGCTCATTGCCATAAAAAAATTTGTCTCTTTGTTTCCCACCCCTCTATGCCCTCTTGCTGACCATCCCATTCAGATAATAATGGCTCAAGTCAAGCCCATTGGGAATGTTTCTTCCCACTGCTGGTGACAGTGTGCTATTAGTCTAGCTAGCTGTGCCTTTGTTCATTTCTTCCCTCAATTTAGATACAGACACTTGAACTCGAGATTTGTTTATGATGAATTTATTCTCAAATTCTAAACAAGTAATGCATTATAGATGTGTTGGAGTCTAAGCAAATAATCAAAATATGATATAGCTCTGTTGGTTCAATAACCACATTGCATTCCACTCTGGTGCTCTTTAGGCTATTGTAGAAACAGCTGCCAGTGGATTTGTGTGTGGGGGGGCGGTTTAGCACATACTAACATACTTGTTCTTGCTCAATAAAGACATTGTGAAAAGAAATGATGAGAAATGCGCTATTCACTCTTCGTGTGCGAAAATGCCTACCAAACACATATCATTTAAAGTTGTGCACAGTTGACATTCCCAGTCATATTTACCAGGAATGGAATTTTTCTCAGAGCCACCCTATATGCAAAGTCTTACAAGGTCTTGATGCTTAAAGCAAAGATGCCTCTATTTTGAACACTTGGGGTTTAAAAAAAATCTAATTTATTCTGAAATCCTTTCTGCATTTAAAAAATTGTGTCTGAATTCTCAATGCAGTCAGAGTGACTGTTTGGTAGACAAAATGTATCCCTAAACCATCAAGGGATTTTCATAAGCAATTGGGATTACTCCAAAATACATTGCAGATTGGTATCAACTATCATATTTGAATTTGTATTCTAGCACTGAGAGCAATTTGTAGCACATTTTAAATCATGGCTCCTCCCTCACAATTTCAAAATGCTCCTGTCTCTGACAAGCACCAAATATGCTGTTGCTACAGCAGCAACATCAGAAATTGCCCAGAGATATCACACAAAACTGAATGACGGAAGAAAATTTCATAATCACTTTATAAGTACAAACCTTAAGTATAGCCCAATCTCCTTCAACTGGAGAAAAATTGAGATGAGTTTGGATTGAGAATGTTAATTGGAAACTGATATGCATGGCTCTCTGGCACAGAATTTAACTATTGTCAGGGCTGCCTTCCTATCCAAGAAAGCTACCAAAAGTTAACTTATCTCATTTCCCCCCCCCCAAATAAAAGCTTAGATTCCGGAGTGTACAAGCCAAATCCATAGAGAAAATCCTAAAATTGCAAATTCTATAGCTATGAATTCACCCTAATAATATCTTTTATTATTTAGACCTAGTAAAAATTCTAATGATCTGCAGAACAGTAAAATCTCTAGTTTAGCCAGAGATTGAAGTGTTTTTTGGACTGTGCTATATGAAAGGCATCAGAGACAATAGAGTCTTGATAGATATCCACTCTAACATTTGCAAAAAGCATTAACAATATATCACACTTCACTGCCAGCTGCAAACCCATAATATTATTCACAAATTATGCATTTAAGATTGGGGAGCTGGAGACATTTTTGTAATGCTAATATATTAAGACATCTCCTCCAGAGAGGTTCTATAGAACCTCTGCCTGCATTTTTCATATCCACCTTACTGCTTGACCATGTGATGATTTTGAAATTGTTGCCTGGCTACACTGATCCCTATTTCCTAGAGTATTATCTGCTGGTGTTCAGAGGGGTTATGTTCAGAAGTGTTACTTCCAGAAACTAGACTCTAATATATATATAATTTATCTAAGGAAATTTCTAAAATCATTAAAAATACTTTTAACTGTTAGTTGATTCAATCTGAGGAAAAAGAAAAGGATTCCTTTGAATAATAAAATGATAATAAGACCAGAAAAATTAAAATTGAATAACATGCAAATAACGTGGGCATGGGGATTAGTACTTAAGATATACCTTTATTCTTATTATTTTGATTAACAAATGACAAAAACTGCAGAATAGAAAAAAAAGGGGGAAATTTATAGCAGATGCTTTTAAATAGACCTAAAACTTTTAAGTATCCCAAAGGAAGTAGAATTAATTTATGATGAGATTGGAGTCTTTGATATCTCTATTAAGACTAACAAGAAAGAGGCATATGGTGGGGAAATATTAGTAAGGTAGACATGTCTGGCTAAATGGTGTACAATGAAAGCATTAATTAAGACACATGAACAATAATAATAACAGCAGCAGCAAAATTAACAGTTATGGTAATAATAATTAAAAGCCTAGGTGAAAGGGAAAAAGAAGTAAGATGGGGTAGAGGTCATTCTGTGTTGTTATGATTTTATCCAAGCAATAACCAATCACATAATGCAACCCAATAGACCTAGTTTGACAGCTGAATGGATTAACACAGTTCCTTTCATTAGACTCTAGGTTGCTGGGATCAGATTAGTCCACTAGGCACTGAAGAGGAAGCAAGAAAGTAGGGACAGAAGGGCCATCTTGGGGGAAGAAAGGGGTAGGAAGAAATCATAAGGTCAGCTTCTTAAGTCCTGCTGGACAGAGATGGGGCAGAAAATTGTGATCTTCAGATAATGCCAGAAACTCATTTTAGCTGCAACCTTTTCTCTGCAGTCAACATTTATTTGAGCCTCTGACAATGATAGAAATGAAAAGCTTGACCTGCACTTTTCTCTCTTTACTAGTCTGTCAATCTGATGAAATTTGACCAAGAAGTAGGTACCTATTAAATTGGAAATCAATACATCAGCATTTATCCTCAGAGACAGCATATAGTTGTGGTTAAGAGTATTACTTTTGGTATGAAACAAACCTGTGTATGAGCCTAAACTTAGTTTTCTCATCTATAAAATTAAGTCAAAAATACTTACCTTACACAGCTGATGCAATGACTCAAGGAATTGGTACATATGAGCAGTAAGCCCTAGACCTGACCCATAGTATGCATTTAACAATCTTTAGACATTATTATATTAAATTATTAATATTTTTATTATTAGTGGTTATAAGTTATAATAAAGTAGAAGCACAGAATTTAGTTTTGTTAATAGGAAAAATTTAATACATTATTCTAGGATTCATTGGGCATCTTCAGACATTTGAAGGAAAAGATTATACTCTTATTGAAAATGTGATACATAATAATTACAAAATAACATCCTCAGAGAAAGATATATTCATATGAATAAGTATTTTACTCTATGTAAGTTTCATATCCTAATGAAATTTGGATCAGAATTAATATATAATGAAAAAGTAATTTTTAAGAATAACTTGTTCCTGTTGCAGGGGAAGTTTGCAAATGATGTTGTGTAGTATATTTAAGAAGCCCCACAGTGTTCTCAACTACTCCATTTGACATTTAGTTAATGCAGCAGAGGGTTTCTACATGACAGTGAGAAGAGAACATTACACAAGTCACCATGTTCTGTAGGTTTCTTGCCAGCTTGCTTTATGTTCATTTAACTGGTTGCTTTTTATAACTACCCTGTGCCTGACCAGTTTTCAAACTACAAAAGGATTATTCAACTTCGTTATTCCATGTTGCCCTCAGCCTTTAAACAAGCAGGATTTTAAAAATGAATATTGGCCCTAAAGTAATCCTTTCTTCATAAAACAACCAAAGAAGAAAAACTCCTTAGTGGAACTTACAAATTAAAAACTCTTTTTCAGGTAGCAAGTAATTAAGACTGCTGGTTCCTTTACTTCCCAGACATAGACTGAGGACTCCCATCACTGGGTAGAATGGAGTAGTTTATGTCAAACTTGCATTCCTGCTGAGAACAACCAGAAAAGATGGATAAAACACACACAAAAATCCATATGTTTAAAGACATTAAAGAAATGGAGAAACAAAGAGAAACAGAAGGATTACAGTTCTGGAGAGGAGAGAACCGTTTAGAGTTTAGCTGATAATCTTCATTCTCTTTTTTTTTTCTGAAGGATTCTGTCAGTTTCAGGCATTGGCTGAAAATTTTGGTTCAAGGAGTCTCAAATACATGATTACTTTTCTCTTCAAGATATATGCCAAATTCTGAAGGTATCTATAAGGCTAACAAATACAGAGGGGGATTTCCCAGAGTCTCTTGGTTCTAGAGAAACAAAAGATTCACTGGGCTCCCAGTTAAAAACTTTTGCTTTTAAAAGTGCCTTGCTGTAGGAACCAGGTTAAATTAGAGCTAGACTGTCTTACTAAAATTGCAACACAGCCTTGACTCAGCTTAGTCCTTAGCTGGATAAAGAGGATCACCCTTCCCCTGAGCCCATTAAACCTAGTAGAAGTGATTAACTTTCTCTGGTGAAAGATAACATCATCTGGTTATCATGTTTGTTATTTAAACAAAAGTCATTATATATGTCAAGAAACACAATCATATAGCAAAACTCCAAGAGAAAAATCAGGCTGTAGAAACAGACTTATGGGTGATCTAGACATTGTAGGTAAACAACATGGGCTTTCAAATAACTTTAATTATCATACTCAAGAAAAGAAAAAAAGAAAGCAATATAGGTTAAAAAATGGAAAAATTTCACCAGAGAATGGGAATGTAGAAAAAAGCAAATGAAAATTTCAGAAATAAAAGATACAATATATGAAATTAAGTACACAATAGATGGATTTAACATAGACTAGACACAGAACAAGACAGGATTAAACTACGAACAATAAATGCTGGAGAGGGTGTGGAGAAAAGGGAACCCTCTTGCCCTGTTGTTGGGAATGTAAATTGATACAGCCACTATAGAGAACAGTATGGAGGTTCCTTAAAAAACTAAAAATAGGGCTTCCCTGGTGGCGCAGTGGTTGAGAGTCCGCCTGCTGATGCAGGGGACACGGGTTCGTGCCCCGGTCCAGGAAGATCCCACGTGCCGTGGAGCGGCTGGGCCCGTGAGCCATGGCCGCTGAGCCTGTGCGTCCAGAGCCTGTGCTCCGCAACGGGAGAGGCCACAACAGTGAGAGGCCCACGTACCGCAAAAGAAACAAAACAAAAAAACCCAAAAAACTAAAAATATAACTACCATACGACCCAGCAATCCCATTACTGGGCATATACCCTGAGAAAACCATAATTCAAAAAGAGTCAAGTACCACAATGTTCATTGCAGCTCTATTTACAATAGCCAGGACATGGAAGCAACCTAAGTGTCCATCGGCAGATGAATGGATATATATATGGATGTATATATATTCCATATATACAATGGAATATTACTCAGCCATAAAAAGAAACGAAATTGAGTTATTTGTAGTGAGGCGGATGGCCCTAGAGTCTCTCATGTGGAGTGAAGTAAGTCAGAAAGAGAAAAACAGATACTGTATGATAACACATATATATGGAATCTAAAAAATAAGGTTCTGAAGAACCTAGGGGCAGGACAGGAATAAAGACTCAGATGTAGAGAATGGACTTGAGGACACGGGGAAGAGGAAGGGTATGCTGGGACGAAGTGAGAGAGTGGCATGGACATATATACACTACCAAATGTAAAATAGATAGCTAGTGGGAAGGAGCTGCATAGCACAGGGAGATCAGCTTGGTGCTTTGTGACCACCTAGAGGGGTGGGATAGGGAGGGTGGGAAGGAGGGAGATACAAGAAGGAGGAGATATGGGGATATATGTATATGTATAGCTGGTTCATTTTGTTATAAAGCAGAAACTGACACATCATTGTAAAGCAATTATACTCCAATAAAGATGTGTAAAAAAAAAAAAGATTAAAGAACTAGAAGGCACATTAATAGAATATGTCCGCAAATAAAGCATACATAGAAAAAGAATGGAAATAAGGGTAAGAGTGCAATAGATATGTGGGACACAGAGAAAATATCTAACATACATATAATTAGATCCAAATGAAGGGGGAAAAAAAAACATAAATCAGATGGTCAAGTAAAAAACAAATAGTAAGATGTTATGTATAAATCCATTCTCTCATTAATTACATTAAATGTAAATGGACTAAATACTGTCAGTAAAAGATGGTGAGATTTTCTGAAAAACAAAAATTTAAGTATATGTTGATTACAAGAGGTACACCTTACATGTAAGGAGTTTAAAGTAAAAGAAATGGTTTAAAGAGAACACACAAAGCATCAACAAAAGGAAAGCTGGTATAGTTACTCTAATACCAGACAAAATAATCTTTAAAGTAAAGTATTACCAGAGATTAAGAGAGACATTTCACAACTATAAATGAGTCAGACGAACAGGAATATATTGCAACCCTACATTTGTATGTGCCTGATAATATCGTTTAAAAATAAAGCAAATGTTGATAGAGCTAAAAAGAGACATAGAAATATGTCAGTATCATTAAGAATATAGAATATCTGTCTGACTTAATCTAATTGACATATACAGAAACTGCATCCAGCAACATCCAAATTTGTGCTTTTCAAGTGCACAGTAAACCTTTATCACAATCAATGATGTGTTGGTTAAAAGCAAACCCTAACAAGTGTCAAAAGATTAAAATTATTCAGGGCATGTTCTCTGTCTACAGTGTAAATAAGATATAAATGAATAACAAACAGGTAGCCAGAAAATGCCCAACTGCTTGTTCAGTTGACTGATATCCTCTTAAATAACCAATAGGTAAAGAAGAAACTTAAAATTTTGAACTGAATGGTAATGATATGATATATCAAAATTTGTGACATGTGACTAAAGGAGTGCTCAGAGAAAAATTTAGAGGCTTTAATATTTTAGAAAATAATAAAAACTGAAAATCCATGATTTAAGCTTCCTTCTCAATAAGCTAGAAAATAGAAACAGCAAGTCAAATCCAAGCAGGAGGAAGAAAACAATAAAGATGAGAGCAAAAACCAGTGAAGTAGAAAATGAATGTAAAACAGAATAATAAATCAACCAAACGAAAAGTTGGTTCCTTGAAAACATTAGTAAAATTGATAAACCATTAGAAAGATCAACCAAAGAAAAAAATAGAGAAAACACAAATTACTAGTGTCAAGAATGAAGCAGGAGACATTACTGCAGACCCAAATGACATTAAGAAGAAAATAAGAAGGTATTATAAGTAATTTTATGCCAATACATTAAAAAATTCAGAGAAAAGACCAATTCTTCAGAAACACAAGTTAACACAGTTGATAGAAGAAATGAAAACATTTGAATATCTCTATATTGGCTAAAAAATTTGATTTGGTTAATTAAAAACCTTATCACAAAAAACTGAGATGTCTTCATAAGTAGAGTTTGAAAATATGGAAGCAAGAAATAGCATGAATCTTAAACTCTTCCAGAGGATATAAATAGAAAAAAATACTTCCTAACTCTTTTTTGAGGTGGTATAATCTATAATCTTGATCTCTAAACTGACAAGATCATTAAAAGAAAGAAAAATTATAAACCCATGTCTTTCATCAGCTTAGATATAGAAATCCTAACCAAAACATTAGCTAATTGAACCCAATAGAATGACAGTAGGGTAGCACATCACAACTTTATTCCAGGAATGTAAGGGTTTTTAATATTAAGCAAAACTCAAAAAATGTAATTCATCATATAAAAATAGATGCACAAAAAGTATATGATAAAATTCAAATAAATTTATAATCTATCATGAAAATCTTAACACAATGAAAACAGAAGGGAACTTCCTGGGTTGATAAGGACTATCTACAAAAGATAAAAAAACACTGTGAGTGGACATCATAATTATGATGAAATAGTGTAAGATTTCCCAAGAGGCTGAGAATGAGACATGGAGGTCTCTCATAACTGCTTCTATTCAATATTGAATTGAAGGTCTTAGTTTGTACGTTAATGACAAATACATACATACATACAAGTCATGTGTATTGGAAAGGAAGAAATTAAATATCTACATTATTTATAGACAACA
This sequence comes from Stenella coeruleoalba, assembly GCF_951394435.1. Classification (NCBI taxonomy): domain Eukaryota; kingdom Metazoa; phylum Chordata; class Mammalia; order Artiodactyla; family Delphinidae; genus Stenella; species Stenella coeruleoalba. The sequence goes on from NC_137160.1 coordinate 48,060,397, forward strand.
TGATCTTGTCAAAAATTTAAATGAATCTAGAGACAAGCCATTATAATTAATAAATGAATTTAGCAAGGTTGCAGGTTACAAGAAAAAGATTAGAATTAAGTGAACTTGGCATGATATCTGAAGAAAAGATCTTTTGCTAACATGGATTTCTTTTCTATACACCAACAACAAATAATTTGAAATTGACATTTCAAAAAGATGCCATTACAATAGCAATAGAAAACAGCAAATATCTGAGAATAAATTTAATGTAAGATGTGAAATTAAAATTTACATTTTAAACTGAAAAACCATGATTCATTGCTGGTAGAAGTTAAAGACATAAATAAATGGAGCAATATACCATGGCCATAGATTGGAAGACTCAGTATTGTGAAGATGTCAGTTCTTTCCAAATTGAGCTACACATTCAATGTGATTACAATTGAAATTCCAGCATTTTTAATGGAAACTCACAAATTCTAAAATTTATATGTAAATGCAAAGAATCTAAAAAAGTCAAAACAATCTTGAAGAAGAACAAAGATGGAGATGTTAATCTACCAAATTGAAGACCTAATTTAAAGCTATAAAAGAGTGTGGTATTGATGCAAGGATAGATAAAAAATTTAAGAATAGACGAATGGAACAGAATAGAAAATTCAGAAACAGACCCAAACATTAATAGTCACAGTTCTATGAAAAAGGTGACAATGCAGTGCAGTGGGGAAAACGAGAGCATTTTAAAATAAATAATGCTGATTAATTGGAATATCTCTATAAATGAATCTTGGCCACTACCTTATATCAAAAAATAATTTCAGATGGATTTCAGATCTAAATTTAAAGGCAAAACAGTAAAACTTTAAAATAATACAAAGGAGAACACTTTCATGACCTCAAAATAGGCAAAGCACAGGGAGATCAGGTCAGTGCTTTGTGACCACCTAGAGGGGTAGGATAGGGAGGGTGGGAGGGAGGGAGACGCAAGAGGGAAGAGATATGGGAACATATCTGTATGTATAAATGATTTACTTTGTTAAAAATCAGAAACTCACACACCATTGTAAAGCAATTATACTCCAATAAAGATGTAAAAAAAAGATTTCTTATTTTAAAAAAGTTAAAAAAAATTATTTGTTTTTGCTTCATTGGGTCTTCATTGCTGCGCACGGGGGCTTTCTCTAGGTGCTGCAAGCAGGGGCTACTCTTTGCTGTGGTTGCGTGCTTCTTATTGAGGTGGCTTCTCTTGTTGTAGAGCATGGGCTCTAGGCATGCAGGCTTCAGTAGGTGTGGCACATGGGCTCAGTAGTTGTGGCTTGTGGGCTCTAGAGCGCAGGCTCAGTAGTTGTGACACATGGGCTTAGTTGCTCCGTGGCATGAGGGATCTTCCCAGACCAGGGATTGAACCCGTATGCACTGGCAGGCAGATTCTTAACCACTGTGCCACCAGGGAAGTCCCAAAAATTTCTTAAATAAGACATACTTATAAAAGAAACATTTTTGATACATTAGAAATATATTAAAATGAAGAGCTCCTATTCATCAAAAGACACCATTTAAAGAGTAAAAAGGCAAGCCAAGCCCCAGAGTGGAAGAGGAGTATTTTTTAATACATATAAATACATACATATTTTCAGTACAAAGAGGTTGCATCCAGAATATATAAAGAACTCCTACAAATCAAAAATGAAAAGACAGCATGATTCCATTTATATATAGTTCAGAAGCAGGGACAACTAAGCTATGGTGTAAACACATGATAGTTATTAACCTTGGCTGGGCTAGTGATTAGAAGGGGGCACGAGAGCAGCTCTTGGTGTCTTGGAGTTCTATTTCTTCATCTGGGTATTGCAGACATGAATGTGCTCACTTTGGGAAAAGTCATTGTGATTTATGCAACTTTTGTATGTATGTTAAACTTTAATGAAAAGCTAAAACCAAAAACAGTGCACCAAAGTACAAATCGCTACTGAGTACCAGAAGGCTATAGAAGAAAGGCAGGGCAGCTGCTTGTGGGAAAGCACCTCTTTTGTCTTTTCACCATTTCAAATGCCAGTGGCCAAACATTTTAGGTCATACAGTACAACAGCAAAAAATAGTTTGAGCAAGGATTTACAGTATGTATATGTTTACACGTCATTATGAATGTTGCAAAACATATATGTGGTACGTTATAGCATCCGATGTACGTGTTTTGCACATGATGAACACATGACCATAATTAAGTGTATAAAGGATGAAATAAAATAAGCAGTATTTTTTAAAAAAGTTTTTTCTATCAATCATATAAAATCTTATAAAGTTTTTTTTTCTCCTTTAAAAAGAAAAGAGCATGAAAGGAATGTGATTCAATATGTAAGTGCTGCCGACAGATACAATTAGGTCATCACTGCTTTTACCTCTTACTGTGTCCAATGATGAGCTTATACTAGGAAGAAAAGTCAGCTCAGGAATCTTATTATTTACTTGTGCTGTATTATTTATGCTATCTTCAATCTGAAGTTTCTTTGAAAGAATGTTTTAAAGCCATTTGTTCATTTATGAGAGGGGTAATTTAGTTCAAACCAGATAATATAAACCATAAATTCATTTAACCAGACATGATATGCTGTAAGTCATGGCAACACCTTAAAGTGCCTCTCTGGGAAATGTCCATTCTTCCTTCAGTGCCACATGACACCTGACCAGTGTCAATCCAAAATTTAATGCATCTAAACTAATTTGTTTCCCACTTTAGGATGAAAAATGTAATACAGGAATTCTAATATTTTCTTCCCACTCCCAGTGGATTGTCTTGAGGGTACTTAGAATGCATGCACTCTTTGATAGGTAAGTGAAGTCGCACGGTTTTGCTTGTAAATCAAGACCATAAGTCAGTGCAGTTACATCTGGGACTAAAAGGAAGTGAATCGTTCTAATGTAAACTTCACTGTGTCCAATCCATACGTCAACAATGGTCAAAGACTATTGGAATGGTTTTTACACTACAACTCCACTGGACACAGCAAAGTTTTCATGGAACAATTTCCTCCCTCTCTGAATTTTCAGAGAAAGAGCAGTGGACTCTTCTGTCCCTATCTCATTCTATCCCTATGGCAAATCTCTTCTTGTGCATGTCACTTTACCTCTCTAGATCTGATTTCCTCAAATATAAAATGAGGGATTTGTAGTGAGTGAGTATGAAGCTCCTTCAAGTTAATGTAAGTGTTATGGGCCAAACTGTGTCCTCTTAAAATTCGTATGTTGAAATTCTAACTCCTAATACTTCAGAATGTGACTCTATTTGGAGATAAGGCCCTTAAACAAGAAGTTAAATTTAAATGTGGTCCTATGTGTTGGCCTGAATCCAATATGACAGGTGTCCTTATAAGAAGAGAAGATCAGGACAGAAATAAACACAAAGGGAAGACCATGTAAAGACACAGAGAGAAGATGACCTATAAGCTAAGGAGACTGGCCTTAGCCGAAACCAACCTTGCTGACACCTCCAACTCAGATATCTAGCTTCTAGAACTGTGAGAAACCTTGTCATTTAAGCCACCCAATCAGTGTTACTTTGTTATGGCAGCTCTAGCAAACAAATATAATAAGCAAAAATTTCCCCAGCTTTATTGATATATAATTGATGTATAGCACTGTGTAAGTTTATATATCATAATGATCCAATATATGTATATACTTACTGTTAAACAATTACCACAGTAAGATTAGTTAACACATTCATCACCTCACATAGTTATCAAAAATTTTTTGAGAACTTTTAAGGTCTACTCTCTTAGCAAGTTTTTTTTTTTTTTTAGTGATAAAAACCAAGTTTATTTATGCTGTACACACAAAAAACAAGTCTATTTATGCTGTACGCCTTAAACTTATACAGTGCTGTATGTCAATCATTTCTCAAACTGGAAAAAAACCCAAGTTCATGAAGATTATACAATAATAAAAATGTATGTATCACATATAAAAGCTGTCACACAAAGCAAAAGCTATTAGAAATGTAAGAACTTGATCAAAACGCAATTATAGTGGACAGTTTAATGCAGCTCTTTCAGAATTGGATAGATCATGCAGATGAAAAATAAGCCATAAATTATAGTCATTAGACTTGATATACAGAATCTTCCATTTTAACAAATTTTAAAATATAAAATTAACAAATTTTAAAATATAAATTTTAAAATATAACAAATTTTAAAATATAAAATTACTACAAATACCAAGTATTAAATACACAATACAGTATTGTTAACTATAGTCACTAGCTGTACATTAGATCCCCAGCATGTTTTCGTCTTATAACTGGAAATTTGTACGCTTTGACCATTTTTGCCGATTTCCCCCATACAATGAGTAAACTTGAAGAATGCACAAGATCTCTTATAATTGAACTTTGATTTAACAACAACATCTTGACCCTAAGTTATCCCTACTAAGTAACTGAACATAGAAGTGACTAAATTTATTATCAGTATCTAGAAAGAAATACTTGGACTTTTAAACTTGCTTGACAGGAACCACACTTCCCTCTCCTACTAAGTAGAGACTTAGACGATTACAGTTTACAGATTTTCTCTTACAAATATTATACCATTAGACAGGTAGACAGTTAGTGTTCATGAGAGGCCAAGAGAATCCAGGGGTATTGCAGGTCATGACCATGGTGGTTTTACTGTTGCTGTTGAATATTTATGGAGTGCCCAAAGCTATGTGGGAAGATTACACAGTGCTTTCTTGTGCAATGCCCAAGTTTCATCTGATGAAAATACTCCTTTCCTTGCTCAGTCACCAAAGACTTTCTCAAAGAAACAAGCTACCTTATTTGAATTTATAAAAACATGATTAGTTTTCATTCCATTTATATTCTAGAAAGTATTTTCAAATAAAACATCTGGTGTCCAGATAGGAAGCCACTAAATCACATTTATACCTGAGAAACTGAAAGAATGTGAATCACCAAATAGGTTGTTTGATCAAGGAGAATGGACCAGGGTAGCTAATTGGACTCTCTCCTTGTCTTTCTGATGGCCAAAGGCTGTTTTGGAAAGTTAACATAAGCATATGTGAGGAAAGATGTTAGTCAGTAATGCTAAAACTTTGCATAATCCATTTAACAAATCACTTTTTTAAAACTAAGGTACACTATCAAATGAAGGGAATACATTCAGCCAAATGGTAAAAGAATAATTTACTCTCTTGCTTCATTTTGAGGAATAGCAGGCAAAAAACACAGCAGGGAAAGGGGAGGCATTTTGGACTCTAGGCTCTGGTTGTCAAGTTTTAGGCTTCTTGTTTGGGGCTAATGGGATATTCGGCTGCTGGGAAATGAGTAAAGGAATGAATATTTCTATAGCCTATGGGTTTATTTGTAGGCTGATCAAGGAAATAGTCCTGAGTTGTTTTCAGACTGTGCTTTCTCCACCAAGGGCAACATGGGGATAGCAGTAGATGGACGGATGGGGAACAGGTAGTCCTTGTGTCTCTCACCTGCCTCTTCAACCAGGGAAGTTCCACTTTTGTTGTTTTGCATATTGGACTTTATTTAAACATTTCTTTTGAGTAAAGTGTTTGAAGACAAAAGCCACTTTGGGGACTCATTTTAGAATTGCTCTTGCTAATTTGAGCAGAATTTTGTGCTTGGATGCAGGCATAGCATGGAGTAGTAGAGACTCCCTAAATGCTCCAGGCTCTTCATGCTGCCATGTTTTTCCTTCTGATGGAAATGCTTCCTTCTACTTCGTGACTGCTCACCCTGCAAGCCCTTCTCATAAAGTTTATAATTTTTCCTAGGGATCTAAGTGTGGATTGTTTTCCTACGTCAAAAAAGGAGACAAAAATTCCTGTTGTCATAATATTAAAAAGATTACCAGTGGTGTAATCAGTACCATCTTTTTTATATGAAATGTCTCTTCCCTGAATGTGGAGGGAGGGGGACTCCTCTGCTTTCTTATCCCTATCTTACTCCCCACTTCTTTCAGCAGAGAGAAGGATGAACTGGTTCTTCTTGGCTTCTGGATATGCCTGATGCTTGCTGAAGGCTCTCATTCCCACCAGTCCTCATATCAGAGTTTAGGTACCTTGAAGAGTCTGTTCCTGAGAACTTCAGACCCTAGGAATTCATTCATTCACTCATTCAATCACTCATTCACTCAACCTCCATCTATGGAGTTCCTATTCCTTCAGGACACAATGATTAATATGATCATCTCAGCCCTCAAGGAACTCACAGTCTAGGGAGAAACACACCTATGAACAGATACTTATAATGATAAAAAAAAAAGGTAACAATATCCATAGGAGCCAATTTCATCTCCCTCAAGGGGTCATGTATACTTAGAGTCACAGGTGTTTAAAGCTAAATTGAGTCTTGTTTTTGTACTTGGTTGAGAGCTGTTTGGTTTGGATGACTGTCACAAAGAGGGGGAAGAAATTTCCCTTGGGCCATGACCCTTGGGCCAAGCAGAGTTTCTAAGGATAGCTGATCATTTCTCAGTATGAGACTTAAAAATTTAACTTGGCAAGTGAAGGCAGTAAAACATCTCACAATGCTTTTCTCGTCCCCCAAAACTTAAAGTTATGTACGTCTGGGATTGTCTTTCTTTTGAGGCAGGATGTGTTGTAGCACTTAGAAGTCACATTTGACAACTAGAATCAGCATCCTGCTGGTAATGGCTTAAAAAAAATGAAGGGTTTATTTCTCTCACAGAAAGGAAGTTTTGAGGTAGGTAGTACTCAGGAAATCCCAGGGACTGATAAGATGATTCTATGAAGGTTCCTGGGACCCAGGCTCATTCTAATTTACTGCTCTGCCATCCTTAGCACTGGCTTCCACCTTCAGAGTCACAAAATGATTGCTGAAGATTCAGTTATTATGTCCACATTCCAGATAGAAAGGGGGAAAGGCAAAGGGCAACAGGGATGTTATAGATGTCTGTTGGCCTTTTAGGGATTCTCACAGGAAAGCACATCAGCAGCTTTTGTTGTCATCTTTTTGGTCAGAACTCAATCTCAGGGCCACACCTAGCTGCAAGGGAGGCTGGGAAGTATTTTTTTAACCCAAGAATATTGCTTCTCAGACTAAAATTGTTTTTTTTTTTTTATTTAGGAAAAAGAAGGGAATGGATATTGTGTGGGTAACTTGCAGTCTTCGTTACAGACGTCTTGGTCATTTTAGTAGTAGCTCTTTTCCTTCATCTTCCTTCTCTCTCAGCAAAAACTGTAGAAACATGCATGTACCAATGGGAGTTTTTCCAATGAAGAAGCTATAATATTCCATTCTGAGACTGTATCAGACTTTCCTTCTAAATTAACCATTCAATGATAAATTCTTATATTTTAATGTGACTATTTTCCCCTTAGGTATCACCAAATTTAGTAATATCCAAATTTTGTCTTTATTTCTTAATTTAGTCAAAGTATGTAAATGATTACCTCTCCATTGAGAAGAGTTAACTTTATGGATTCAGATTCTTTCAATATTAAAGAATTATTTTATACCAGTGAAAATATAAAATATACATATCTTGCTGTTAAATACAATTGCTTTTCAATAATTCCCAAGGTTCGTCTGTGGTCTGAAATTATAACTAAACATTGAAAATACAGATTTTATATGGAAAGTGTTAGTTAATAAGGGATATTAGAACATTCTTCCAATAAAATTATTATCTGTATTTTATAGATACACAATGGAGGCACCAGTTGCTTAAATGATTTCCTCAAAGGCAAACTGTATCAGTGATAGAGCCAAAAATAAAACTCAGGATTCCTGGCCCACAGTATAGTAATTGAAGAACCAGTAAATTAATGCATTGCCTTTAGAAGCTATAGACTATAGATTAATGAAGTCAATATAAATTAAAATTCAGTTGAGTTTTCTGATGGTTGTCTCAGGCATTAGAGCGCTTAGATTTTATCAGCAAAAATGACTGAAGTCTTAAGAAGGAACCACTATTCAGAATTAATAACTACTCACTCAAAAGACTAAATACTGGGCTTCCCTGGTGGTGCAGTGGTTGAGAGTCCGCCTGCCGATGCAGGGGACACGGGTTCGTGCCCCGGTCCAGGAAGATCCCACATGCCGCGGAGCGGCTGGGCCCGTGAGCCATGGCCGCTGAGCCTGGGCGTCCGGAGGACCAGGCATTATGCCAGGGTTTGATATACAAAGATGAATAAGACATTATTTTCTCTGGAAGGGACTGTCTAGTTGGCAACACTGATGTGAAAACAGATAATGGCAACATAATTCTATAAATGATACAATGTGGGTATACTCAGAGCTCTAAGAGAGGGAGCATAAGGGAGTAGCGACTCACTTGATGTAGCACTTCAGAAGAAACTTTTCAGGAAGTTTGGTCAATAAAGAAGAATGTGCCAGGGGAGGAGTGGAAAGGCTTTCTTGTCATGGGGTAAAAATTGCTAGAGCTTAGCTGGGGCTAAGCATCCTTCTTCTTTGCAGAGTTCTGAATTCTCTGAGAAAGACAAAAAGTTCAGGTAGATTGACAGAAAACTGTCAGCTTTATAAAATCTGGATTAAATGACAAGGCCTAGATGTGCAGCAACAACGGACTTCCTAAATAATTCACCCAGAATTAGACTTACTTTCTTGGCAACAGGTAGCACTGAATCAGCCTCCTCTTACAGGAGCTGCCCCTACACAACTTACAGTATGAAGGGTAGACCAGGTTTGTGTTTTCTTTGAAAAGGGGAAGGGGAAAGGGATGAGCTGTGTATCCATTTCCCTATCCCAAACTCACCTATCAGATAGGTCCCTTCCAAGGGGAAGTTGGAACCAGATGTCATCGAGGCAGGGAGTGTTGTACTAGTGATGCTCCCTCCACATGGAACAGCACAATTAGAAGAAGGGATAAAGTCCTTCTCCTGAACATTTCTGAATATAATTGGAAGACACCTGATAGACAAAAATAAGAACTTTTTAGTATGGACCATGTGAAACATACACAAAAATAGACAATGGTATAATTAATCCCAATGCACCTATTGTTGAACAATTTTCTGCATTTTGCCATAGGTCTACAATTTTATATTTTAGTGATTGGAACAGTCAAAAATTGGTATCAGAATGAGCATACTGTCTATTAATGCAGAACATTGAGTGCAACAGCCAGTTGGTGTGTAAAATATAGACCAAAGCCAGTCCATGGAAAGGGTGGGGCTTCTTTTTGTGTGTCTCTCTTGTCTCCCAGCACAGAATACTTATGTGTTTCTTTTACTCTCCCCTGCCTTTTCTTCCTCATCCATCTCCACCTCAAGAGTTTCTCTTAAGGTGGCAAAGTTTGAGATTGATTACCCTCTAGTTGCAAAAACACTGGTCTGTGGTAGAAGACATGACAGTAAAACAATGCTAAGGATTTTTTGTCATGAGCCTGAGAAAGGTAAAAACATTTATTCTATTTCACTGATACTAAGGAGTCATGTATTTATAGAGATGGAAGGGAAATAAACTTCCTAAGCAGTTTTAAAACACCTCTTCAAAATATTTTAAATGGTGGGTGTGCTGATTAAGTTCAATGTTTGTGACCTCATTCCTACTCTAGAAAGATGCTGTTCCATTGTTAGACCCAAACCTATTTTCCTATAACTTCCCCCATTAGCTGTAGTGTTTTATTCTGGAAACACACACAGAGCAATTTGACAACATCAAATATTTGCTAACTCTTCAACTGCTTGAAGATAGTCTATATTTCTCTCCTTAGCTTTATCTTCTTTGATTTGAATACAAAATACTTTCAAATATTTCTTTATTGGGATACTCTCCAGAATCACGAGAATGCTGGGTTTCCTATTCTGGGTGCACTCTAGATTATCAATGTACCATTTAAGATGTGATGCCTGGAACTGAACACAGTTTGTTGTACAAAAGCACATTGAGATTTTTTTAAGCACTGTGAGGAAGATAAATTAAAAGTAAAACAAAGTTCCTGCCCTAACGGGTCTGAAGGCAGGACTATTGTCTTTGGCCTAAAGTTTTCTTTTCTTTTTCTCTCCATTTCCTTCCTTCCTTTCTTTTTTTCTTTTTTCCTGTATTAAAAAAATAATTAGTGACAGCACAGTTCATGTTATGCTTGTGGCCAAATAAAACAGTAGGTATTTCTCATGTAAATTGTATTAAGACAGCAGATCTTTTTATCTTGTACTTGTGTCTTCAGTCTTTTGAACTTAAATTTTTTTTTCATTTATTCTTGTTAAATTCCAGTTTGTCCCAGCTATCGAAAGCTTTCTGAATTCACTCAGAAAAGTAGGTAATCTTTTTAGCTTTATATTTTTGTCAAATGTGATAGACTTGTTTAATTGAAGTCATTGATAAAAATGTTGAATTGGATAGTGGTCTACAATTTTCCTCTAGAAATATCCCTCCAGATGAACAAAGTAAAATTAGCTAATGCTTTTAGACAGTCATTTAGAAAAATATATTTATTTATTTATTTGGCTGTGCCAGGTCTTAGTTGCAGCACGCGGGATCTTTTGTTGCGGCATGCGGGCTTCTCTCTAGTTGTGGTGTGCAGGCTCCAGGGCACGTGGGCTCTTAGTTCCCTGGCCAGGGATCAAACCCGAGTCCCCTGCATTGGAAGGCGGATTCTTTACCACTGAACCATCAGGGAAGTCTGGAGGCAGTCATTTTTTAAAAATACAAACCCCAATAAACTGTGGCCCTTATCACCACTGCGTTTCTTGTCCTTTTGCTTGACATTATTCACCATAGAAGAGTCAGAATTTATTTCTTCAGTATCTCCTATCTTGGATTTGTGCTTCTGGCCTTAAGTGAATAACAAGGACTGGACTTACCTTCTTACCGTAAATTAGAAAATTATTTTAAAAATATAAAACAACTGTTTACAGACATCAGACAACAGGGACCACAGAACTGTGATCTGTCAAAGAAGAGAAAAATGATGTTAGTTCTATAATCTCACACTTTTGGCCTGGTAACAATTTCTAGACAATAGGAACAGGAAGGGGGAACCCATTGAAGAGATGATGACCAGAATTTTGGGAGGCTGAGATGGCTGAGATTTGCAGGGCAGAGTTTAAGAAAGGAAAGAGTTATGCAAAACAAGAGCTCCAGAAATCTGTAAGGGAGTGCCCTTCGGTCTTTGCTGAATACCAAGCTGTGCATGTGTAGATATGTCACCACAGAGCTGAGAGATCACACAGAAGCAGCAGAGTTGAATCCCTGGAGTAAAGGCTACTCAAGACCCACCAAAGGAAAGCTTAAAAATAGACCTTGAAGATTCCCAACTGACCCGCGAGTAATGTAACCACCAAAACAAAACCCTATACTCATTCACAGTAATCAAAATGTACTCATTCTCTTCAAGTAGCTCTCTTAAACTCAAAGAGTGTTTATTATGAATGAATGAATGAATGAGTGAATAAACTAAATCTCGATCGGGTGTTAAGGTACTTCCCACTTTTTTAGAAATATTTGCTCAGACCTTAAGATCCAGCTCAAATGTGACCTCTTTCCTCAAACTTTCCCTGGCCCCTACTTCTGGAGGCCATCTTTTCTTTTTCTGAACTATTCCGCACTTTGTCTCACTGTTATGTATGCACATATCTCCCTATTTCACTTTAAATTCCTTGAAGGTAGTGTCTATGGCTGATAATAATAATAATATATAATAGTGGGAATTCCCTGTCGGTCCAGTGGTTAGGACTCAGCGCTTTCGCTGCTGTGGCCTGGGTTTAATCCCTGGTTGGGGAACTAAGATCCCGCAAGCTGCAAGGCACAGCCAAAAAAAAAAAATTGATAATAATAACAATAGCTATAATTATTCAACATTTACTATGTGCAAAGCACTCTCCTAAGTCCTTTCCATATGCTTAGTTAATCGTGATGCAGTCCTGATATATGGGTACTATCATCCCCCCATTTTACAGATCAGGAAGCTGAGGCTTAGTTACTTATCCATGATCCTGTTGCTAGTAAGGTGTGATGATAAGGTTTGAACCCAGAATTTTCTGTCCCTAATTTTTTGTCACTTGCTAGTATTCTGCAGTCTTACAGCTCATACATCTCTATATCCTTTATAGTACTTAGAACATAGTAGGTGCATAGTATATATTTGTTGAACAAATGTATTCAGTCATGTGTGGGATGAATTTTAACAGGGTACTCTGGGAGATACAGCCCTGAGCCACAGGGTTGCATTTTTTTTTAAAGCAGATAACAAATACTATAGGCCAGGGGTGGAACAGAAGACATTTTCCAGTCCCCTCCAATCACACATCTGGGGTCACAGCCTCTTCTACCTAGACCCATTACTGAGCCTGCTGATGAGATGGCTATAGACCATCTGTCTTGTAAGGTTAGATCTCTGCAGGATTCCTGGAAGTTCTTGCTTTCTGAATTTATAAACCTCAGGCAGCATGTTAATTATAGTGCACAGATTTGTGCTTTTTGAATTCTAATGTTAAAAAAAATCTGTAAGTTTGGAAGAAAAAAATTAAAAAAAAATCCTGAACATCAGGTCATAAAGATTGTTCCTAATGTAATATAAATGTGATGTGATATAAATACAATGTAATGTATCATCATTAGCTGAATGTCAGGGTTGAAAGTAATGAGTCATCCTAAAAAGTCTTTGATTCCACTGAGTATATTTATTTATTCTGCTTAAGAACTCAACTTTGGTATTTAAATGGACATAGTTTACGGATCTATTATTAATGATGCTATTAAATGCTTCAAGCTGACCAGATTCAACTTTCTATTTTGATTTGGTTCCTCTTACATTTTATAGATATTAAGGTCATGTACATTTTTTCTTTCTTTTTTTTAAACCAGCATGGGTAAGCATTCAGCCAATTGCACTGAAAAAGTGTCAGGGTTTTCATTTATTATGAGAAGCAAAATTTCTATGCTTTGTTTCTTCTAAACAGGTGATGCTATTTAGGAATGTAGTTATTCAGTTTCTAACTATTTTCAACATTCACCCTCGAATTCTAAACTAGCTGGCATTTTAAAAGATTTAAACTATGGATCATTAATACATTATTATAAACAGTATTTCTGTATTTAATAGAATCACCAAAAACTGATAAATACATCACTGCAAGAATCAAATTTCTTGTTCCAAATGGTCTTTCAGAGTTCTATAACCTGAACTGAAGTCTCCTATGAATATGAATTATGGGCAATCTTAGCAAGACTTCTTTCTCTAATTGGAAAATTTAATTTGACTAAAATGACAGTTCTACAAATACAGTTATATTTATTTCAATTTGAATCTATAAATTGTCTAAAAATGTTTTCAGAATGTTAAATGAGGTCATAATGAGTTTCCTATGCTTGAGTAAGGATGCCCAAATTAGTATTGTAACATTGCAATTAACATCCATCTTGACTGGGTAAGATTTTGCCAAAATTTCCTTTTTGCTTTTGAACTATGCAGAAATAATTCCAAGGTAAAATAGTGCTGGGGAAAAAAAGCACCACTGGCAACTGGAGAGATTGCACTTCTCAAGGATTTTTTAGAACTTAAGTCACATGTACTCCCCAGGGAAATAAAAATACGAAAGAATCTCTTTGCATTTTTTGACCCCAGTGGAAACAAGGTCAATATTCCCCACTTATCATCCATTTCTTACAAGTCCTTCACATTTTCCATAAAGCTCTACATGCACGGACACATTTCCTTGCAGACCTTGCTCATGCAGCAGAGTGATTCTGGTTCCCTGCGTACTTGCGTATATAGCTGTATTAACATTTTTATCCCTCTTTGATTGTAATCTTGGCTATTACTGGAAATAAATCATAGCCTTTCAAACATAACATCCAGTTTATATCAGGCCTCCTTTCATGTGTTTAATAATATATATTTGATGAGGATTGTGACCATAAAAGAAAGGACTATAGACCTATTAGGTGGTTTTATTAAACATGTGGTCAGATTTTACCGTTAAAAATAAATAAAATTTTCCTGAGAAGCACTAAAAATTCCAGTCTCTTTTCTAAGTCCAGTCTCCCCTTGATTAAGGCACTTATTTGCTATGAGACTCTGTTTTCTCATTTGCAAAATGAGAGGGCTCAGCTTCATTATTTCTTAGTTACCTTCATCCCAAATTATGAGATTCATCTTGTTCAAAAGCCACTAACATAAACCTATAGACTATTTAGGCTTTATGAATCCTATCTATTGGCTTTTGGAATTATGGTAATGGAGAATCAAAATGGTTTCAACAATTCCTCTTAAGGAATATAGGTCTCGCACATACTTACTTTTATTATTGATCTAGAGCTTTTACCATGCAATTTTGCTAACATGAGGGATATTACAAGAGCAAATCGTGATATACAGAGTGGCCACAAAGTCCGTATGTTTAACACTGTATCCTCTGATAGTAATTAATAATCAAGCTGATTTAATGTATTCCAGCCTCTCATAGGTAAGGAAACTGTTACCTGATTTTGCCCACTCTGAGCGCCAGAATTCTGATATTAATTATCAGGTAGAGTTGGCGTAGCCTAGACATCTATGTTTCTGCAGTTAATTCATTGTAATAGGATAATAAAAAATTGCTAATAATGAGAACAGAATGATAAGATCCTGATTTTGGAATTATACAACGTATTGCAAAACACTTTTCTTGGACAAAATTTCATTTAATCCTCACAGCTATTCAGTGACATTTAAGTACACACTATCGATGTACCATCTCCTTAAGCTAGAACTAGTTCTCAGTTCAGAGGAATATGATCCTTTACGTGATGATTTTTTGTCTTCCAAGGATTTAGTGAATCTTCATAATTTTATAAAGAAAATTTTAATATAACTAACTCTTAAGTTATCTATGTTATGGTGGAATGAGTAATAATTACAATAACTCCTTACATGTATATACTGTTTGATAATTTATAAAACGTTTTTGGATACTTTATTGCATTTTTGCAATATACTTGCTATGTTATTAGATTTTTACAATATCTGTGTTGAAAACAACATTAATGAAGAAATCCATAGGAGATCAAAATTATTTTAATAGAAATTTGAGCCACTTCCCTGAAGAAGTAGATAAAAGAATAATTACCAGATAGTGATGTTTTAATTCATTTAAAGCACACATTGAGCTGTGACAAATGCATGAAGGTGCCAAGGTGAGTGAGACATTTGTGCCCAAACCCTCAGTTTCCTTGGTATCTTTTATTCCAAGATTCTTCCATGTGGAGTTTACTTCCACACAGCACTGAACTTCTTCCAGTCAGCCAGAGTGGTGAATTCCCTTAGTCATATTCATGTAACAGACCCAGAGGGCCTGGGTTCTTCCCTCACTCTTAGAAATATGAAAGATTATGCATTTCTTGTTGACTTTTCCATCATGGAGAAGTTAACAAACATTCATGGAATCACTGGTTAATAAGCTTCAAGAGTTAGAAGAGAGACTTTAGTAGATAACTAGTTCCTAACACAATCCTACAACATCCCTGGTAATTACATTTGAGAGAAGCTCACTTCATCTCAAGGCAACCAGTTATTTTGCTGGACAATAGTACTTGTACTACAGTACCAGACTGTACCAGAATCTATTTCCCTTTAAGTTCATTGCAGGTATTAGTTCTTCCTGTTGAAGTAGCACAGATGAAGTCAGTCTTAAGTCCATATGATTGCTTTTCAAATATTTCAACATTGCTTTTTGGTTTTCCTTTTCCCAGAATGGAAGTCTCCAGCTTCTTCAGGTCTTCCCCCTAAGTTTTTAGTTCTTTATCCCAGTCAGCCTCCTCTGGATGCTCTGTTCCTTGGGAATGTCCTTCTAGGATGTTACATTCAGCTGTGGTCTGACTTATGAAGGTAACTCTGGGACCATAACATCCTGTAATTGGGTTATGATTTTTCTATAAAGGCAACCTAAAATTGAATTAGTTGTTCCAGTTTTTGTAATAAATTGTTGGTTCATAATGAGTGTACTGTCTAATATAATCTCTAAATCTTTTTCACATGAACCATTTGTTGACAAATGTGGCCTATCCTCATCTAAAATTTATGTAATTGATTGTTTTAAACCAAGTTCAGGACTTTCAATGTATTATTTAGTCTTTCTTTAAAATTTTTAAAATTTATTTTTTATTTATTTATTTTTGGCTGTGTTGGGTCTTCATTGCTGTGTGTGGGCTTTCTCTAGTTGCAGCAAGCGGGGGCTGCTCTTCGTTGCAGTGCACGGGCTTCTCATTACAGTGGCTTCTCTTGTTGCGGAGCACAGGCTCTAGACATGTGGGCTTCAGTAGTTGTGGCACGTGGGCTCAGGAGTTGTGGTTCATGGGTTCTAGAGCGCAGGCTCAGTAGTTGTGGAGCACAGGCTTAGTTGCTCCGCGGCATGTGAGATCTTCCCAGACCAGGGTTCGAACCCATGTCCCCTGCACTGGCAGGAGGATTCTTAACCACTGAGCCACTGGGGAAGTCCCTTTAGTCTTGTTTTTTTAACCATTACTTTAGCCTATTATTTTTGGTGTACTTGTTTGCTATATTTTGCCTGCACAGAATCTCTTTAAAGAACAACTTCCTCCCTTCTCTTCTCCTTGGGCTTTGAGTGGGTGGGTTCTCCAAGCTCGGACAATCAAAGCATTAAATCACTGAAGTTGGTTGAACGATGGCATTTGTCCCAAGTCAGGGCAATAAGTATCAAACCTAGGGCTTTGACTAGAACTCTTGGGCAAAAGGGACATTCTTTCCATTGTGGTTGTTGAGCTGCTAGAAGATAAACCTGGGAATCTACTGCCATATTTCACCTCATTTGGGAGGACCTGGCTGAAAATGAAGCAAACACAAAGGAAGGCAGAGCCAAGATGTAGAGAGTCTGAAGCTTGATTTCATTACTTGAGCAACTATATCCAACTATGCCTTAAGTGCTTTATCCCCCTGGGTAGCTTGTTTTCTGAGGTTAATTTAAACTGGGCTTCTGTCCCTTGTAATCAAGAGTCCTGACAAATATATGGGCTTTAGTTAACTCTCCTAGCATTGTGTCTTCCTTAAATTGAATAAGCATCTTTTCTATGTCTTAACCTTGGTAAGTAGTAAGAATGTTGATCGTGATGGGATTTTGCCATTCTCTGAGCAACTCTATTAATAAGGGTTAAAGTCACATTGGTTCAGTACGTTCTTGGTGATCTCCTCTTGGTTCTAGTAAAATCACCACATTCTTTCTTAAAGTTTACAAACCATAGATTTATTCATTCAGGCTAGATTTCCACAAGATTCATTTACCATCCACTGAATCCACTTTTTATTCTTTCGGCAAATTGCATAATATTAATATTTCCCATTCTCGGCCTCTTAGCTTTTCTCCTATTTTTAATAATTCCTCAACAGTGGCTGAGTGGTAACAGCCAAGTGTTCTTAGAGCACACTGGATGGGATTCTTAGGACCTGGAAACTTAAACTTTTATAATTTTTAACCATCTGAATGTTATGTTTCTTTTTATTATGATTATTTACCCTTTCCAGATTGAATATTATGTTCTTTTATGGAGAAGACATGCAACCCAGAATTTCATAGCTCTGTCCTTCTGCCAAATTGTTAACCTCTATGCTGTCTTCTGTGAGCTGTCACCTTTCCTTTGCTCCTTTTTCTTGCTTCAAACCAAGCTAAGAAAGCTCCTTGTTGCTTCAGATTTTTTTTTTTTTTTGCAACCTCATCTCACTCTAATCTGTGGCCTTCCTACTGCCATGGACTATTTTAATATTTTACCTTGATCAAGAGCCTTGCCAGCTATTTCTTTTGATAATACTCTTTTAAAAAAAGCCCCACAATTTCATTTGGGAATTCTCTGTGTAGGTGTGCCTTTTCTTTTACCGGTGTCCACACACCTCTTTTCTTTATCATTGATATCATTTGTGATAGCATATCAGATTTCATTTTAAAATAAGAATAATCTTTCACTTCTGAACACTGAAGCAGCCATAGTGGTTATAGTGAGGTTAAAAACTGAAGGGTATGAAATAATTCAAATAGCTTCAAGAGTCATCTGAATTTGTCTGGCAGCATTTTTCAGTCATTCATTCAACTCTCATTTAGTACCTACTATGTGCTTCCTCATACCAACACAGATTTGAATTAATCTAAGATTAGGCGTAATAAAACTTGAGATCTTAATGCTCCAATGAAGTTAAATGAACATACCCTAACTTACATTTATTTTTTAGCTGTTTTCTATCATGTTATAAATCTTCACTAGATCTTTAATCTTGATCATACTTGAATTGATTCAAGTGTGCGTTTAGGATATTTCTGCTACCTATGTAGAGTCAGGTTATTGAATGGCTTTTTAAACTTGAATGATGAAGCTATGTCCAGTGTGTCACCAAACACATTAGGTGACTGATATTCAAATCATGACATAATCAGCATTGTATCTCTGGAAGAAACTTTAAACCACCTTGTTCAATCCCCTCATTCTGAGGATGAGCAAACTGCAGGTCTGAGAAGTTGAACAATTTGTCCAAGAATATACAACCGTGTGAGAAATGACTAGAGAAGTTAGTATTTCCCCAGTATGTAGCAGGGATGTTCAAGCCTCCCATAGTGTGTCCTACAAAAATGTTGCCACAGTTCTTTTCAATGTCTACATTATAATAATTGAGCACTTATCCTTTTGGAGTTCAGTTCCTTTAATGGGATAATCCCCTCTTACATTTTTGGGTCTCCCCAGGGGAGGCTAACATCCTCCCCCATCTGTTACCGCTGACGCGTGCGCTCCTCAGCCAGCACTCCCACTGCAGCCTGCTGCTTCTGTTCCTGCTCACGAGGCTGTGACACCCAGTGCGGGCCGCCTCCTGCCATCTCAGGCTCTCCCTCTCTCCTGAGGTTACCCCTCACTTCCTGGTACTGCTCTGTGCTAGGAATGGGTCTAGGCCTTCCCTTTAAACTTCCCATTATGACAGCTGAGACTAAATTATAATATTTAACAAGATTTTACTGAAGGCTAGGCATGAGAAGAAAATGACAACATAGAGAAATTTAAAACCAAATACTAGGTAAGACCCCTCTCAGGAGGCATGAGTCTAAGCCCCTCCATATATATCTGTTTGAGGGGACTTCTCTGCCCTGGTCTTTTCTCATGTCCTTTTGGGAGTGATTTTTATCATCTCTCTCTTCTCTGGGGTGCAGGTTCCCAACTTTCCCAACTCCCTGTCAGAGAAAGAGACATTTTCCTCTCCTAAAATGAACCCCTTAGGGGCCACCAACTGAACTTTCATTTACTGTCTCATGATCTCCCTTTATGTAAAACCATACACTGGTGGTGTCTGCTTTCCCCAGGGAATCCCACAGGGCAGGGTCTTCCCCTATGGCCCCAGAACAGAATTGTATACCATAAGTCTCAGGTAACTCCTAAGAAGGGACAGAAAGTTGCAGTGTTTGCTGAAGAATATCAAATCCAGGTGCTTGCCATTTAAAAACAGTTTTTTAGAATCTCTGTTCCTTAAGGGTTTAAAAATCATGGGGTCCTAGCTCTGTCAGTGTTACCTTATTAGATTAAATATTTCTAACTGCAATAACAACAAAACAAAGTGCATCCAGTAATACAGAGAAATGCTGATTTGATTAAAATATTCTTTAGATAAAATATTCTTTAGAGTTTTTTTCAGATTAAAAGAATAGATGTTTTACAGTCATTTTTATATGTGTATATAGTCCATGAATGATAGCAATAATATTAAATGCCTATTACTGAGTTCCTAGTGTGTACTAGGTATTGTACTAAGCACCTTATATATGTGTATGTTTCATGTAACACAATAATCCTTTGAAATGCAAGAATTAATATCCTTACTTCAAAGACAAGGAGATTAAAGTTCAGAGATCCTGAGTGATTTGTGCAAGGTCACACAGCCAATCAACAGTGGTGTCAGGATTTGAAAATAATGTGGTCCATCAGGTCTTGATGGACCAAAACCCAGGCAATTTCTACTACATCCTCATCATTACAACTGACAATGCAATCATCATGCCCTTTGGGCAGCTATTTTGTTTAGGACTGTGCTTACCAGTGCCTACTGAGCACTTGAAATGCAGCTTGTTCCAACTGAGATGTGCTTTTAGTACAAAATACACATCAGCTTTCTAAGACTTAGTACAAGAATAAATAACGTAAAAAAAATCACAGCAGCTTTTTATATTGATTACATGTTAAAATGACAATATTTTAGACAGATTGGATGAAATAACTTATTATTAAAATTAACTTTAGCTGTTTCTTCTTATCATTCTTAATATGCCTACTAGAAAACTTATAATTGCACAGTTGGTTCACACCATATTTCTGTTGGCCAGCACTGATCTGGAAGCTTTAGCTTGATGAAGCATTTGGACTAAGGTGACTCAAATGCAATACAGGGTTGTTTTCCTTTTTTTAAATTAACAGCTTAAAGGGACATGACCTTACTTTTGCATGACCTTACTTTTGAAGCAAGAACCTTTTGTTTTAGTACTCAAATTTTTATGTTTACAGGCATGTGTTCACACTGTCTGTTGCAAATGATTGTTTCAGTGAAATAAGCTTCCCCGTAAATGCAAAACTAAGACACAGTTAAAGACAATCGCATCAGCCACTGTTTTGGAGTGAACACTGGGTTTTAGCAAATGCATGGCTGGAATGACCAATTGCTGAAATCTAGAGGGTTGGAGAGGGGCATTGCTCATCTAATTTGTTTTGCCTTATACCAACCATTTCTTCATAAACTTTAAAAAGGAGACAGCCTTTTAGATATCGGCGTATGGACTATGTTAAGTATATTGATTTTTATTAAGGTATAATCATTTTGTTGCCAGAAATTTGAGCAACATTTGGACCTCCATGCCGGAGACCAGGAGCCAGAAAGTTTGAAGTTCACTTTGTATCTCAGAGGGCAGAAGCCGTCAGCCCTGGGTGCACATAAGAAAAGAGCCTTTAAAACACATGGTACCCTCCACCACCTCCACCACCACTTCTCAGCTCTAACGACCATGGAAACTGTTGTCATTGGCTTACAGACTAGAATCTGAGAGGAAACAATTGTTTTTCATATTTCAAAATAAATTGAAGAGACGTTGTTTTCCTGAAATGCCCTTGACCCTGAGAAGAGAGGAAGGAATTGGGGTTCCATGCAGATTTGGTTTAGATCAACCTCACTAGAGTAATCAAAGCCACCCAAGAAACAGGGTTAGAATATCAGTCAAGAATTGTAGTTAAGAAGATAACCTGTCCCAACACTTCCTTCTTTCCCAGGTCTATGGGAGGCATGCATGGGTCTGAATCTGAGGAATATTTTCTTCACTTCAAATTAAGTTGGCATTGATTTGACCAAGAGATCCAGACACCTGCTCAGCAGTCCAACACCTAGTCTAGCCTGGCATTTGTCAGCAGTGACCTTCCAAGGAGGAGGATGATAGCCCACATAGCTTGTCAGACTCCACTGAGTAAAGGTTCAAAGAATGTGTCCCCTTCCCTTTTTTTGTTTTTTGTTCTCACACCCTGGCCTGCAAAATCTTGCACAGCTTTTTCTTGTTCCAGTAACTGCTCAAGCGTGTAATAAGTTGAGTTCCAATGAATGGGGACCTCCTGTTTTAGGTGATGTTTCAGCAAGTTGCTTTTCAGCTGGAACTGGGTCAGGAATATTTTTTTGCTCAAACATTGACAGAATGGCTGAAGTGTTCACATTTTCTGTGTCATCACCAAGGTATTTGTAAGTGTTCCTGTTATGATGCAGAAAATCATTTTTGAGGATGTTTAAGGAATAAGGGCAGCACAGCATAAAAAGGAAATCTTCCACAGTACTAGCTGCTTTCTAAGAACATACTGAGGGGTGGTAGCAGAAGAGAAGAAGAGATGTAAGAATGTAAGGGAGGCCATACGACGGGGTTCCCATTTCCTCAACATGCTAAGTGTTGCCTATGTGTTCTAATGAAGTTCTCTAGCAAGTAAAAATGCCTTTGACAATATTAGTAGTTCCTGAGGAGAAATGGATCTTGCCTCATCTGCAGGAAGTTTCATTTTCCTCGCAGATGTTTCTGTACTGACTGTCTTAGTCCATTTGGGCTGCTATAAAAAAATACCAGAAACTGAGTGGTTTATAAACAACAGACATTTATTTCTCAAAGTTCTGGATGCTGGAAAGTCCAATATCAAGGTGCTGGCAGATTCAGTGTCTGGTGAGAGCCCACTTTCTGGTCTGTAGACAGCTCATGTTCTGGTATGTCCTCACATGGCAAAAAGGGGCATGGGAGCTCTCTGGGGTCTCTTTTATAAGGGCACTAATCCTATCATGGGGGGGGGCCTTGACCTCATTACCTAATCACCTCCCAAAGGCCCCACCTCCAAATAGCATCACCTTTGGGGTTAGGATTTCAGCATACAAATTTTGGGAGAACACAGACCTTCAGCCCAGAGCACTGATTATTGCATTATTTGGTTCTGTTGATACAATTTACCCAATATACTACCTATTCAATAAGAATTCACCAGACTCAGAGTTATTTATCATGTTTACAAGGGCAGTATATTACATTTAATCTGTTCATTGAATTAAAAAAAAAACAAACCAGGGCTTCCCTGGTGGCACAGTGGTTGAGAGTCCGCCTGCTGATGCAGGGGACACGGGTTCGTGCCCCGGTCCGGAAAGATCCCACATGCCGCAGAGCGGCTAGGCCCATGAGCCACGGCCGCTGAGCCTGCGTGTCTGGAGCCTGTGCTCCGCAGCGGGAGAGGCCACAACAGTGAGAGGCCCGCGTACCGCAAAAAAAAAACAACCCAAACAAACAAACCAAAAAACGAAAAGCTAATGTTTTGGTGAAGACAATAAAAGAACCTTTATGCTATAGTTAGATAGATGATCTACAGCAAAGGTCTGGGGATAGTTCCAGCCAGGATCCTGCCCTCTGCAATTTCACTCAGGGAATGCAAGCCACAGAGTCAGAGCAGCAGAGAGGAAAAGGGCAAACGAGGAAAGAAAGCTGAAGAGAGAGGACAGGAGAAATCCAAGTGTGAAGAACAGAGTGGGCAAGTGGCCTAGAGAAAGGTATAAATCAGAGAGAGAGAGTGAAAAATGAGAGGAGATCTGGAAAGAGGAAATAAAGAAAAAAGTGGAAGAAAAGTACTAAATGGAAGTCAGGAAAGGAAGCACATGGTTTTGAAACAATCAGGCAGTAGGATTGCCAGCTGTCAATTTGATTTTTTTGCCTGGCAGAGAAGCCTTCTTATGCCTCTACACCTCTTAGCTGTAGGGGTCTAAGCCTGGAGGCAGGTCTCATACAGCCAGGTCCTGGCTGGTTTGAGGCTGGGGGATGTGCTCTGGAGAATGTGCTCTGGAGACTTGAGTGTACGCTCAAGAATCTTTGGGTTTCTAGACAGGCCTTCCTTCACGCATAGCTCTTACACACATGCCGTGGCCAGCAGGGCAGAAGGGGCCTCAGCATGCCCCTGTCCCCATACACAGATGAGTCGCTCACTGCTCTCCAGCTGGTCCCCTTGAATCCTGGGCACAGCTGTTGAGACTGCAGATTATAATTCACTCTGAAGGCACGCTGTCTATGACCTAACTAGGTGATGACCCAATCTACCCAGAGACAGCTGCAGCTTCTGGGACCACATATGAAGGAAGTTGCTGTGGACACTCTTTTCTTAGTGGCAGAGAAGAATTGTTCACTCGCCTGCATGAAAACACGCTCTAACTCACCACCCCCAACCCCAGCACCTAGGAAACCACGTTTAGGAAACTGACACTGATATCCTTGAATGTCGATCTAACACATCTGGCTCTTTAGGCTCTGTGTGTGTGTGTGTGTGTGTGTGTGTGTGTGTGTGTGTGTGTGTGTGTGTGTGTGAATGTGTGCATGCAATAATGCATACATTTTTCAACAACAAATTCTTCCTATATCGGTCTGCACTGAGTTATCTCCAAGAGGGCAATGGCTGTTGACCAGTTGATTTTGGTTCATCTATAGCAGGTAGCAGCCATCGCCACACAGCCTGCTATCCTTCTCTCCTGAATTAGCAGGGAAAGGCTGAATTTCAAACTAACCTGTGGGCAGTTCTGATTTCCCTGTTGTCCTTTTTGCTGACCAGCTGCCAGTCATTCCCCTTATGTCTGGTTTTCCTGGATCCTCGGCAGTGTAGGAAATATGCTAACAGTAGTATTCGTTGACTTCACTCCATTACCACTATAGGTCAGCCAAGAATGATCAGATTCCATGGGAATTACAAACGATGTCTGTGGAAGGCAGAATTCTAAGAAGACCCTTAATGACTCATGTCCTTGAATATGAGTGGGAACTGTAACTTGGTTCTAACAAATAGAATATGGAAAAAGTGATGGGACAGTACTGCTGCGAACAGGTTGCTTTCTATGGCAAAGGTGAAAAGATTCTGCAGATGTAATTAAGCTCTATTCAGTTGACTTTATGTTAAAAAGAAAATTATCCTGAGGGGGCCTGACCTAATCTGGTGAAGCCTTGAAAAGAGGATCTAGAGGTCAGAGATGGAAGAAATAAATTTCTCTCCTCCTGGCCTTGAAGAAGTAAGACACCATAAGCTCTACAGCTTCAAGGAAATGAATCGTTAACAACCATGTGAGCTTGGAAGGGGCCCCTCACCCTAGAATGAGACTCTAGCCTTTGGCTGAAAACTTAATTGCAGCCTTGAGCAGAGACTCCACAACCCAGGAGTCACACCCAGACTCCTAACCCATGGAAACTGTGAGAAAACAGATGTGTGTTGTTTTAAGCCAGTGAGTTTGTGGTAACTTGTTACAAAGCAATAGAAAATGAATATAGCATCCCCTAAGAAAGATAGTATAGCTCTCCTTAGATTAACCTGCACAGTCACTAACTACCATTTGTGACTAGTAATAACTAATCTATGGAGCACTTACTCTGCCAGAAACGTGTTCAGGGCTTTGTGTACATTTTCTCTAATGCTCATAACCACCCAGCAAGGCAGATCTTATTTTACAGCTGAAGATAGCAAGACTTAGCAGTGGTCAGTGGTTTTCCCAAAAGAGTGGAGCCATGATTCAAACTCAGCTTTCTCTAAGAAGCCTGGGCTTCCCTGCCCACCGTGCTAGACCATTCAGGCCTATATTTGGTAGCTGACGAATGTTTCTTTATTCGTAGGGCCCGCCTACCATTATTTACCACTGGACCACAGAGATTCTTCCAAAATCAGTGCTTTCTGAGAACCCTTCTTGGGGCGAGCCCTTTCAAGGGAGAGAGAGCCTTGACTGTGGTTGTGCAAAGAGGCTAATAACTGTCTAAGTCTCAGAACACACCTGACCACCCACAGAGGGTCATCCATTCGCTTGCATTTATTTACTTGCTTGGCAAAGAAACACATCCCAATGAAGAAACGTAAAGAATAGTTGCTGAGGGGGAAAGTCAGATTTCCTAAAGTGTTCAAAAGAGGGTTTCCTTATGATTATGCTCATTAAGGAAAACTGTCTTATTCTGGATAAAATGGAATGAGTCCATAAATCTGTGTAGGATGGGTTTAAATGATGCCTCCTGTTCATTAGTCAGGAAAAAGTCCTCAGTTAGGTCTAGTAAGTTTTCTCCAAGTTCACATTCTTGACGGTGGTCATGAAACAGAGCATCCAGTTTTCATATCTCCCCGGCAACTGCAGGTGCAAGTAGAAAACTTCCCTGAGCGCCGCAAATACTAATGGCATGTCTACGGTGTGCCTGACACTTTTCCAAGTGCCGGCGGCACAGTGAGGGACAACAGAAGCAAAGACCCTGCCTCCTGGAGCTTTTGCTTTAGTTGGGGCCATGGGTAATAAACAGGAATCTGTGCTGCAACATCAGGATCAGCTGCCTGCTTTGTTGGAGACCTGAGGCAGGGGGTGGGCGTGGGCACGGGGAGCAGCTTGGAAGATTCTGCAGCAATCCCATCCGGGTGAGAGAAGGTAGTGGCTGAGGCAAGCGCACAGCAGCGGATGCAGAAAGAAATACTTGGGAATGATTGATGTGGACTCGTGGAAGCCTGTTGCTGAGGAAAGGTGTCACAGCAGCTTCAAGAGGCCTGCCCGGGGATCAACAGCTTGTGGATGAGAGGACAGCGGTCACGGGTGAAGTCAAAGCAGATGCAGCTCCCTCCACCTTAGTCACACACACAGGGGTCCTGTCCTCCTGCAGACTGAGCCCACAGGCAGGGATCAGCAGCTGCTGGCCTCCAGGTGTTTGCTTGGAGGAGGCTGTTTACAGACTTAAAATTCAGTTTGAATTGAAGCAGTTTCCCCAGTAGCAGAAATCACAGTGCAGGTTTCTCTTCTGACAACTGAACAACCATGTTAGAGGAAAATTTCATGGTGAATATTTAACACAAACATGAAATCACTATGATTCCAGTACATGCCAGCGTAACCAGGTTCCAGGTTTCAGCCAGAATTTTATACTTTTGGTGGGAGTACAGAGAAAGGGAGGAGGGGCCCAAGATGAAGCTTGATATGTGGATTGTTATCCTTTGGCACCTTCATTTTTAACTAGACATAGGTTGCCTTTTTAGTACAAACTCTGCAGTCCTTTACCACATCTTTACACCTGAGATACTCTGTTGCTGAAATGCCGCCTTTTTATAACCTTCCCAAATTTTGGAACCATGTGAAGTACCGTGATGGACCTCAGAGGTTATGCAATCCCATCCTCACGTGGTCCCACCCAGGTCTCTACTTGAACCCCTCCTGTGTCAGGGAAGCTTCTTTTTTCCTGTGGTATCCCTTCTATTTGTTTTAACCATTAAAGAATGCTTCCTTATGCTGAGTCCCAACCTGTTTTTCTGTAATTCCCACTCATTCCTCCCAGTTCTTTCTTTGGAAGATAACTTTTACTTACAAACTAAAAAGTAGAAAGCAAAGTACTATTCTTGTTCTCACATCTGATTCTGCTTTTTGTTTATAAACCAGGAAACCTTTGAAAACGTGTGGAAGAGGAATGATTAGGGTTGGCATTAAATGCTTAAGTTTCTAAATTGTCTTAGAAGTCTCATCAAATTAAATCAAATCTGTGGTGTTAAGTGACAGCAAAAGGAGCTTAGATCAGTCAAAGGGAGCTGGAATGGGATTTTATTTTTCACTCCCAAGGTGGTTGTCAGCTAATATTGTTCCTGAGGTGAGCTTAGGTCACTGTTGTAAGTTTACATTCAGGGTTCCCAAGCCAAAAAATGTCCTTGGAAGAAACCCTTTCCCTTTTGTTAAATACAAAATAAACAGATGTCCCACTGAGATGGACCTCCTCCTTCCCCAGCCTCCCTGCAATACAGGAGCTGCTGGGACAGAATTTACTCCAATGGTTCAGATACATATTGCTGAGAAAACTGTAGATTTCTTAGAATGGTAATTGATGGAAGCAAAACTTTGCTGGGGAGGGGTCCAGAAAAATAGCCTATCACAGAGGAAAGAGACGAGAGGACAGGAAAGGAAAGGAGAGGAGAAGAAAAGAATGGAGCACAAGGATCATATTTATAAAGATTTCCCCCCAATTTATGGAGATTTCCAGCAAATTCAATTTATTTCAACAGAATGTGGGACAGATAATATTATATATACTTATATATGTGTGTAGAAATATATACCTCTGTGTGTGTGTGTCTGTGTCTGTGTGTGTGTGTGTGTGTGTGTGTGTGTGTGTCTATTACCTGTGATGGTGGAGGTAGTGGGGTGGAGGTGCTGTATTTAGGATTAGGTGTTTTGGTTATCCATGTGACAATGCTTTCATAAAACAGACTCAATAGTTTTTGTTTGTATATTTAATCATTTCTTAGAAATTCTAGGTATTAAGTCACCATATACATCACACATGTTCCGCATGTCCAGATGACCAGTGGGATTGTGACAGAGCATCATCCCTTCTCTTAAGCCCTGCTGGGTTCAGAACAGAGACATTCTTTCTCCATGGAATCAGTGTGTATGTCAGTTGTCCTGCTTACCTTGACCTTCATGTTAGGTGAAGCTTTTATTGCTGTTTAAACAAAGATGCTGAGGGTAAACCATTTTATCTTCAAGAAGCTTAGGAGGAACCATAAGGCATAGTATTTTGTCCTCAACGTAAATGCATCTCTCCGATGATTTACTAGCAGACGTATCTGGGTGACAGTAGATTTCTAAATTGAGTATTCTGCCTGAGGAATGGCCTCTGATGTGCATTAAGATCTTTATTGTAACAAACACACCTCTCAATTTGTGTGGCTCTACTCCCTGATTATATTATGCAGCAATCTTTAGGACAATTGTCAGACTGTAGCTTGCTAGCTGAGCAGTCAGAGTAAATGAATATGTCTTGGCACAAACCTTACTTACTTCCTTAGTCAAGGAAAAATTTTTAAGGCATCTGAGAGGGATGTGTCTGATGCTTTTTAAGATTAGTCTTAAAAAGACTCTGGTCTTTTTTTCTAAGTGCCACATCATTTAAGACATTTTCTCCTCCTAGCTCTAGTTGCTGTTATCCTTGTGTGAAAGAAATAGACTTCTGATAGGTGCAGACATACTGTCCTAGGGACTCCTTCCACTACAAGATCCCTCCCTCCCTTGTTTCCTCCTTCCTTCTTTCCACAAACATTTATGAGTGCCTAATAAGTGTCAGTTGCTGTGCTAGGTGATGGTATCCAGTGACAACCAAAGCTAATACAATGCTGCCTTCTTTGAGCCTACAAAACAGTGTGACATCAGCTCGACTTGCTGGTCTCTCTCCCTCCCTATCTCTCTGTCAGAGGTCTAAACTTAGCTTCAAGCTCTGGACCGCATAGCCATAAAAAACTGACTTGTTACTGGACTCTGCTGGATTATCTCATACATCTATATACTAGTGTGGTAATGGGTTGATGTGTTTTCACTTTTAGGAATCCCATTTGTATTTTTGTCAAGACCAGTCCTGCTTTAAAAGTGTGGTTAGACTGACTATAGGACATCCTAAGTTTAATTCTGAAAGCCTAGTCCTTCAGTGGAATCTGCAGTGCTTGGTTAAAGGCAACAAAATTGCTTTTAAATCCCAAGGAAACACTTTACCCTTGAAATATGTTCTATTTCTGACTAACTGGGTGTTTTTAATTATTCCATTTTATCTCCATAATTGGTTTAATGGCCATAGCTCTTTGTTTCATTTTTTTAAAATGGTTTCCCTAGAATGTACAATATACCTCTTTAATTTGTCACACCCTACCTCATACAATCCTGGAGCACTTCATGTGGAGCATAAGGCACTTAACAGTATTTTGATTTATCCCTCACATCCTTTTTGCTATTTTTGTCATACATTTTACTTCTACATATGTTAACAAACCCTGTAATATATGGTTATTATTTTTGGCTTAAACAGTTAATTATCTTTTAAAGAGATTAAAAAATGAGAAAATTGTTTTTTTGTAAGATGTCTTGTATGTTTCCCATAAATTTATTATTTCAGATGTTCTTCATTCCTTTGTGTAGATCCAAATTTCAATCTAGTTTAATATCCTTTTGCCTGAAAAATTTCCTTTAACAAATTTTTTTTTAGCACAACTCTACTTATGGTGAATTCTCTCTGCTTTTTTTCGTCTGATAAATTCTTTATTTTGCCCTTATTTTTGAAAGATGTTTTCACTGGATGTAGACTTCTTTCTAGAAGTTTAGATTGACTGTTTCCTTTCAACACTTAAAAGATGTCTTTCCATTGTCTTCTGGCTTACACAGTTTCTGAAAAGAAGTCTGCCTTAATTCTTATCTTTGTTTTTCCGTATGTAGTGTGTCTTTTTTTTTCACTGCTTGATTTTTAAGATTTTTCTCTTTATTACTGGTTTTCAGTTATTTGATTATGATGTGCTTTGTGTGATATTCTGCTTGGGGTTCATCACAGTTATCATATCTGTAAGTTTATAGTTGTACATCCCATTGGAAAATTTGGGCCATTATTTCTTTTTCTCTTCTCCTCAAATATTTTTATCATTTTGTCCCTTTCTCCCATTTCCTTCTGGTATTCCAGTTACATGTAGGTTAGGCTATTTGATATTTTCCCACAGGCCACTGAGACTTTTTTTTTTTTTCAGTCTTTTTTTTTTTTTTTTTCCTGTGCACTTCATTTTGTTTAGCTTTTACTGTTGTCTTCAAGGTTAATAATCTTTCTTTTGCAGTATCTAATCTGTTGTTAATTCCTTCCAGTGTATATGTTTCATATCTTACATTGTATTTTTTATTTTTCATTTGTGGAAGTTCTAATTGGGTCTTTCTTTCATTATTGTGTTCATGTTTTTCTTTATCTCCTTGAGCATATGGAAAATTTTGAACAGCTGTCTTAATTCCATTTATCTGTGCTAATCATATCTTTCATTTCTGGATCTGTTTCTATTGAATGATTTTTATTGTGGTTATGGGGTTTTTTTCCTTGCTTCTTGTGTATCTAGTTTTACTCACAGTTGAACACTGTAACTTTTATATTGCTATGCACCATACCTTTTTGTATTCCTTTAAAGAGTGATAGACTTTGTTCTGACACACAGTTACGTTAATTAGGCTAAGGTGATATTTTTAAGACCTGTTTTTAAACTTGATTAGGGCAAGTCTAGAGCAGCTATTATTATGGGGCCAATTTAGCTCCATTTCCAAGCTGTGGCCTTTCTAAGCAGAAGTTAACTGAATTCTCAGCCCTGTGTAAATTCTGGGATTTGTTTATCTTATAGCTACCCAATAACTTTTCTTTCCTCTGAAGTTGTTCTTTGCTGGTCTCATGGGGTATTGACCTGTGCATAAACAGATCAATCAAAGCTTTAAGGGGACGCCTATGCAGATTTCTGGAATTTTTTCTCTGCATATCTTCCTTTGTCCTGAAAATTCTAGCTGCTCTGGCTTTCCTGAACTCTGGTCAATGTTTTCTTAACTCTATGGAGAACTTCAGGCTTTGTTTGAGTTTTCATTCCTTGGCCTGGAAACTGCCTCCAGGTTGCAAGCAGGGGCAATCATAAGGCTCATCATGTGCTTTTTCTTTGTATCATTTTTCTCAGGGATCACAGTTTTTCATTGTCTCTGTTCAATGTCAGAAAGCAGTTATTTAATATGTTTTGTTTTAATTTATGTTGTTTATGTTTCTGTAGTAATTACTCCTTCATGAGGGGGAAATTGAATGATATATTACATTTTAAAACCTGTGGCAGATGCAGTTAGTTGTGAAAAAAATGGAACAATTTTATTTTCTTCCATTTGTAAAAGGACATTATAACAGAAGTTTCAGTCAAGACCCTTAGAAGATAGATATAAAATATCAATATGAGTCAGAAGGCAGATTTCTCTGTAGAATGTGATAAAAATGAAATAACTGAAAACCAGTTTTATGACTGTTAAGATCCATGTGGTGTGTATATAGGAATGTATAATAGAGATTGAGAATGCATGAGGGAAGGGTGTAGTAACTGCTAATAGATGAGCCAAAGGAGAGGTGGTTGTATTGCAATGCCTGTTTTCTTAGAATTTTCCAGGGTAAAGAATGCATGAGTGCTCCCTATGGGCCAGATGTGGGATACTCATGAGAAAATGGAAATGAGAGAGGATTTAACACAAGACTGAAGTTTGACTATATTGTGGAGCTGAGCATTCTAATTATGAATTGAGGCAGTGTGACATAAGTGATGAGAAAATTCTGCCTACTCGAGTTTTTTTTAAATTATATTTAGAAGAACTAGCACCAGTGAACACATATAAGAGATCAGTGGTTTGTAAAATAAAGTTCTTTAACCAGTGGGTCATGCTTATTCTATATACTTGACAACAGAACTTTAAAGATTGTCAGTGTGCCCATCCCTAAGGGGTGACTTCACCCCATTTCATGGACATCCTCTTTTCTCAAAGACTGAGAGAGGTTAAGGAACAGTTCTGAACAATGAGAAGTAAAGGAAAGTCTACTTGGAAAAATTTTGCTTCCTGATAAAAGGGGAATATGAGAGAGGAACTCTCACTAGCAACAACTCTTGCCTTTGCATCCTGATTTGAACATGATTGTGTTTAGAGCAGTGGCAGCCGTCTTGTGACCATGAGGCAACAAATTTAAGGACAAAAAGTTAGCATGCTGAGGCTGGCAGGAGGGTTGACTGCAAGGTTAAGTACTTGTTACAAGAATGGCATCAGTGCTGATAAACTCAACCTCCTCATGCAGAAGAAGGCTCAGTGCAAACCCAAGGTCCCATGATCAGTGATAGTGGCAGTGGAACTTATTTTCCTACTAGATCATTCAAGATTTTGTTTAGAGTATGTTTTCTGGAAACTAACCTCAAGCCTTATTTTCACCCCTTCTATCATTCTGTAAGTTACCCAGTATCCTTATGGTAGTATTATCTTCTCATTAATCAATAAGAGTCAACTCCTTTTACTTGCCGTTGAGGACCTTGATGGATACAAAGCATATAGAATTTCTCATATATTGGCCATTTGGGTCAAGAGCCAAGTGTTCTACATGTGTTGAAAAGAGCTGTGACTCAGGACCAGAAATCTGGCTAACCTTCCTGGTTTAGGTGGCATACTAAATTGGCAACAGCCATAGTGTCAGGGAAACCATCTCTTGAGATGTCTCAAGAGATAAGAAGTAACAAATGGCTCTACTGTTTACTTCTTGACTAATTTTGAATTTGTGCTGCCATATATGGCTGTTGCAGTGGCCTCAGGTTCTAAACAAAGTGTGGCCAAGACTGTTTCCTCTCTCTAAGTGTAGTATGTTGCATCATTGAACGTACTCTTTTAAATTCATAGGGTAATATGATTAATGTGATCCTTGTGGTATTTACCCACACAGCAACTGTGACTTTGTCATACTTGTGAATATGAGTTTATTTGTTTGTGAGTTTATTTGTAAACCTTCCTTCTTATAAGGTAGTAGATATATCTATACTGTCCTGACATTTGTGACTGTGGAACCCAGAGATGCTGTCTTGGCTGTTGGCCAGTAGTCAGATCATCACAGTCCTGGACAGCTGAGAAATGGGAGGGATCACATGGCCATGTGGTGGGTGATGGGGACAGGAAGGCCAGCACCAACAGAGGCAATGGGGAAATTTACAGAAGAACCAAGTCTCTCATCTGAGAAGCTCTTCTGGTCAGGGCTTTCGGGGCCACCTGTGACTGGTACTTTCCAGAACTCTGGATCTGTTGGTGCTGGCATTTCACTCTGAGGAGGTAGGTTTGAAAATAGAGTGTGACACTATGGAGAGAGACCCTTGATGCTGTGGGTTTCACACAGCCACCCGACTGGGATGAATGATATCAGTGCCATGTCCCATGCTTCAGCAGTGATGGCCCATTCACTTTATTGTTTCTTGTTGTCACAGAAGTGGTTTGCTTTCTTTTCTTTCACACGTTCCTGAGTTTTCTGAGCATGGCATTTGGACTAAAGCCCTCAATATATATCCTGTTAGTGAGGGAGATTTTTCTTCTAATGCTATTGAAATTATAGCCCTGAACAATAGGGTAACAGTCATACACTGAGGCCGCATTAAATTATTAATTTTAAATAGTGGAAATGTTTCTGAAATTGGCTGGTACAATATATACATGCTGAGTATTCACTATATTATTACTTTTTGGCAGCGGGAGGGGCTGAGAAAATGGAAGAAAACAGTTCCAAAATCTCAGCAGTACATTATAGGAGCACTAAACACATATTTACACTTTAAAAAAAAGATCTAGAAAACGTAGTGGTGAGGGAGCTTTATCTGAGAAAGTTTACTTTGGAAGTAACTTAGTGACTAAATTATTATTATTGACACAAAGGTGATTTAAGAGAAAAACTCGGGTTTCCCTGGTGGCGCAGTGGTTGAGAGTCCGTCTGCCGATGCAGGGGACACGGCTTCGTGCCCTGGTCCGGGAAGATCCCACATGCCGCGGAGCGGCTGGGCCCGTGAGCCATGGCCGCTGAGCCTGCGCGTCCGGAGCCTGTGCTCCACAACGGGAGAGGCCACAACAGTGAGCGGCCCGCATACCGCAAAAATTAAAAAAAAATTAAAAAAATAAAAAAGAGAAAAACTCACTCCCTCAGTGCTTACAATAAGTTAGTTGATTTTTATCCAGAGCAAGGCCTCTTTCCTTCTTGGCCCACATTTCAGGGTTTGCTCTCCCTAGTTAATAACTTTGAAATAGCAAACTCTTTCTGAAAAGGTACCTTAAAGTCAGTGGTATCTGGTTAAGGTGGGAAGAAATGGACAAAGATCAAAGCTCTGACTCAAAGTTGCAAGATTGTGGGCTGCTTGTCCTGGCATCCCTGGCAGTCCCTGATTGGGAGTTTCGTCCACTGCTCCTGAGTGGGAGTACTCAGCGCAGTAAATCAGGGGCTGCTCCTCCAGGCACCAGAGTGGGGATGGGGAGGCCAGATGGAAGGAAGCGTGCTCGTCTCTGTCACCACTGGCTGGCTGCCATCACCCGGACACTCTGCACTCCTTGCCGAGGGAATGTCACTGTCCTGCCTGCATGATGGGCTGGCCATTCTCAGAGCCCTCCCAGGCAGGATGCAGCACTGCACCATGTTGTCATGGTTACTTATCCATCTCCCCAGAGTCGTGACATCAGTGTCTCCAAGGGGCACGAGCTCTACCTCATGCATATGCATGTGCTCGGCAGGGGCCTTGCCACATCTGAGCATCTTACAATATTTTAGTAGAAAATGGATAGAGAGGGAGGGAAAGGTGACATAGGGAATGAAAGTGAAGATGACAGGAGGGCACATTATTAAATGAAGGAACGAAGGTACCTGCTGGCCGTATAGGGAGAAGACATGAAGGGTTAATGCTGCGTTGGGATTCCCGGCTTTAAATTAACCATCTGCTTGGTCACACCAGGCTCTCACTCACATTTTCAGAGTTTTATACTTCTTAGATGACTTTCACAGATAATACCGCATTTCACTCTCAAAACAACCTGTGACGGCAATATGTCCAGGGAGACCATCAGTGTGTATCAGATGAGGAAACTGAGGCCAGAGAAGGTAGGCACCTTGGAAACTTCACGCAGTTAGCAATGGGGCTTGTACTGGAGGCCAGTTCTCTAAACTCCCAGCTCAAGATTCATTTTTGTTTCTCCAGCCTCTTAGGAATTGATAACTTCCAGCAGGCAGAGATTTTTCAGGGGACAGTATTAAATGACCCTCTTCTCCACTGACTGTGAGTTCTTCTTGAGTGAGCATATTGTTGGAATCATTTTTGTGTCTGCAGCACATCCCACATAGTAGGCACTTAATGAATATTGAGCTGAATAACTCTTCCTGTCTGATGGACCCCCAGGCTTCAAAAAAAAGCCAGCTGATCTACTGCTCTGCATTGCAAATGTACCAATGCCAAATTAGAAGTTAACATTTTCCAGTGATGTTTCAAGACTAGGCCATCTGGGGGTCCCCTCCAGTTAATGCAGGGCCACTTGAAGTGGGTGCCCCCTGTTCTCATCTAGACTGATAACCTATGTCACAGAGTCATCCTGTGACTGTGACAATCACCCACCTACCCTCCCCCCACAGACACATACACAGTGGAACAGTGCAGGAGCCCTGTGCTCAGGTACAGACAGTAACAGAGGGAGCAGAAAACCCAACAAGTACAAGATTACTTAGTGCTGTGTAATTGTCACATCAGGGAAATCCTGCAGTTTGTCACAAGTTCTTTAACAGCTGAAGCGACTAAGCCAGAACCAGGAAAGGTAGACTAAATCAGAGATATTTCCGAAGTTAATGGCACACACGGGCTTGTTCATTGGAGAATTTGCCCCACTTATGTGAGGGCAGCTATGGCATTCGGGCCACAAACAAGCCCTGTGCTGTGAGACTGGGGATGCTGATACTGGTAATTTCCTGCTCAGGGGATGGATTTATAACAGACAGGTGGCATTTGTTGCCTTTGGGCTTCTGAGCACCACCAGCAGCAAGTGTCCACGGCAGAGATTCTGGGGGCTGAGAGGAGTGTCTCTTCTCTCACTACTCCCCTTGGGAGGGTCCATATCAGGGGAAAAGTGGTTCAGGTTTTCTGTGTTTCTCCTCTAAAGTGTGTCTTCTTGTGGTCTTTACTTCTAAACCCCAAAAGAAACTGGAACAAGGTTGGGCCCACCCTATTATTCCAGGTATCAATTGTACATCATAATCTGTACCAACATTAGTAGCTTAAAACAACAGCTAATTTACTAGACTTCATAATTTTGTGATCAAGAATTTGGGCAAGGTTTGGCTGCACTACTCTCCTGCTCATGTGGCATTGACTGAGGCCACTTGGTGTCATTCAGCTGGTGGAGACCATAGCTTTGTTTCCATATCTGGGGCCTTGGTATGGAAGACTGGAAGGCTGGGCTCAGCTGGGAGTGTCAGCAGATCCGCAACATGTTACATCCCAGCTTGGCCATGTCAGGGTGGCTGGATATTTTCCATGGTGGCTCAGGGCTCCTAGAATAACTGTTTCAAAAGACCAAGGAGGACACTGCAAGTCTTCTTATAGTTTGGCCTCAGAAATTCAAGAACACCACTTCTGCTACATTCTCTACTGGTCAAATCACTAAGGCCAGCCCAGTGCAAGGGAAGGGGATGACACTCCATCTCTGAAGGTGAGGAGTAACAAGAAATGAGTGGTCATCTTTGATCTAGCATCCCTGTTCACTTGCTTGGTACTTGAGAGGATCAGCATTTGCAGTTGGCGTCAGGAGGATGTTTGAACAGGTAGCATTTTTTTTGTCTTCTTGTTATGCTAGTCCTGTGTCCCTCTTGCTTCCTTCACTTTTGTGTTTCTCCCCACCCCACATCCTGTATCCCCTTGCCCAGAGCCCTTGCCCACTTCTCCAGCTGCCAAACAGGAAAGCAATCTTGTTAGGGAGTTAGCAGATGTCTTCTTCAGAAGCCAAAGAAATGAAGGTCTAAACGGAATAATTTTAGGCACTGTTTGATAAAATCTTTCAAGGCAAGAAGCACTTTGTGTACTCCTTAAATTCTACTGCAAAGGTGGCCTCCTGCTGTCCTCTCTACAGCAGGGTGTTTTTAGCTGGAGAGAGGCAGGAGGCAAAAGATTGTCTAATGGCCAGTGTGTTTGAGAATGTTTATATGCAGCTTTCCTTTTAAGTGCATTCTCAGTCCTTCAACACTTACTGAACATGTAATATGTGCCAGGCTCAGTGTTAAGCCGGAGAAGAAGATGGGAGTGTAGCCCTGAGTTAGGGAGATCACATGGAGAGTAGGTGAAAAGAGTCAGTGTAACCAATCACCTTTCTTGCTTTTTTTCCTCACATCTTTTCCTTTCTTGATGAAAACAAGAAGATGCAACATCTGCCCTCTTGAGTGCTGCTCCTTCAAGTGCACCTGGCAAACTCCTGCACCCTCTTAGAGCAGGAGCCAGGGAAGGAACCAGGGAAGGAGTTAGATAAGGAGCCAGGCGGCCACCTGCACTTGGGCTGCAGCACTGGGCTGGCGCCCCCTCTTCCCTTCCCAATCTGGGGTAGCCCTTCTCTGCAGGTAGCTCTTCTCAGGTGGTCCTGCGTTTTCTGTCCTAGAACATCTCTCCTGATAATACTTCTGAGATTCATTCTGTCACTACATAACCCATCACCACAACCATAGCAGCTTAAAACAACATACCTCACAGTTCTATAGGTGAGAAGTCCTAGGTGGGCTTGGCTGGGTTCTTTTCTCAGGGTCTCACGAAGTTGAAATCAGGGTGTCATTTGGTCTGGGCTCCTGTCTGGAGGCTCTGGGGAAGAATCTGCTTCTAAGCTTATTCAGGTTTTTGAAAGGATCAGTTCCTTGTGGTTATAGGACTGAGGCCCCCATTTCCTTGACACATGACCTCCATCTTCAAAGCCAGCTATGGCACGTTGAGTCCTACTCATGCTTCATATTTCTCTGACTCCCTCTCTTACTTCTGCTTTGAAGGGCTCCTGTGATTATATTGGGCCCAACCAGATAATCCAGAATAATCTGCCTACTTTAAGGCCTGTAACCTTAATTCCACTTGCAAAATCCCTTGCCCCATAATGATGTGAACATCATTAGCATGTTCATAGATTTTGGGATTAGGGCATGGATATCTTTAGGGGACTATTATTCTGCTTACCATACCTTTCATAGGTATGCTGATAGAATGCTGATAGAATATTGACCTGTTTGAAATCATGCTTTCTCCCAAATGACAAAACATAGAATAATTTTGTCATATATGTTCACCAGTCACAAGTTGGAGGTTAAGAAAAGCTAGAACGTTTTCAAACCATTGCAGTACAATTCTGAGCTATATTTGGAGAAGAGCCAGCTGACTTTTCTCTTTCTCTGGAAGAGTCAGAAGGAAGCATCTTGAGAAGAATGGGAAACCGTTCACAACATAAATGATGATCAACAGAAACTGTGAAGTCATCATTTGATAAAGCCCTGCACAGATCACATGTCATCTTCTGGGAAGATTTCCAGGACCTCTTTAGATAGACTTAAGAACTGTTCCCATGGTGTTTTGTTTGTAGGTCCTATGGCAGATACCCCAAGGCTCTGACAACTTGTCTCTGTAGCTGATTCCTCTAACAGTTGTGTCCATCTTCGTCTCCCTGGCTCCTAGTGCAGTGTCTGGTGTATGCTCGTCAGTGTCCAGGACAAAGCTCTATGACAGAATAGGCTTAGGACAGGGCTCTCACCCCTCTCTGTTCCTAGGAAGGGAGGTCAGTGTTATGGAGAGCCAGCAACTAGCAACTGGTTGTGTATATGCTTGTATTAAAAAGAAATATGTGGAGAAGGGAGTGAACCATTTCTCACTGTACTGAGCTATAGCAAGGCCACATTCGTTTATTCAGCCAAAACCTACTGCCCCTTACTATACAGACCCTCAGTTAGATACTGGTGATACACATGTAAGTCCAGCCCCTGTCCTGAGCATGGGGAAGTCCAGGGTGCACCAGGTGTGACTCAATCCAGGAAACATTGTATGAAAGATTCATTCTTGATAGTTTCTCCTTTCTTTTCTTTTTTACTTTTTATTGAATAAAACATATATACAGAAAGCTACACAAATTATAAGTGTGGAGCTCCATGAATTTCCACGAATTGAACAATCCGTATAGGCAACGACCAGGTCAGGAAACAGAGCGTTACCCACATGGTGGTGTATTTATTTTTTCCATTCCTGCAGTCCTTATTTTATGCCTCCCAGATGGTGCTAGGACCTCAATGTGAGAGATGGATCCAGACCCTCCCTGTAAGTGAACAAACAAGGTGGTGTCCCCTTCCTGCCTTGGACGCTGTCTTGGTGTCATTCTCTGTGCACTGATATTTAGCAGTGGGTTCTGTTGGGAAGAGAACTTCCAGTTTTTCTTACTAACGAGTCATGGCTACCCCAAAATATGACAGAGAAGAAGCCAGCCAAGCTTTATTTCATACACTCTTATGTGCAAAAAGGCATTGTGGAATATAGGCATTAGGTATAGCTCTTTAGGAACAACCTACTTACAAGAACAGAAAATATACCAGATAACTAATATTATGAAGCAGTATATAGAAGATACTAATGAAAGACATGCCAATGTTTGGGGGGGTTGGGGGCTCCATCAAGGTGCTTCAGGAGCTGTTTGAGGGGCTTGTGTGCAGTGGTCGAGGGAGTAGGAAGGAGGTAGGATTCTGGTCCCCCAGACACAAGCAGAGTAGCTCATCTTTGATCTGTTTAGCACATTGGGATTCCAAGTAAAATTTTACTTGGAAAACAGGGTTTGTCAGGTAAAGAGTCTCTAATGACACTGATGGATGCTGTAGGTGCCCAGGGTTCTGAGAGGAGAGGGAGCGTGCCATGCTTCTGGTGGGCAGGTCTGGAATGGCAAAGCAGGGGCAGGAGCAACAGGAAGGGAGGACTCAGGTGAGACACATCCTGAAAGGAGTATGTGAAGAGGGACCTGGTGAGGCCTTTGAGGGCCACAAAATATTTGCAGACATCGTAACTTCAGAAGCCCATTAGGGCCAGACCAGGAATATTTGCAGGTGAAATGTGGGGGGTTGGGGGCTGCAGCAGCTAAGTGCATTTGTCCTGGGTAGAAGGGCAGCTGCCACGTAGCTCCACTGATTGCGGTTCTGTGAGGGTTTTGCCTCGGTGGGGCTAGATCTTAAGATTTTTCAAAAAACGTTGGAAATCCAGATTGTTATGGGCAGATATCCTGATTTTTAAAACATTGGTGCATTTTGTTAAGAACACAGTGCCCAGGGCAAGTATAGCCCTTGGGCTACAGCCTTGTGCCTGAAGAGTAGGACCGCAAGGCACTTCGAGGCTCTGGAGAAAGCTTTGACTTGGGAGGAACATTCAGCCACGTCACACTGCTGGCCAGAGGACCAGGCTGCACCCTGGGCATGGTGACTATTTTCCCTCCAATCTTTGAAATGTAGACACATTCTGATTGGAGCAAGATAGCATGAGTGACCATGGAAAAGCATACAATAAACTACCTTTCTTAACAAACAGTTTGAATCTGCTAAGGAAAAAACAAGCCCCTTCCCTTTCCTGAGTCTTCTGTTCTTGCATTTGTAACTAGAGCTGAGGATAAGTGGCGTTTTCCTCTGTGACCAGGTGTTTTGTTCTCTGCTGGCTCCCCACATCTACATAACTTCCCAAGGTATTGTTTTTTGTTTTTTTCCACGAATATTGACTACCTCTGGCAATTTATGAAAACGTTACTGAGAATTTCTCATCACCCACCTACCACATTACCTCTCTGGCCAAGAAATGACCATGTCATCAGAAGGTCTGTACTTTGAAAGCTGAGACATAGTATTCCTTTTGAAAGTCGTAAGTGCCACCTCTGCATCTTTCCAGCATGTTATTAGGTACAATCCAAATGAAATTTGAACTACTGCTGCAACCATGTAGGAGATCAAAGTCCTAATTACTCATTTCTAGAATCTGCTTTTCTGACGAGGGCTCTCTTAAAATCCGTAATCACATAGATACAGTTGTGAAATGATGTAATTTGCTTTTTCATCTGAGGTTGATCTCATCTAACATGATCCCATCCATCACACCTGTAAGTTTACTCCAATGTGGTTAAAAATAAAACAACCGCCCGTGCCCCCAACACACACACAAAATACCATCACCACCAAGAGCCATCCCTCCACTCCACCAAAACCCAATGAACTTTTAAAATGTAAGTATGTAATTTGCAGTTGAGGTAGCTCTTAGGCAACATAATTTATGGTCCCTTTCTTTGATTACCTCTGGTCATTACCTCTCATCAGAAAGTAGCTCTCCATTAGAAGCATAGTTTTCACTCATGCTGGCCTAAACTGCACGCCTGCCCCCCACCCCCTGACTAACACCTGCCGTCGTACCCAGCGGCCAGCAGATCAGTTCCCCTCAACTTCGGCTGTGCAGTGTTTATTGACACCCATCTAGATTGGCCCACTCATTTCCTTACCTTAGAAACCCCAGAACTGTGGGATATATCCTTAGGTAATAGCTCTTGATAACAGGAGAACTTGAAGGCTCAGAAAGTAAAATATGTGAATTCATATTCAGTTTTAATAAACTGAGGTAATTAGTTGAAACGCAATAGAAAGTAACAGTCTGTGACATATAAAAGACAGCCAGCTGACAAAGACAGAGCTGTTCTTCACTCCACTAATATCCGTTTCTTCATCAACATTGAATTCTTCAATGTTTTGGCATTTCAGTTATGTTGTAAAATGAATTTATAAAATTTGAACATCTATGCTATTCTCTTGTTCTCCTGAAAACTTGAAAAAACTTTTCATGCATGTCTCCTGTTTCCCCAACCTGTACACATGCTAGGATTTAACTAGATTTCCAAGAGTTGTGTGTATTTTGAATATCAATTGTACATTGCAGATTCTAAGCAAATGTGTATATTTGAAATGGATGGACAAAACAAACAGGGTAAGGGGAAAGATTCTAATATATAAGCTCTATGAGGGCAGAGGTCTTGTCTTTCTTGTTCATGGATTTATCCCTACCTAAAATAGTGCCTGAAATATTGAAAGGCTCCATACAAGTTGTTGAATAAATAAATTAACAGGAGAGAGACCATTCAGATGAATATTTAGTGGTAGTACCCTAATGGATATGTCCACCTGCAAATCCCTGGAACCTATATATGATCTTATTTGGGAAAAGCAACTTTGCAGATATAATCCACTTCATCTTGAGATGAGATCATCCTGGATTATCTGAGCAGACCCTAAATGTAATGACAAGTGTTCTTATAAGAAACACACAAGGGAGATCTAACAGACATAGGGGGAAGAGATAACGTGACAATGAAGGTGGAAATTGGAGTAATGCAGACACAAGCCAAGAAATACTTGGAGACACCCAAAGCAGGGAGAGGCAAGGATCAGATTCTATCAGATTTGGAACCTCTGGAAGGAACGTGGTCCCTCTGATACAGTCATTTTCATACTTCTGGTCCCCAGAACTGTGAGAGAATAAATTTCAGTTGTTTGAGGCCACCAAGCTTGTGGGGATTTGTTGTGGCAGCCACGGGAAACTAATACAGAGACTAAAGTGAGAGACATGGCCTGTTTTAGAA
This sequence comes from Stenella coeruleoalba, assembly GCF_951394435.1. Lineage (NCBI taxonomy): Eukaryota > Metazoa > Chordata > Mammalia > Artiodactyla > Delphinidae > Stenella > Stenella coeruleoalba. The sequence continues at coordinate 48,102,831 of NC_137160.1, forward strand.
CGTGTCCTGAGCAGAGCTGACTGCCTCACAGTAGATCTAAGTTGGGTTTGTGCTATCAGACATCACCTTTTGGTTTCTGCATCCCTTCTCAGTAGCAATAAGGGGTGATGCTTGCATGACTGAGGTGTCTTGAAGAAGAAGCTGTTAACTCTTGTGAGACATGCATTGACCTTGTCAGTGGCTGTGGAAAACGGGGTTCTCCAGGTGGGGACCTTCTGAATGGGGAGCAATCCTGGGTCTTTCGTGACTGTCACATGGCTTGAGTTCTAAAATTCTGAGAAGTAGAGGGTAAGAGAATCCCACACTTTGTAAGTTGGGAGGGATCTTAAAGATCATTTTCATATGCAGATAAAGAGGATGGAAAGCAGTGAGATAAGCATATGTTCCTTGCAAATTCCAGGAATGAAATGCAGGGAGGTGGCTAGATGATCCTCCACCTCACACAGAGGGCTGCTTCAGCCGGTGGGATTCAGACCTCTTCATCGTTGTTTGAATTTAACCCCACGTACTTTGCCATTGCCCTTCAAGCCAGTCCTTCTCACTAGTTGATGATGACTGCATTTGGGCAAAAAGAGAAAGGCAAACCAACAAACATGAATTTACTTTTTCACCTTACACAGCCAAATGGTGAACGACTTGGCTTGAAACCAGTTTTGCCGAAACTATGAAGGTCTGGTGGGATTCAGCTTTGATCTTGAGAGAGGCTGTGAGGGCTTTGTTTTTCACAGGGGCTTTAGCCTACAGTTAAGTGCAAACACCTGCGGAAGTACTGGTAATTAGTAGGTAATTAGTAGTTAATGTTCTTAGAATTTAAAAAGAAAGCTTACATAAGTAATTACTTACTATTTCTTATAATGTGCTGCTTTTCCTGAGATTTCATATTCCCAGAACATTTGCCAAGTTCCTGGGTTCCTCAACATACTAAATTGTTTATTAATTACACACGTATATTGCTTTCAGAAAAAAAAGAAAATACATTAAATGTTGGAAATAGGAATGAGTTATCTTTTAAATTACAGCCAAAAACTCATTTAAAATTTTGAAATATGAGACTGGTAACAGCTCTGGAAGGTGGCCTTGATTTTTTGAAAAGATGGGATATGACTGGGAATGAAGAGATGGATAAAAGAATGTTCAAGGCCCTTTAATGAAACACTAAGTGTTAAATACATTTCACAGAGGGTCCTTTTCATGTCAGCAGACACACATCTATGCCTTGGCTTGTCAGAAAGACCGCCAGGGCCCCCATTCTTAACGGATGAACACTGCCAAGAAAGGCTAAGTGGTGCTAACAACCTCAGACTCTCGAGGTGACTGAAATGGAGGGACACACATTAATTAGTGCACTGTGACTTTATTTTCAAAGGATTTTTGCTGTAGAATTTTTAAAGCAGATTTCCAACCCCTAAACCCCAGAGACTTTCTCTGCCAACTGGAAATGGGCATTCGTTCATTTACTTTGTTTAGAGGCTAGAGCTTTGAGAATGACATCTAAAATCTGTTCCTCATTTTGAATCACTTCAAACCTTCAGCAAAGCAATCTTACAGCTTCAGTTTTCTCATCTTTAAAATGGGACTAACAAGTATGTCCCTTTTCTCCTTCCATGTCCTGCCACTACACACAAATGTACCTCATAGAACTGTTAATTTATATCACCTTTTAATACCATAGTGGGGGAGAAAGTTCCAAAATTATATATCCATTTACCACAGTCATATCTAACAATATACATATGTAAGAATAAAGACTAGGTGATACATATATACACTTCAGTTATTATTTATTCCTGTGTGGCTTCATTACTTTTTAACTAATCACTGGTTACTTCTTCAGAATTCCAAGTTAAGGACTCTTTTGAGAAATGATTAAAGCAGGATAGAAACAACTGAAAATTGAAATCAAGATTCTGGGATCCAGAATAGAAACCCCTCACCACATAATGCTCACACAGGCTTTTTCCTATTAAGGGACTGCTTATAATAATTGTTCAAAGGAGCAGAGGAGAAGAAGGAAAACTAGGAAGAATTTAGAGAAAAATAGACCCCAAGCTGGCAGACATTTTAAAACATTTTGTTCTTCTCTGAACATTTGGGAAGCTAATCTCAGATAAAAGAGAACTTCCCCTTAAAATACTATTAGAGGAGAAACATTTTAACCGTCTTTTTTGAAGATATTTTTAAAAATACATAGCTGATAAATTTAATATACTACTAATTGCCTCCATTTTACCTTGGGCATCTTCAATGGACAGGGATAACCCTCTGAATTCTTCAGGAACATTTTTGTTGTTGTTCTTTTCTTACTTCTCCTCCAGGTGAAAGAATATTCCTTCCTTAGCTTTTCCTCACAGATCTCATTTTCCATTTTTTGTCATATGTGTTGTGTGTACACATATGAGTGTGTATGTATGTAGGTGGCCATGTTATTTTTATCACTGTACTCCATTTCGTATCACTTATCACAATTTGTATTATTCATTTATTGCTTATTTGTTTATTGTTTGTCTCACTCCCACTAGATAGTAAGCTCCATCAGGACAGAGACTTTGATTATCTTATGGGGCAATGTTTACCCAGTGCCTAGCCTAGAGTCTGGCACAGAGTAGGGATCCAATAAATACTGGTTAAATAAACAACAGAATGAATGAAATAGGATTTAAGAATGTGACTCAACATTGACTATAACAAGGGTATTGCAGGGATTCTGTATTCAATATTTGCTTTTAGAGTCATAATGAAAATTCAAGATAAGGCTGTCAGTCACTATGGCTCTCAAATTCTTCTGCCACGACTGAACATTGTGAATTACTCCCAGGTTCTCCAAGTTGCCCATGGCTTTTACTGATACTGCACTTGCCCAACAAACTCCACTTTGTTGTGTACACCATTTTTCAGTGTACCAAGGACACAACAAGTTTCTTAGATGCTGACTGCTACCCCAACTTGCTACCACTTATACACATTTACTAAATATTTACTATAACATGGTGGACCTATCTGAAATTATAGTTTCCAAAATATTTGTTCTCATACTGATGAGTATGAAAAGTAGATCAGAATCAAAAGTCATTATATACACATTTGTAAATAAATAAATATGTATATCTATCTATGGCTTATAGCTATGTCATTTAGTGGAGATATCCTAAACACAATAAATGCAATAATGTTTACAGTATAGAAAACTCAGACAAAGTGATAGGAAAAGCAGTAGATAAGTGAGCATTAGTTGTTAATAAACAATTTGCAAGAGAGGAAATAGATTGGCTAGACAATATATGGGAAAACTTTGATTTCTCTGGTGATCAAGTAAATGCAAATTAAAATGATGGGAGATATTTTTGCTTATCAGATTAGCAAAGTTGTAGAGCTATTCTGATTTTTTACCCTTAGAAGATTTCCTAGTTTATCTGTGCTCTTCCTTCACTTTCATTTTGTTTTTCAGTTTCTTTTGTTGCTCCTTCTTTTTTTTTAAGATTTTTTTTTTTTTTTTTTTGACGTGGACCACTTTTAAAGTCTTTACTGAATTCCTCACAACACTGCCTCTGTGTTTTGGTTTTCTGGCCATGAGGCATGTGGGATCCCAGCTCTCCAATCAGGAATCGAACCCGTGCACCACCCACCCCCATTTGAAGGTGAAGCCCTAACCACTGGACCACTAAGGAAGTCCCTGTTGCTCCTTCTTTTGATCAATAAATTTCTCTTCTTATATCCTTTGGAATTAATTTTTGGAGAATTATAAATATTGCTTTTGGAATTTACCTTTCCTAAATGTATCTGTCCTTAAAATTTCTTCCTCATTAAAAATTTTTTTTCTGATTCTTTGAACCTGTTTACATTTGATTTTTAAAAAATAATTACTTTTTGAGTTTTCTTGGAATCTGTAGTGGATTGCTCCATCAGGATATTTTCAGGAGAAGGAGGGTAAGTACCTAGACCATAGGATTAGCTTGAAATTTTTCTAACCTGTTATTCTATTTTTAAGTAAGGCATACCTTGTTTTTTTGTCCATAGTTTTTGAAATGAACTACTCTAGAATTGTATATTAGACAAATGTTCTAAAAAGAAAGACAGCTGAATTTCAGTTTTTTAATGTGTCTGTCATGTGATGAGAGGTTTGGCAAATGCAGTTGAGCCAGAAGATTCAGTGTAGCAAAAGTGGCAAATGCCTTACGCTCAGTCCCTCTGTAGTTAGAACACAGCCGTGAACAAACACACTGAGGAGACTTATTTCACTGGCAGGAGAGGGACAGATGTGCCCTCTCCCTCTCCAACTTTTGCAAAACTGTAGTGGCACAAATCCAAGTTTCAAAGAAGTATCCTAAGTTTCTTGTTCTTGTGGACTGTAGCTGTCTGTGGTTTTTACAGTGTCGAGATAGCCTGAGCTTACAACACTCGTGAGTGTAACAAGGACCTGAGGAGTTTCACACTGTGGCTAGTGCTGTTTACTCAAAGCCATCCTGGAAGTTCATTGAAGCAGGGGCCAGATCTTTTCTACACTGGATGCCTTGTGGGGTGATCACAAACACTGACTGGGATCAGAACTGCACTGATGTGGACAATATAGATACAATCGTGTCCAGATTTAAAGTAAGGTGCTGCATCATGTTCCGGATCAAATTAATACACTAGGTTTCGTTTATGTCTTTTAATGGAGAACAGTAGTAGCTCTTTTTGCTGCCTTGTTCCCAGTGAAATAGTCTGTGTATAGAGTTTCCCTTTTCAGCAGCAGTTGTGTCTACAAATGCTATTCTCTGAACGACAGCTATTCAGGCATGCCATTCCCCGAACAAAGAGGTGCATTAAAAGAGTCTTGACAATTTCAGCTCCTAGAAACACAGGGGTCACACAAATCTGCCAAGTTGAAAGAAAACAAATCACTAGGGCAAGGCATTTTATTTAGTTCTAAACAGCATCTAGCACATGGATAGCATTCAAAAGCATTAATACAGCCATAATGCAAATCAACATGGGCCTGCAGTCCAGGAGCTGAAAGAAATTAGGCTAAACCCTAAAGAAATCAGACCATGAGTAAAAAGGAATTTCAACAAAATATCAAACATTATTCACTAATATGGCAGTCAGTCATCCGTGCATATCTGGTACACTGGGGTGAGTTACAAAAGAAGTCAACACTTATAGGTAGAGACTTAAAGTGTAATGAAGGAGACAGGACGAACGCAAATAAACAGACACAAAAAGGGCAGAAACCATTACACCACAGGCAAAAACAATGTCAAATCTACAGAGCTTGAGAAGGGAATCTTGGCTATTTACAGAAGTAGGGAGGTTGCTGGAAGGTTGGAGTTAAGATTTATATATTAAAGGGAGTGAGGTATGCTTCTTTTATTAAAGTCCCACTAAAAATATGCGTGGGGTGCCAGGCACAGCTTAGATTGAATTAAACTGAAAACTTGTAGGTTCTGAATTGATTCAGGGATTCAATAGGCTAGGCTACACTAGGACCCTGGGTCTGCTTAGACTCATTCTTCTTTCCTTCATTCCTTTATTAATTCAAGAAAAATGTTGACAGCTTATTGTCTGCAGAAATGATGCTAAATGCTGGGGATGTGCAGAAAAATAATTTACAATCCCTCTTCTCAAGAAGCTCATAGTCTAGTTGATGAGACAAACATGGAAAATAAATAATCATAATATAATGCTTAAGTAATAGAGGTGTTACAAAGTGAAAGCAGGGGGTGATGGCCTCCATCTGGAGGGTTAGGGAAAGCTGGGTCTTTAGAATGGGTGGGGTTTAGCCAGATACAGGGGAGCTGGAGGTGAAGATATGAAGGTCAACCATTTACAGGAATGGTTGTAGTTTCCTGTGGCTGCCCAGAATCCAGGGTGAGAAAAAGTTAGGTATGTGGGAAAGGGACCAACAGTGAAGGAATTGGAGGCTCTGCTAGGAGATTTGGCCTTGGTAGTATAAGAAGTGGGGAGTCCAGGAGGCGCTAAAGAAGGGGAGGGGCATGAGCTGATCTGTGCATTCCAGAGATAAGCAACTGACTGATAACTAGGTGGACTATGTGTGGATGACTGACTGCTGTGTTAGTGAAAACCTCAGATAATTTTATTGAAATTTCTTTTTACCCATGGTCTGGTTTCTTTTGAGTTCAGTCTAATTTCTTTCAGCTCCTGGTCCACAGGCCCAGTTGATTTGCGCTATAGCTGTATTTATGCTTTTGAGTGCCGTCTGTGTGCTAGGTGCAGTTTAGAACTGAATATGGTGTCTTCTGTTGTGATTAGATTTCTTTCTGTTGAGCTGTTTTCCTGAAACACCACCCATGGCTGGAATCCTGGAGAAGAAAGTGGCTGAGAATCCTCCCTTCCCTTTCTTTGCATGTTCTAGGTGCTGAGTCTAGTCCTGGGCCCTCTAATCTTCCTTTCTCATGGCCTCAGTGGAGAGAAGGATATGCTGTATTTGTGTAAAGCTAATGGCTGTTGGTTTTTCTGTGTTCTGCAGAAAAAAGTAGGAGCTTTGATGCATCTAAAGTTCACACAATGGTAGTTCCTATAGTCACTGGGTCATAAAAATCATGAAATACTAAAAACACTAATGCAATGCTTACTACATGTCAGCCTCTGTCCTAAGTCCTTTACTTTCATTTATTTAATCCCTTTCTGTAACACTATAAGATTGGTACTATTATCATGAAGAAACTGAAGCGCAGAGAAAAGTTTAAGTCATGCTGTGTGTAAGGCTGGAGTAGGATTCAAGCCCAGACAGTTTGGATCAAAAGGCTGTGCTGTTAACCACTTAGCTCTACTCTAAAAGTCATCAAATTCCACTTTATGTCAGAAATATGTATCACTACTACAACATCCTTTACAAACTTGATCACAACCAGATCACATACTTCCCCAAACAGTATATTCCAGTGTTGGACAGCTCAATTTATTGTGAAATTTTCCCCCTATATGGAGCAATAATCTGCTTTCCTGGAACATCAGGAAATTCATTGTGTTGATTTCAAATCTCTGGAGCCATTCAGAGCTAGTCTAACCCTCTCTCAATATGACAGTCCTTCAAGTATCTGAAAGATGCTGCCTTGTTGCAAGCTCACAGAGCTATTTATCTCCTTACAAGCTGGAGCTTCTCCTCTGGATGGCCACCTGTTTTTCTAAACTCCTCTGAGAACATTCTTTCCAGAATGGAACATAATTTCCTAAGTGTGGTTTGACCAGAGGAGAGTATTGTTAAGACCATCATCCCTCTTGTACAGGGATTTTTCTTCTTTTAATAGAATCTAAGATCCAGTAGAAATGACTGGGTTTTGTGCGGGTGGGCTGTGGCAGATTTCCTTGGCTGGAGTGAATACCACATGGTGAGATATAAATGAATAGAGAGAGGGATGAGAGCAGTTAGATACAGGAAAGGGGTGGAATTTAAAGCTCATGATGAGAAATTTAAATCTCATTGAGAATCATCTGAGGCCCACTGAAATGTTCCGAGAAAGGGAGTGACACCACCAAAGTAACTCTGGGGTTCTTTGGGCAAGTCCACTGCTCTCACCACATCAACATTCCAACACTGGTAAAGATGGAGGAGGCTTGTGAGCATTCTGTGGGCCTGTAAAAGGTTTTTTGTTGATAGGCTTGTTGTATCCTATCTTCAAGAGGGTAGTAAATAAATGATATGAGACTAATCTGGAAAGGTGTGTTGGTATTTGAGTTCAGGTATTGGGCTGGGAGTTAGGCATTGGATATTCTGTTCCTGAATTTGCTGTGTGGTTGGGATAGGTCAATGTACCTTCTCCATCTCCCCTATCACACTCACTTGTTTGTGAAGTACTTTGTACTCCTTAAATAAAAGATGTTATAAATCACTGATTTATTTGCTGAATATTTTTACACTTAAAAAAAAGAAAGTGGAACTCAGGATTCATGAACTTCTGCAGGCAAACTAATTCACCATTTTCAAGTAGAATCACACCAAAAACTTTCTAAGCAGGTAGAGCATATTAAAGAAGAGGAAGAGGAGAAAGTAATGATGTTGGTGATAATGATGGTGTTGATGGTGATAAAATGCTTATCAAACCTGATAGCATGTACCACATATTTTCACAAAGAATTTTCTCATTTAATCCCCCCAACAACTCTATGAGCAAGGTACATTTATTCCCCCACTTCATTAAGAAAACTGAGGCTCAGAAAGGCAAGTACATTGTCCAGGGTAAAAGAATTAGAAATGGTGGAGTTGGGATATAAATCCAAAGCTCTAAGATTCTAAAGGTTAAGCTTTAAAAAACTCTGCCAGGGTTTTCCAAGCTTTGCCTGATCCCAAGGCCACCTGTAGTGCCTATTGAAAATCCTGAGTCCCAGGTTCTTCCCCTAGAGATTCTAATTCTCAGGTCTGGGTCTAGAAATACATTCTTTTAAGAAACACCCCAGGTTATCTTTATAATATGGAAGTTGGGGTTGCCAACTGTACAGCAAGGGTTGGCAAAGATTTTTCTTAAAGGGCCAGATGGTAGATATTTTAGAGTTTGTGGGCCATGCGTTTTCTGTACAACTACGTTGCCACTGTAGTAAAAAACAGTCATAAACAGGATGGACATGAATGAGTATGGCTGTGTTCCAATAAGACTTTATTTACAAAAACAGCGAGTTGGATTTAGCTTGCAGGTTATAGCTTTCCACCCCTTGCTGTATATCTTAATGTTTTCTAGAGGAATCATTCGTAATTTCCTTGGACCATGTGAAAATACACTCCAGGATTGTGCTCTTGTATAAGATTCTATCCAGAACAAATTTGAATTTTAAGGTACAGTTTTAGCCCATTTTCCCTTATTTGTCCCTGAGAACTTGCCTTTTGCGGGAAACTAAGGACAAATTCTGGCCCATGGTACTTCATTCTCTGGTTAGCCAGGGTCTCACACAATTATTATGTCTGTAGCTCACAAGATGTATATTTTCATCTTTGTCCTTGCCATGGTGCCTAGCACATAATTAGTGCTTAACAAGTATTTAATATTTAGTATTTATTAATTTCAATTTAGTAAATATTTACTAAGCAATAAATACATGCTAGGTGCCGTGGTGGCTTGGATTTTCGGGTAGAGAGTTGGAAATGCATGTCTAGCATTGAGAAAGAAGATGACAGGTGCAGATTTGAGATCACTGTGGGATAGGACAGAAGGTTAGAAGAGAAGAGAAGAGGTAGTGGAGGGAACTCTGGGGGAGGCAGGTCAAGGCCAATCAGTGCAAACGTTTGAGATGGAAAGGTCAGAAAGGAAGAGAACCCTTACTGGATGACAGAAACTAAGTGATGAGGGAGTTTCAAGAAAAACAGGCTGTTCGTTACTGTCAGCTATAAAGAGGTCTGGTAGGATGAGCACCAGCTATTAGGAAGGAAAGGAGGACATTTGTCATCCTCAAGAAGTTTCTGTAGAAAAATAGGAGCATAAGCCAAGTTGTTACAAATAGAGTCACTTATGGGAGGAAAGAAGTTAAAGAATTGAAAGCAGATCAGAGTTACAGATCTTGAAGATGGTAGAATTCAGGTGATGATGAAGTTCAGGGTGTAGTGGTTGAAGTAGAGAGGAGATAAACTTGGTTGGAATTGAGGAGGCATAGACAAAGGAAGAGGTGAGGAGAACAATTGTGATGTAATTGCCATGGTTCTCTTAGAAGATAGAGAAGTATCTTGGAGATCAGAAGGAGAGAATGCAGAAAATATAATACCAGATGACACGTGAGACTTCAGATGAGAGACTTCTGTTAAATGCTAAGTCAAAACAGGGACTAGAAATTATGACCTTGTATAAAATGTTATCTCTTGGACGTGGGCTTCCACGAAAAGTTTCTGGGCCTGGAAAGCTCATGGTGAATTTCTTTTATTTGTTTCACTTCCCGTCACCTGAGTATCTAACTAGATATCCTGTCCCCTTGCAGTGTTTTCTTTGTTTGTTTTTCTTTTAAAGCTAAAAGAAAAGAAAAGAACAAGGGCAACAACAAGAACAGGAAAACAGCTTCCATCTCTGGAAACTCCAGTTCCTTAATAAGGAAGTTGAATATCAGTAATACTCAGAGACATATTTTTCCTAGGGAGATATTATCTGTTGGTCTCTGTTTAATAAGAATCTTACTGCTTGAAGGGGAATCCAAGAAATTGGAAAGATGCTGTCATGAGCAACCTTGTACGGTTGAGCATCAGATAGTGCGCCTTGCTCAGTAAGGTCAAGGATGGGAGTCATCTGTAGAAGGGCTAAACACCTGGAAAGAATCTGAGGGAGCCAATGGAACGCCAAATTGTAACAGCTGCTAGAGACAGGAGGTCGTCAGAGAAACTTTATACTGATGAGTAACTGAACTGTATATATTCTATTTATCATCTATCTATCTATCTATCTATCTATCATCTACCATTTATCTATCTACCACTACTCATGTGCCTAGAGGGGACTGTAGCCAGGTGGTAGGTGAGGGTGGATGAACCAACCACAAACAAGGAATCAGGTGAGAGAATTGGATTCAAAGAGGAGGACCCTGAGGAGTGATGGCAGCTCGAACACTTGCAAGTGCACGTATTGGTGCCATACCCATTGATTTCTGCATTCAGCTCTAGACATGCTGCTCCAGTTTTAAGCAGTCATCGTGGTTGGGGCCAGAGTGGTCTGGCAGGTATGGGCATCCTGCCAGAGGTTGCTAAGGCTCTTTAGGTGCTGAACACCAGCAACCACAGCCTAGCAAAGGAGACCTTCACAGCTCTAACACTTAGCTTCTTGGGATCTCTATTGAAAATTCTAGCTCTCCCAGCAGTAAAGATGGAATCCCCTAACTTTTGCTAAAATCATAATAGTTAAAACTTATTTCTAAGGTTTTTTGTTTTGTTTTCAGCCTAGGATCTTCATTTTCTTTCCTTCACTCCTTGTACAACTTAATAAAAAATATGCTCTTGCCATTTTGCCCATAATCAGGTTTCATAGCCAAAGTATGGTTCCTAAATCACCCTTCTTTCCCACCTCTGTGATTAATCCTCTTTTTACACTTATTTTCTAACCTTAGATTAATCTCTCATTCATCTAACTAACATCATTTAATACGTGGGAGAGATATAAATGAAGCAGAACACATTGTTTCTGCTCTTGAAGATCTAACAACCCAATGCTTGATGTACAGATTCTTGGTGCACATAAAAAAGACATAAACATACAAAAAAATAAAACAAACGAAAAATCAATGTAGCTGCATCAAAGTAACTCAATCAATATGTATTTGTTTATATTCAGAGGGAATGAAGGAATGCAGGACATTTGGACCGGAGTAGGCTTACAGGTGTGAGCCTGTGTAAAGAAGGATCCTTGAACAGGATTCTCTGTGAGGCAGGGACATGAGCTCTGAGGCCAGATGCCTGGGCTGGCAGTGTCCAGGGTGGCTGGCCAGGGTGGGTTTCAGAATGCATAACAAAGATTTTAGTTCTAGTAGCTATTATAATTTTTCAAAAAGGGGTTTTGATTTATTTAAGCTAAGTTATTTGCATAGACAATCAACTAAATATGTAAGTACAAGTCTTGAGTTAACTATATCTAATTTACTCTCATGATCTTTAAAACTCATCATTTCGTTCCTTACAAATTTCAGGGTTTTTTTTTTTTCATCCTCTCTGTATCCTTGCCTTGTATTTTTAGATGAACATTTCATGCTTCCCCTCTTTCCCAAACGGTTGAGAAAACTTTTGTGGGGTTCTTACGTAGCACCCATGTTGCAACTATGGATTTTCTCCTCCCATGACCTGTGTCCATCCCTTCTCTCCCGAGATTTCGCAAGGTGGTTGAAATGAGTGCCTCTTCCATGGGGGGTGCTTTGGGGGTGAGTCTTGTCTTATCAGCTCCATGTCCCTCTCAGGCCAGCACAGTGCCTGCCACACAGCAGGTACTCCTGGTGCACAGTTGCCCAATTCTCCTTGCCTTTCGTGATGTTACAGGGCAGGAACAAATGAGGATTTTATGCTCTTATCTTGAGCAGATCATAGGTTCATCCTATTTATGAAAACAGATGGTGATGAGTCTTTGAGGGTTGGAAGATGAATATGCACATTGTACATTGAAGTATAAAGTTTGAATGACTCTATATTAACACTGGCAGTCTCAAAAGTTGTTATTATCAGTCCTGCGATTTTTAAAGCATTGCATGGAGGTACAGCTGTTTGATTTCCATTGACTTCCAGCTATTGTACATTCACATAATGAAAGCAGTTTGTCCACATGAATAAAACATCAATAGGATGTATGTATAAGTACCATTTAAGAAAAAAAATAGAGAAAGTAAAGCATACTTATATATATGAAAAAACAGAGAGGCAAAGGGACCAATTTTCTGGTTAACAAAATGTTCTCACTTAAGCAAATGTCTCAAGTCACTCCCCTAGATCAGATTCAGGTACGGACACCGTTGCCCACATGTCTCAGGAAAAGCAAAGCTACCCTTGTAAAAACTGAGATCACCTAGAGAGTATTTTTTCCTACAATGGGTTTTTCATTTTCTGCTCTTTTTAATTGATTTTAAAGAAGGACATGGCTGCAGGAACCCCAGGACTGCCTCTTTAAGACCCCCTGAGCAGGAGTTAAAAGCTGGCAGCCCCAGCTGGCTTTCCTCCGTCCCAGACAACTCTCGCTGAAATTAATGTGGCTCAAGCAGGGGCTGGGGCTGCCAGTTGTTCAAAGACAAATCATTGGTTTTAAGAAAAATCCCCCTTTTAATGATTCACAGTTGAATTTGGATTTCAACTCAGCTCAACAAGCAAACAAAGCAGAGAGCTCTTGGAGAGGTTGGGCTTGAAGCTGCCAATATGTTGCAAGTCATGGGAGGCTTTTGGCCCCATAACACTAGGGCATGTGGAATCAAGGAGCCAGCAGTGACTACAGGTGACATTGTGGATCACATATGGGTGTGGTCATGCTCTTGCCTTGGAAGGTCCAGGTTTCATTTCTACCTCAATGTACTTTTACAAAGTCTGTTTTAGATACAGTGCCTGCTGCCAGGTGCTGAGCCGGGGACACACACACACGTAAAACACAATTTTTGCCCCAGGAGCTTAATATCTACCTAGGAAAATTAGGCCTACACACATAAGAAGAAACACAAATTGAAATCCTGATTCTCAGATTGAAAGCCAGATTCTCAGACCTAGCTGTGTCAGAATTACCTGGTAAGCTTAATAGCCAGACACACACATGGACGTGTACACTTATGTGCACACACACACACAAGCACCAGCAACAGCACAAATAATGACAACCACAAAACAATTCCCTGGCCTCACCCCAGACCTCCTACTGAATCAGAATCTCTGGAAATGGGATCAGAAAATTTGGAGGTTTAAAATATTCTGGAATGATTCCTATTCACAACCAGGTACAAGAACCACTAACTCAGGTGGCAAATGGTTTTGGGTAAGAGATATGGGTAATTCATGCCTAGGGAGAAGTCACTGGGCTTCTACTGGTGAGCAAATGCTTTCCAGGAGAGACAGGAGAAGACTCACATATGCACCTGCTCAGTCCTGTAAACCACAGAGCATACCGACCATGTCCTGGATCTGGACCAAAGTGGAACTCCCCACACTGGCTAGAATTTGTACCTTCACATCCTCTTATCGTATGTGAGAGCTGGGGCAGGAAACACCATTCATGCTCCTTCCTGCTTCCCAGCCTTTGCTTGGCAGCGTCCCCTGTCAGCTGTGCACCCACTTCCACCCAAGTAAATTAATTCTGGAGCATCCTTTTGAATTCAGCTCAACAAAGAAGACTTTCCTCAGCCCTTGGAATGGGTCCAGTTACCTAGTTACTCTCATAGCATTCTGCCTACTCTTTTGTTATAATGAGAAATGGATGATCAAATAAATTGTTTAATATTTATCTTTCTTGCTAGAATGGAAACTCTAAGAAGGTAAGGACCAGATCTAGCGTGGTACCTGCACATGGTAGATGATTTATAACTACTGAACCAACCACTCTTTTATTGAATTGATGAGGAACAGATTCTTAGAGGCATAGGGACTCAGGTAGGTGCACAGGAAGCCTGGGACAGAATCTACACAGTCAGCGCAGGGAAGACAAGGGGTGGGGGGGCTCCTGTTTGACTGGCAGGAACCCAGCTCTCAGTACCGTTTACAAATTATGTGCTGTTTCTCAAATTCCCCTCTGTCAGGTTTTGATACCTCTTTTTATAATCCCATCCCAGATGTTTGGTTTCTCCCAGACATCTGCCTTCTTTTGGCTCCATCTTTTGGTTTTCTCCTTGAGCTGTAACAGGCTGGACCACAAGCTCACCGGGTACCCAATGCAGGTCCAGAGTCCAGACTCCCAGAATCTCAGTTCCTTTCCTGAAACTCTCTGCCACCTTTGGTGACCTTAAGAAGGATCCACTATCATAGCAAGGAATTATCTGCCTCATAAGCTGGTACCAAATCCTAACAATGGTTTTCTCATTTAAAGTATTCTTTTATTCAGGGGAAGCCAAAACATCTGAAATGCCCTGGAGAGGATAGCAACAATTTGTATCAACTTCTGTAGTAAATATTAATCCTCTTCATTGTACTGCTTGTACAAAAGTACTTGTAACTCCACAAATATTCTGTATAAAAAATTCATTTCAACATTGTCTTCATAATGAAGAGAGGTCAGGAAACATACAGGTATAGTGAGTGTCTGTATTTGGGAAGAGATATCAGCTTTTAAAAACATCTAGAATGCAATCATAAAGAAATACGAAAAAGTAGGATTCCTAACTCATATCATAGCTCAAAATAAATTCAAAATGGAGCAAAAATGTAAAAAAACCAGGAAAAACAAACAACTGTATAAACCTAGAAGTTATAAAGAAAAAACAAATTTGATTATAAAAAACAAAAAATTTCTATATAGATTATAAAGTATCATAAGAAAGATTAAAAGATAAACTGAGGAAGTTTATGCAATACATATGACAAAGTGTGAATTTTATTAATTCACAAAGCACTCTTAAAAATCAATCAGAGGATTCATTGGATTAAGTTTACCTGTTGAATTAAAAGATTCTGCCCAGCAGGAAAAAGCTTAGAGGGAAGATGAGGTATCAAACAAGTAAGTAAATAAAGCTGCATTTTCTTTACAAAAAAAAAAAAAAGGAGAAACCAGAGTATCTTAGAAAGGAAAGAAATAAGTAATTCACAGAAAAGACAAATAGCAAGACATATAAAATATAGTTACATAAAGAGAAGTTAGAGATTGAGATATTCTTTTGGAAAACACAAACACTTTAACAATGTCAGGTATTAGAGAGGATGTGGAGAAACAAGCACACTCAGGCTTTTTGGTGGAAGTGTAAATTGGTACATACTTTGGGAGAACAATACAGCAATTGATATGTATACATAAAAAACTTAAAATTCATAACCTTTACCAAGCAACTCTACTTCTAGGAATTTCCTTGGCAGATAGACTAACAATCAGGCACAGAAATGCAAATAAAAATGTTTGCTGCACTCAATAACAAAAAAACAAACAACCCAATCCAAAAATGGGCAGAAGACCTAAATAGACATTTCTCCAAAGAAGATATACAGATTGCCAACAAACACATGACAGAATGCTCAACATCATTAATCATTAGAGAAATGCAAATCAAAAGTACAACGAGATATCATCTCACACTGGTCAGAATGGCCATCATCAAAAAATCTAGAAACAATAAATGCTGGAGACGGTGTGGAGAAAAGGGAACACTCTTGCAGTGCTGGTGGGTATGTGAATTGTTACATCCACTATGGAGAACAGTATGGAGGTTCCTTAAAAAACTACAAATAGAACTACCATATGACCCAGCAATCCCACTACTGGGCATATACCCTGAGAAAACCATAATTCAAAAAGAGTCATGTACCACAATGTTCATTGCAGCTCTATTTACAGTAGCCCAGAGATGGAAACAACCTAAGTGTCCATCATCGGATGAATGGATAAAGAAGATGTGGCACATATATACAATGGAATACTACTCAGCCATAAAAAGAAACGAAATTGAGTTATTTGTAGTGAGGTAGATGGACCTAGAGTCTGTCATACAGAGTGAAGTAAGTCAGAAAGAGAAAGACAAATACCATATACTAACACATATATATGGAGTCTAAGAAAAAAAAAAAGGTCATGAAGAACCTAGGGGTAAGATGGGAATAAAGACACAGACCTACTAGAGAATGGACTTGAGGATATGGGGAGGGGGAAGGGTAAGCTGTGACAAAGTGAGAGAGTGGCATGGACATATATACACTACCAAACGTAAAATACATAGCTAGTGGGAAGCAGCCGCATAGCACAGGGAGATGAGCTCAGTGCTCTGTGACCACCTAGAGGGGTGGGATAGGGAGGGTGGGAGGGAAACAAAAGAGGGAGGGGATATGGGGATATATGTATACATACAGTTGATTCACTTTGTTATAAAGCACGAACTAGCACACCATTGTAAAGCATTTATACTGCAATAAGGATGTTAAAAAAAAAAAGAAATGTTTGCTGCAGGGACTTCCCTGGTGGTCCAGTGGTTGACTCCATGCTTACGCTGCAGGGGGCATGGGTTCGATCCCTGGTCAGAGAACTAAGATCCTGCATGCCACTTGGCGCGGCCAAAAAAACAGTTTGCTGCAGACTTATTTGTATATCATAAATAGCAAGGAAAAAAAAAAAAGGAAAAAGCCAAATGTTCATTTTTGGAGAATTAGTTAAATAGATAATGCAGCCTGTGACCTTAAACTAGTAAACAAATACCACGCAGCCATTAAAAATAATGAGGTGAATACTAACTTAAAAAGATATCCATAATATGTTGTTAAGTGGAAAAACATAGGTCAGTATATTTATGGTACGATTTAACTTATGTAAAGAAATAAGTGGAAATAAATGTTTGAATATGCATAGAAAATATATGGAAGGCCATATACCAACCCAGCAGCTACCTCTGAAGTACGGTGCTAATGAAAAGAGCAAGGAATTTTATAATAGCACAATATATACTATATTAGTTTGTATTTTTAAAAAGAAAATCATGCTTTTATTACTTCCCCCCCAAAAAAAACCCTACCCTTTATAAACAAACAAAAAGTTAACAAAAACAACAAAAACCAAATGTAAGTTACAAGCTTCTAAAGAGCAGGGATACTGTACTATTCATTCAACAATTTAACTCAACATTTTTTGAATGAACAGTACTCCTCAGGAATAACAACAACAACAACAACAGCAACAAAAACTATGGCTCTCACTGTCATGGAGCCCACTGCCCATAGCTACATATTTCTCTAGCAATACTAGTATTATTGAGTACAATAATGAGGGAGTCCACTGAGCATGGTAGTGCTATAAAGAATGAAATAACGAACTCCACTTGAGAAAATCAGAGTTTCACATAGAACATGCTTGCTCTGAGTTGTAAAAGAAGAGTATCAGTTCTAGGACTTGCTTTTACCCTTCTCAGACTCTAATAATTTTGTGTAATACTGTTTCATCTGTACTGGCAGAAGACATGAGACTTCTGGGTCAGAGACAAAGGACTTGATTATTCACTGCAGAGTAAGCAGCATGTACATCAGCATGTTTATCAGTTTCCCTTGTCGCCCAAGTCCACTAGGACAATGCCACAGGCATAGATGGGTTTGTGTTGTAGCCGAGAAACACTGAGCTTGGGGAACCTGCTGTTTCATAACAAGCCATAAGCAAGCCTGCTTGCTGTCCCAGAGGGAGACACTACCTTATCCCTAAAGATTGTTCACTGCAAACACAAACCTGGCACAGGTAAAGAATGGTCAGGGCCTTGCATTCTTGGCATACCCAGCAAGATATGTAGGCGCTCAAGAACCCATGGAGGAGGATCTCCCAACGAAGACTAGGCAGGAGGAAGCTCTCTCAAAGGCATGGGGCATGTGAGAGGGACCGTTCAGGAGGAAGAGCACAAGTGGGGAGGAAAGCAGCATGGCAAGAGATGAATGTGACTGGGTAAGCAAGGACCAATTCTGACATTCTCAGAAGACTCAACTTTGCCCTATTGAAGTTGGGAAGCCATCAAAGGGTTTTTGTCTTATTAGGTTGAACTATGCCAGATTGCTGCTTTTTGTAGGTCAGAAACAGTTGAATAATGGCAATTTCATATTGCTCAACCTAATAGATTTCTCTAATGCAGTGTGGAAAATGGATGGGGAGGTGAGGAGAAGGCAAGACCATTCATCTCTTTATCTCCGTGTTTAACATAGTGATGCCTGATGAATATTTTAGTGACTCAATGATGTTTACTGAATGAATGAATGAACAAATAGTGAATGAATGAATTGATTAAAATAGAGGATTGTTTTATAAAAATGGAGGATTGTTTTATAAAAATCAGGATATTGTTGTGTGGTTTCAATTCTCTTGAGGATCTGGGAGATAACAGGAAACACATATATATTGGTCTCTGCCCCTGGTTCGTGGCACAGCTCCTGAAACCCTTGTAATTTTTTGTTTTTTTTGTTTTGTTTTGTTTTGTTTGGCTGCGTTTGGTCTTTGTTTTTGCGCACAGGCTTTCTCTAGTTGCAGTGAGCTGGGGCTACTCTTCGTTGCAGTGCGTGGGCTTCTTATTGCAGTGGCTTCTCTTGTTGCGGAGCACAGGCTCTAGCTGCGTGGGCTTCAGTAGTTGCAGCACTGGGGCTCAGTAGTTGTGGCAGTTGTGGCTTGCGGGCTCTAGAGTGCAGACTCAGTTGTTGTGGCGCATGGGCTTAGTTGCTCCACGGCATGTGGGATCTTCCCGGACCAGGGCTTGAACGCGTGTCCCCTGCATTGGCAGGTGAATTCTTAACCACTGTGCCACCAGGGAAGCCCCAACGCTTGTAACTTCTTAAGGGATAAAAGCATTAGGAGCATCTTTTGTTCTAATATTTAGTCTTTGACCCCAGTTCCTTATCCCTAAATCCCTTAGAATTTACTGGGTGATAGGAGTGTCTTTTGTTCTAATGAGGTAACTCTTGGTGGGCTCCCGAATGGTTTCAGGATGGGGGCTGGTCACCAGAAAGACCAAGTCATGATTAGAAGCTTGGAACTTTCAGCCCCATCCCCTGTCCTTTGGAAGGGGAGAGGGGCTGGTCACAGTTAATAATCCCATCATGCCTACGGGATGAAGCCTCCATAAAAATCCAAAAATACGGGATTTAAAGAGCTTCTGGGTTGGTGAATACATCCATATACCAGGTGGGTGGCACATCCCAGCTCCACTGGGACAGAAGCTCCTGTGCTTGGGACCCTTCCAGACTTTGCCCCATGTATCTCTTCACCTGGCTGTTCATCTATATTATTTATCATATCCTTTATTATATAATGAATTGGTAAATGTATGTAAATGTTTCCCTGAGTTCTGTGGGCTGTTCTAGTGCATGATTACATCCAAGGGGGCATGGTCACAGGAAATGACGATTTGTAACCAAGTCGGAAAGAAATTGTGGGTAACCAGGGTACCTACTACTTGTGATTGGGTCTGAAGCTGGGGGAGGCTCATGGGACTGAGCCCTACATTAACTCCTGTTAATGTTGGAATTGAATTGATTTGTAAGACATCCAGCTGGTGTCAAGAGAATTGCATGATGTGTGGAAAACCCACACATCTGGTGTCAGAAGTGTTGTGAGTGTGGTCTTAATGTGTGGGTAAAGAAGAAACATGGTAGGATTTTTCCAACTCAGTCTTTTAAGCCATGAAAATGAAACCTGGAAGTACACAGTTTATATTATTTCAAACCCACTGCCTCACTCCAAGTAATAACATGCCACACTTTCAAAAACTGAGATTCTAGAGAGTCTGTCTAGCTAAGTTTGTAAACTCTAGAACAAAACTGTCTTAAGTTTAAATCTCAGCTACTTCTAGTGATATCACCTTTCAGTGCCACAATTTCTTCATCTGTAAAATGGAGGTGAAAACTTAACCCTCCTCTTGGGGTTATGAGCATAACACAAAATAGACTATGAAATGCAGTTAGAACAATGCTTGGGATTATTATTGTACAGTTATTATCAATGAAGACTGGTTGAGACTGGTTCTCTTTGAGAAACAAAGTTTGCCCAAAAGACCTAGTATTTGCCCGTGGAAAGGTTGCCCATGGAAATGAGGTCACAACCTGGAATCACTCAGAGGGTGACAGTAGGACAGAGAATTAAGGTTAGATTTTGTGTATGTGTCTGTAGGTATTGAGGTAGCTCAGTTCTCTGAGAAGAGCCAGATGTGTCTCCGTCAGATTAAACTGATGGAACCAGGAAGTATGATCGAATAGGGAGGAAAGCAGAAGTTGGAACTTAGGCACAGAGTTGCCAAGCTCTGTGTGCTCACAGATTTCATCTGTTCCTGAGGCTTCTGTTGGGTCTGGCTGGGTGGTCAGTAAACGTGGCCCAGCATGGCCTTCTCTGAGCTCTCCGGGGTGAGGACTCCAAATTGAAGAGCACACATCTTTCACATCCCAGGGCCATTATATAATTATGTTACTTCTTACGTGCAGAACAAAATGACATTGATCTTTTAAGGTCAAACCTGCTCAACCAAAGTGAAATAGAAGTTTAGGTACATGCTGGGCCACCCATTCAGAGAATTCAGGCTGCAGTGGTTTTTACTGCCTGAATTATGTATTGGAGCTGCTTAGTCGGCCCTAAATTCATGAGATGTTACCTAATCTTTCACTTGTCTTTGTCTGTGGGGTATTTGCTTGCTGATTGATTATATATTTCATTTTAGGGTTTATTTGTTAAGATGATTACTTAATATTTGCATTTGCTAGGCAGCTTTAGCACTTCAGACCATTCCCTGTCAACCCAATGTGTTATTTAATTTACACTTTTCCAGGAAGAATATTTGGTTATGCTTTGCTGGTCACACACCTAACCCCTTCAGTTATTCCTCAGTTATTCCTCCTGGTGATGGTTATGGTTATTTCCCAATTCACTTCTCAACCTTGTCTGAAGGTTCAGTTTAAAATATTTCTTTATATGTATGTAACAGTGTATAAATATATACATTCTTAACTCATATTTTGGGGAGGAAGGTTAAGGGATAAAACCCAACCCCACCAAAGTCAATGCACCAACACGTTTGATGACCATGATGTTGCTTTTCCTGCAGTTAATGCCTCACTAGGAAGGGCAGCAAATTGTTACTCCTTCACTGTTGATTCCTTTGCAATGAGATGAAAATGGAGGGCTTAGAGCTGAGTAAAAACAAAGCACATAACCTAAGGCAAGTCACGAAGAGGCAATTTCAGAGCTGTAGAAATTGTAGCTGAGGCCAAAAGAGATGATCTCTAAGGCTTAGGACTGTTATTGGTCTCTTGCCATGTTAATAGCCTGCTTAAAAGCCAAGACCAAGAAAGGGGGTAATGTCACTTTAACCAAACCAGTAAGGAAGGCTCCCAGGCTTAGCACTGGCCAAATGTAAAGCAGAAAGCCTAGCAAAAAATAATTGAAGCCCCTGCGAAATATTTCAATTTTTTTTTATTGATTGAAGGCAATTATCCCTTAATTGCATATTTAAATGAGGTATTAGGAGGTTTAACTAAGCAATGCCTCTTAATTGCTGTTGCACACTAGGTGTCACAGATTGTGTTTATTTCATATGTTAATTAAAGAGAAAGGGGTATTTTATTTTATTGACTACAAGGTTCTCTAAGGCTGTGTTGTTTAGGACAAAGTATGTCTCAGGTGTTTATCGCACGCTGGGTATTAATATCATCATTAGCGAGATGTTAAAGTTTTTTAATGAAGAGGTGCGTCTCCATTTTATGTGTTTTCAGCCAGAGAGGCATCCCTTAAGTGGGGGAGGGAGAAAAGCCCCAAATCCCACGGAAACAATGATCTTTATGAAAGAAATATTGAGCCCCTTCCTCGACAACAGTAAAGCAAAGTGCAGGTCCCCATATAAACAGGAAAAACACCACCAAATTATTGAAGAATTAGGATCCTTACATGAAATCCTAATGGCTGTAGGTGCTGTTTGTGTTACAAGCAGTGGTTCATGTATTTTGCAAGTTGCTGCATGATTCTGTGATAGTGCATGTTGACAATAGAATAAGGTAGAGATCTTTTATTTAAAAACTTACATTTCGGGCTTCCCTGGTGGCGCAGTGGTTGAGAGTTCGCCTGCCGATGTAGGGGACACAGGTTCGTGCCCCGGTCCGGGAAGATCCCACATGCCGCGGAGCGGCTGGGCCCGTGCGCCATGGCCGCTGAGCCTGCGCGTCCGGAGCCTGTGCTCCACAACAGGAGAGGCCACAACAGTGAGAGGCCCGTGTACTGCAAAACAAACAAACAAAAAAAACTTACATTTCCCCCTTTAAACAATATTTCAAATTCCTAGTGAGAAAGGTGTTTGTAGACCTGAGCATTTGGTTGAGGTTTGATATCCTATGGTATGGAGTGGGGCAGTAAGCAAGGGTTAAGCATCATTTTCTAGTTTGCTTCCTTTCTTCACAGTGTAATACAATGATCACAGTTTTTTAAAAAATTGCTATTTAAAGCTCTCTTAGACTGACGCAGATGCCTCCTCAGAAGATAAAGAAAATACAGAATGCATCAAAAAAGTGGGTGGATGGGAAGGCCTTACTGTAGAAACTCCTTGAAACTTCAAAATCTATTAAGAGTAAAAGTTCATAGCAAATAATAACAAAAGTATCATTTAATTGATTTTCTCCATCTCAGAACAAGAGATCCAAGAAAATAATATGTAATATTGCTATTGCCCATTCATTTATTTATTCACTTATTCATTCACTTGACAAGTATTTATTGACTCTCTAGGGTGTGGTCTGGAGTGGAAGTATGATGATGGGCAAGAAACACAATATCCCAGTCGGTGGAGCTTGCAGTTTGTCAGAGGACAGAGACATAAGACAATCACCCATATAATGCTATTGTTTCAAACAGTAAAGGGTCAGTGTGGGGTACCATAAAGCATCTTTTGGGAAGGTTGGCCTCCTCTGGAGGGGTGGATGGGTAAGAAGCAGTGATATTCCTACATTTAGACTGTGACTTAAAGACCTGGTGGTTGTGGATGGATTATTAGGACATCCTAACACCATGCAAACATTTCTGAACAAAGTTATTGTCTCCAAAAAAACCTCAATGACAACTGTATTATTTATTAAGCTTTATATAGGTTTTAATGATTTTCCTCAATCTGTAGAAATAGTATTGTATATTCTGTTGAAATGCTTTGATATGTATCTGAGTCTGGAACTGATAAAAACTTAACCAGTGGCTATTTTGTAGGCTATAGATGATGTGCATATCTTTCTGTCATAGTCTGTGAACAAGCAAGGTTCAAACAGTTGAAAAGCTTCAAGCAGTTGAAGAGGGGAAAATTCTGCAAGAGAAAACTCCTGTCTTGCCTTTAAGAAAAATTTTTGGAAGGGTAAAATGCTTTGTGTTATGAAGAATAGTTCTAATTTACTGGCTCATGAGCTTATGAGTGGAATTTGCTTCAGTCCTTATCTTTATGTTACAGCAATGGCACCCACATATGATAAGTCTTCACTGGCAGAAATTTGAAAAAGTAATTCCAATGCAGTGAATATAAAAAAGTGCTATCAAGGAAAAATATATTTTCTTCCCTGGAATAGAAACCATTATTTAAACTGTTAGATGCCTCAGGGTTCTATTCATACAAAATCCATCCCTGCAGTCAAAACATATTCTTTTCCAAAGATTTCATATGTGTGTGTGTGTGTGTGTGTGTCTGTGTGTGTGTGTGTGTGTGTTTGCTATATTTCTGTAACCAAGACCAAATACTCATAAAAGGAAATAATCAAATAATCATTTTACTTCAGTACAGGTCTTGGGAGGGCCACAGATTCTCAAATAAAAATAGCTACAATGATTTTGGTATTTTGAAGTGGATAATTTTGCACTCAAAGACTGATTTTGGGCTGAGCATCTGTAAGTGTCTCTGTGCAGATTTTTACCCCCAACAGAATGCCTACCTATCCACAAAGAATAAACTAAAGCTCAAAAGAGAACCACATAGTGTAATCTGTCATACCTCTTTTGCTTTGTAAAGAATGGGCATGAAGGGGTTTGGGAAAAAAAAAAAAAAGGCTAAACTGACAGGGAAAATAATTCAGATAGCTCTTCCCAACTCAAGGGAATTACCTATCTGTTAGATGGTGAGAAACAGATCAATATCAAAGTTTTCTAAATTTCATCTTTGGTCATGGATGTAGGGTTTAAGCTTATAGGTTGAACCTGAAGAACTTATTTTAAGCTTATATAATTTGGGGGGGGGTTTGTATAAAAACAGTGCATAAATAGCTTACTTTTGTAAAATTTACAAAAATATATACGATTTTGTTAGCACAGTGCTGGGGAGCCTCCTCTGACCTTGGAAGAAGCTGCAGGTGGGGGCCCCTGAAGCTAAGCATCATTGCTTTCTTGGTAAATCCACTTCTGTTCTGCTTATCTCTGTACACATATTCCTCTTGTTACACAAAAGTCCTCTAATGTGCTTGGTGTAGAATGGCTTACATTTTCAGCGTCTGAAATTAGGAAAATTTTCCTAGGGAAATAAAATGAACATGCTAAAGTGTGTATCACAGGAGATTAGAATGTTATAATATAGAACTGGATCCTTTAGTGTTTACTA
The DNA here is from genome assembly GCF_951394435.1 of Stenella coeruleoalba. NCBI lineage: Eukaryota > Metazoa > Chordata > Mammalia > Artiodactyla > Delphinidae > Stenella > Stenella coeruleoalba. The sequence goes on from NC_137160.1 coordinate 48,127,446, forward strand.
AGATTTTACGTTATAACTTGGAATGACAATAACATTAATGATGTAATCGTGACCAATTCAAATGCAAATGATGAATGAATTCTACATTTTAAGATGTTCTTAGATAACCAGTTAAGGAAAAAAGACATTTTGAATATGTTGTACTTTGTACACTCCATTCTAAGAACATCTTGGTTATTGCCAACCAGTACCGTCTCTGGGCAATTTTGGAATCTAAGTAACCCCAAGCTAAGCTTAGGTACAATTGACTGCACAACCCATGATATCAAGGGTCTTCCTCTTCTTTTTTTTTTTAACCTTTTATTTTCTATTGGGAGTATAGTTGATTAACAATGTTGTGTTAGTTTCAGGTGTATAGCAAAGTGATTCAATTATACATATACATGTATCTATTATTTTTAAAATTCTTTTCCCATTTAGGTTGTTACATACTATTGAGCAGAGTTCCCTGTGCTATACAGTCGGTTCTTGTTGATTATCCATTTTAAATATAGCAGTCAAGGGTCTTCTTAAATAGAGAGGGCTGGAAACTTTCTTGACTTGGCAGGGCAATGGGAAGAGGGTAGTATATTCAAGGGACAGAGTCAAACATTAACCCACACACGAGCAGTTTGGAAAAGAGATTCTAGTGTGTGTTGTCTATGATGATGGTAAGCCTACAAGAATTCCCAATTATCTACCGATATGGTCACAGAGAAGGTGTACAGGTAACCAACTTGCTTTATAGCCTCAGAATTTCCATTCTCAAGGGCAAGGACATGTTCTAAACTAAGAGGTCAGTTTTCCATCTAAATTTTTCATGGCCTAATGAATGAATGAAAACATGCATTCATTCATCCACTGGGAATGCCTTGATGAGCAAAACTGATAAGGTTTTGCTCATTATGGCAAAACCTTTATGTGTCAAATACAAACTCTAATGACTATTGAGTAATAAGCTATGATAAATGGCATGAAAGAAAAGTGCTGAGTGCTATAAGAGTATTTAACAGGGAAACCTAATTGAATCTGGGGTGAGGGGTTAAGATTTTTGTGTTTGTGGTAGGCCCCTTCAGAAAGTTCCATTTTTTTGTTTTTTAATTCATTAATTATTTTATTTTTTGGCTGCCTTGGATCTTCGTTGCTGCATGTGGGCTCGCTTTGCAGCAAGTAGGGGCTGCTCTTCGTTGCGGTGCGTGGGCTTCTCGTTGTGCTGGCTTCCCTTGTTGTGGAGCACAGGCTCTCGGCACGCGGGCTTCAGTAGCTGTGGCGTGTGGCCTCAGTAGTTGTGGCTTGCGGGCTCTAGAGTGTAGGCTCAGTAGCTGTGGTGCACTGGCTTAGTTGCTCCGCGACATGTGGGATCTTCCCGGACCAGGGCTCGAACCCGTGTCCCCTGCATTGGCAGGCGGATTCTTAACCACTGCACCATCAGGGAAGCCCAAAATTTCCATTTTTAAGTGTCTTCTCCCATGAGTCATCATAAAAGGAACAGATTTGAGATCTCTACGGTCCTGCTCAATTTATGCCCGGAGAGCATGAGCACACTTAGAGACTTGAGCTAGAAATGTCCTGGGAATTGAGGCTTTTATAGAGATTTTGAGCATTTTGAGGTTTAGCTACATCAGAACTACCCTAGGCTAGCTGTCTGGGAGCTTTGCAAGAGGAAGGCGATCGGCAGTTAGAGGAATTGACCCCAAGGGACCAGACATTGTTCTGGAAGTCGGGTATTTCCAATCTGAAAGCAGGTGTGTGTGGAAAATGCCAGTTAGAGCAATACATCCTCTCTATGTTTTCACTCCTCAGACAAGTTTCAGCTAGCAATTGGGGCCATGATCTGGACAGCGTGAATGAGTTTTATTTTTATTTTTATTTTTATTTTTATTTTTATTTTTTTACCCCTGTGGGCATTAGCTCTTGAAAGCAAGCTCTGAGAATTAGAAGTAGAAAAACCCTGACCACTGAAAGTGAATTGCTTTGGGGCCTTGAGCCATTCACACTCATTTAAAAGGGCTTCTTTCCATTTTGAAGCTCTGCCATCCTCAGTGTACTGACTTTTGTCCCCAGAGGGGCACCACGACCTCACACAACAGCAGCCAATAGAACGTTGGTGAAAGACATATCATTATAATACGTGTTCCTTGAGAGCAAGACTTTGAAGGTTGGCTTCCTTGCTGTGTGTCCTCTGTGCCTGGAACAGTGCCTGGCACCTGGTGGGTGCTTAATATTTATTTGTAGAATGAATAAGTTACTCTTTGGTTTGGTGCTATTTCATTCTAGAACAAAACTTACGGAATTCAAAGGTCTGTAGCTCTTCTTGGCCAAGAGCAGTATCGTGACTCTAATGATATAGTCCATGTCCAGCTCTGGGGAGAAAAAAAACTCTTCTCAGCAATGTAATAAGGACAGTATCACTTACTATATACACTACTTCCTGAGGCTTTTCAAAATGGTTATTTATTTAAGAAAGTATTATGTAAGCAAAGGAAAGATTGATATTTATCAAGGATTAACAATAATGATATGTATAACTTCAATTAAAAATGAGTGAGTAACAAAACAGGAAAAAAATACAGTGTTCTAAAATATAGTCCATTGTAGGAGTAGTTTTAGTGAATGAGCTGGAAATGTTAATCAAATGTCTCCCTTAATTAATCGAATTAGCTTGGTTAAGAATATAGACCCCATTTTAAAAGGCCAAATGATCCATAGATTTCTTAAAATGTTGCAGAAACTAGAGTTCAGGGGTGCGATGGGTTAGTTTTATTGCATTTAAAATTTACAGTTTTCAAGGTCACAGCTACATTTCTTTTTCTTTCTTTTCTATTTTTAAACTTAAAACAAATGAACTTTATCTTACAATTCTGGAGGTCAGAAGTCTGAAAAGGGTCTTAAGAGGGTGAAGGAAATTGTCAGGACTGTATGCCTTCTGAGGCTACAGGGGAGATGCCATTCCTTACCTTTTTCCAGCTTTCAGAGTCTGCCCACATTCCTAGGCTCATGGCCCCCTTCCAGCAATTGTGTCACTTCTACTTCTACTTTGGTCATCTTCTTCTCTGACTCTTTGTCTTCCTCTTCTAAGGACCATTGCGCCCATTGGGATAATCCAGGATAATGTTCCCATCTCAAGATCCTTAATCACATCTATAATCTCCTTTTTGCCATGTAAGGTAACAAGTTTACAGTTTCAGAGATTAAGATGTAAACATATTTGTGGGATCATTATTCTAGCTAACACATCAAGCAAAACGTTAAAAATAAACTAATATAGCAATATTAATGTCATAAGAAAGAGTTTAGTGCAGACACAATTGGGATGAATAGAGATATGGCATAGTAATAAATGAAATATTCCACCAATTAGATAAAACAATCAAAAACTCATATACACTTAACAGCATATCCTTAAAAGCAGAAAAGAAAAACTGACAGAATTATAAGCATAAATGGACAAATCTGTGGAAGATTTTAACACACTTCTATCAGAATCTGATAGGTAAAGCACATAAAAAAATTGTAAGGGTGGGGTTGCTTTGGACAACATAGTTACATATATTATTTTTAAAAAGTTTTTCAAAATTATTTTTCACTATATTTTCTTAAGTTGACAAAAATAAAAAGGTATCTCCCCCACAATTTTACTGAGATATAATTGACATATGACATTTTGTATCTTTAACTTTGTAGTAACAATGTGTTGATTTGATACCTTTATATATTATAATACAATTACCATCACAGTGTTAGCTAACACCTCCATCACATCCTATGATTACCATTTCTTTTTTGTGGTAAGAACATTTAACATTTCCTCTGTTAGCAACTTTCAGGTATATAGTACAGTATAGTTATCTATAATCACAAGGCTGTGCATTAGATCCCCAGACTTATTCATCTTCTAACTAGAAGTTTACACTCTTTGACCAACATCTCACCATTCCCTAGCCCCTGGTAACTACCATTCTACTTTCTGTTTCCATGAGTTTGACTTTTTTAGATTCCACATATAAGTAATATCATACAGTATTTATCTTTCTCTGTCTGACTTATCTCACTTAGCATAATGTCCTCAAGTTCCTTCCATGTTGCTGAAAATGACAAAATGTCCTTCTTGTTCATGGCTGAATATCATTCATATCTAAATCTATCTATCTATCTATCTATCTCTCTCTCATCTTTTTTATCCATTCATCCATAGATACTTAGGTTGTTTCCATATCTTGGCTATTGTGAATTATGCTGCAATAAATATGGGAGTGCAGATATCTCTTCAATATCCTGTTTTCATTTTCTTTGGATATACACCAAGAAGTGGAATTGCTGGATCATATGGTAGTTCTACTTTTAATTTTTGAGAAACCTCCATACTGTTTTCCATAGTGGCTATGTCAATTTGCCTTCCCACTAACAATGCACAAAGTTTCCCTTTTCTTTACATCCTTGCCAACACTTGTTATCTCTTGTCTTTTTGATAATAGCTACTCTAACCACATCTCATTGTGGTTTTGATTTGTATTTCCTTGATAATTAGCCATGTTGAACATCTTTTCATGTACCTTTTGGCTATTTGTATATATTCTTTGGAAAAATGGATGAATTAAAAAATAAGACCTAACTATACAGTGTCTATAAGAGACTCACTTACACTTTAAGGACACCCATATGCTCAGAGTGAAGGGATAGAGAAAGATATTTTATGCAAGTGGAAACCAAAAGGGAGCAGAGGTAGCTATGCTTATGTAAGTCAAAATAGACTTTAAGTCAAGAATAGTAACAAGACACAAATAAGGTCATTATATAATAATAAAGGGGTCAACTCATCAAGAAGACATAACAATCACAAATATATATGCACTCAACATCAGAGCACCTAAATATGTTAAGCAAATACTAACATAACCAAAGCGAGAAATAAACAACAATACAATAACAGTAGGAGACTTCAGTACCCTACTTTCAGCAATGGATTGATCATCCAGAAAGAAAATCAAGAACAAGGAAACAGTGGACTTGAACCATACTTTAGACCTAGTGGAAATAGCAGACATATGTAGGACATTTTATCCAACAACAGTAGAATATACATTCTTCTCAAGCATGCATGGAATATTCTCCTGGATAGATCAAATGATAGGCCACAAAACAAGTCTTAGCAAATTGAAGAAGATTGAAATAATAATCACATATCTTTTCCAACCACAATGGTATAAAACTACAAATCAACAACAAGAAGAAAACTGGAAAATCTACAAATATGTAGAAATTAAACAACACGCTTCTGGACAACCAGTGGGTCAAAGAAGAAATCAAAAGGGAAGTAAAAAGGTATCTTGATACAGTTACATTTCTAAATGGAATGGTTGCTTAGCTTTTACATTGTGATTTTTATGCATTTTATCAGAGAACTGGAATGCTCATCTGTGTGCAGATAAAATTAGCTATCTTTCATGTTTTGTTCACTGAAAATAAAGATTAATATTTAATTTGTATTAATAAATTATTTTATTAATGTTAATCAAATAACTATTTAGCTTTTAAGAGATGTTGAATAATTAGGAAAATGGAAATGTAAATCAAACCCAAAATGAGATACCACTTCACATATAACAGGATGACTAAAATTTAAAAAGACAGATAATAAAAAGTACTGGAGAGGATGTGAAAAAATTGAAGCCTTTGGATAGTCCAGCTAGTGGGAATGTAAAATGGTGCAGCCACTTTGGAAAACAGTTTGGAACTTCTTTTAAATACAGTTACCATATAACCCAGTAATGCTACTCCCAGCCTCATGAGAAAGGCAAACATGCATACACACAAAAACTTGTATAAGTATTCATAGCAGCACTATTCAAAATAGCTAAAAAAGGGAAAGAACCTAAATGTCCATCAACTGATGAATGGATAACCAAAATTTGGTATATCCATACAATGGAGTATTAGCTGGCCAAAAAAAGTGTGAAGTATTGCTTCGCGGGCGGAGACTGTGGGTGGCTGAGGGGGAAAGCTTCGGAGCCGCGGAGGAGAGCGCAGCCACAGGGGTGCGGAGGGCAAAGCGGAGAGATTCCCGCACAGAGGATGGGTGCCGACCGGCACTCATCAGCCCGAGAGGCTTGTCTGCTCACCAGCTGGGGCAGGTGGGGCTGGGAGCTGAGGCTCGGGCTTCGGTTGGAACGCAGGGAGAGGACTGGGGTTGGCGGCGTGAACACAGCCTGCAGGGGGTTAGTGCACCACGGCTAGCCGGGAGGGAGTCCGGGGAAAAGTCTGGACCTGCCGAAGAGGCAAGAGACTTTTACTTCCCTCTTTGTTTCCTGGTGTGCAAGGAGAGGGGATTAAGAGTGCTGCTTAGAGGAGCTCCAGAGACGGGCGCGAGCCGCGGCCAAAAGTGCGGACCCCAGAGACAGGCATGAGACACTACGGCTGCTGCTGCCGCCACCAAGAAGCCTGTGTGTGAGCACGGGTCAATATCCACACCCCCCTTCCGGGGAGCCTGTGCAGTGCGCCACTGCCAGGGTCCTGTGATCCAGGGACAACTTCCCTGGGAGAACGCACGGCGCGCCTCAGGCTGGTACAACGTCATGCCGGCCTCTGCCGCCGCAGGCTCGCCCCACACTCCGTACCCCTCCCTCCCCCCGGCCTGAGTGAGCCAGAGTCCCCGAAGCAGCTGCTCCTTTAACCCTGTCCTGTATGAGCGAAGAACAGACGCCCTCCGTCGACCTACACGCAGAGGCGGGGCCAAATCCAAAGCTGAGCCCCTGGGAGCTGTGAGAACAAAGAAGAGAAAGGGAAATCTCTCCCAGCAGGCTAAGAAGCAGCGGATTAAAGCTCCACAATCAACTTGATGTACCCTGCATCTGTGGAATACATGAATAGACAACGAATCATCCCAAATTGAGGAGGTGGACTTTGAGAGCAAGATTTATGATTTTTTCCCCCATTTCCTCTTTTTGTGAGTATGTGTATGCTTGGTTCTGTGTGAGATTTTGTCTGTATAGCTTTGCTTCCACCATTTGTCCTAGGGTTCTATCCGTCTGTTGTTTTTTTCTTTTTTTTCTTCTTCTTTAAAAAAATTTTTTTCTTAATAATTATTTTTTATTTTAATAACTTTATTTTATTTTATCTTCTTTCTTTCTTTCCTTCCTTCCTTCCTTCCTCCCTCCCTCCCTCCTTTCCTTCCTTCCTTCCTTTCTTTCTTTCTTTCTCGCTTTCTACTTTTTCTCCCTTTTATTCTGAGCTGTGTGGATGAAAGGCTTTTGGTGCTGCAGCCAGGAGTCAGTGCTGTGCCTCTGAGATGGAAGAGCCAACTTCAGGACACTGGTCCACAAGAGACCTCCCAGCTCCACATAATATCAAACGGCGAAAATCTCCCAGAGATCTCCATCTCAATACCAGCACCCAGCTTCACTCAACAACCAGCAAGCTACAGTACTGGACACCCTATGCTAAACAACTAGCAAGACACAAACACAACCCCACCCATTGGCAGAGAGGCTGCCTAAAATCATAATACATCCACAGACACCCCAAAACACACCACCAGACGTGGACCTGCCCACCAGAAAGACAAGATCCAGCCTCGTCCATCAGAACACAGGCACTAGTCCCCTCCACCTGGAAGCCTACACAACCCACTGAACCAACTTTAGCCACTGGGGACAGACACCAAAAACAACGGGAACTACGAACCTACAGCCTACAAAAAGGAGACCCCAAACACAGTAAGTTAAGCAAAATGAGAAGACAGAAAAACACACAGCAGATGAAGGAGCAAGATAAAAACCCACCAGACCTAACAAATGAAGAGGAAATAGGCAGTCTACCTGAAAAAGAATTCAGAATAATGCTAGTAAAGAGGATCCAAAATCTTGGAAATGGAATAGACAAAATGCAAGAAACAATTAACAAGGACCTAAAAGAACTAAAGATGAAACAAGCAACGATAAACAACACAATAAATGAAATTATAAATACTCTAGATGGGATCGATAGCAGAATAACTGAGGCAGAAGAACGGATGAGTGACCTGGAAGATAAAATAGTGGAAATAACTACTGCAGAGCAGAATAAAGACAAAAGAATGAAAAGAACTGAGGACAGTCTCAGAGACCACTGGGACAGCATTAAACGCACCAACATTCGAATTATAGGGGTTTCAGAAGAAGAAGAGAAAAAGAAAGGGCCTGAGAAAATATTTGAAGAGATTATAGTTGAATCAAACTTCCCTAATATGGGAAAGGAAATAGTTAATCAAGTCCAGGAAGCACAGAGAGTCCCATACAGGATAAATCCAAGGAGAAATACGCCAAGACACATACTGATCAAACTGTCAAAAATTAAATACAAAGAAAGTATATTAAAAGCAGCAAGGGAAAAACAACAAATAACACACAAGGGAATCCCCATAAGGTTAACAGCTGATCTTTCAGCAGAAACTCTGCAAGCCAGAAGGGACTGGCAGGACATATTTAAAGTGATGAAGGAGAAAAACCTGCAACCAAGATTACTCTACCCAGCAAGGCTCTCATTCAGATTCGATGGAGAAATTAAAACCTTTACAGACAAGCAAAAGCTGAGAGAGTTCAGCACCACCAAACCAGTTTTACAACAAATGCTAAAGGAACTTCTCTAGGCAAGAATCACAAGAGAAGGAAAGACCCACAATAACGAACCCAAAACAATTAAGAAAATGGGAATAGGAACATACATATCGATAATTACCTTAAATGTAAACAGACTAAATGCTCCCACCAAAAGACACAGATTGGCTGAATGGATAGAAAAACAAGACCCATATATATGCTGTCTACAAGAGACCCACTTCAGACCTAGAGACACATACAGACTGAAAGTAAGGGGCTGGAGAAAGATACTCCATGCAAATGGAAACCAAAAGAAAGCTGGAGTAGCAATTCTCATATCACACAAAACAGACTTTAAAAATAAAGACTATTAGAAGAGACAAAGAAGGACACCACATAATGATCAAGGGATCGATCCAAGAAGAAGATATAACAATTGTAAATATTTATGCACCCAACATAGGAGCACCTCAATACATAAGGCAAATGCTAACAGCCATAAAAAGGGAAATCGACAGTAACACATTCATAGTAGGGGACTTAAACACCCCACTTTCACCATGGACAGATTATCCAAAATGAAAATAAATAAGGAAACACAAGCTTTAAATGATACATTAAACAAGATGGACTTAATTGATATTTATAGGACATTCCATCCAAAAACAACAGAATCCACATTTTTCTCAAGTGCTCATGGAACATTCTCCAGGATAGATCATATCTTGTGTCACAAATCAAGCCTTGGTAAACTTAAGAAAATTGAAATTGTATCAAGTATCTTTCTGACCACAACGCTATGAGACTAGATATCAATTACAGGAAAAGATCTGTAAAAAATACAAATGGAGAATAAACAATACACTACTTAATAACGAAGTGATCACTGAAGAAATCAAAGAGGAAATAAAAAAATACTTAGAAACAAATGACAATGGAGACACGACGACCCAAAACCAATGGGATGCAGCAAAAGCAGTTCTGAGAGGGAAGTTTATAGCAATACAATCCTACCTTAAGAAACAGGAAACATCTTGAATAAACAGCCTAACCTTGCACCTAAAGCAATTAGAGAAAGAAGAACAAAAAAACCCCAAAGTTAGCAGAAGGAAAGAAATCATAAAGATCAGAGCAGAAATAAATGAAAAAGAAATGAAGGAAACGATAGCAAAGATCAGTAAAACTAAAAGCTGGTTCTTTGAGAAGATAAACAAAATTGATAAACCATTAGCCAGACTCATCAGGAAAAAAAGGGAGAAGACTGAAATCAATAGAATTAGAAATGAAAAAGGAGAAGTAACAACTGACACTGCAGAAATACAAAAGAACCTGAGAGATTACTACAAGCAACTCTATGCCAATAAAATGGACAATATGGAAGAAATGGACAAATTCTTAGAAATGCACAACCTGCCAAGACTGAATCAGGAAGAAATAGAAAATATGAACAGACCAATCACAAGCACTGAAATTGAAACTGTGATTAAAAATCTTCCAGAAAACAAAAGCCCAGGACCAGATGGCTTCACAGGTGAATTCTATCAAATATTTAGAGAAGAGCTAACAGCTATCCTTCTCAAACTCTTCCAAAATATAGCAGAGGGAAGACCACTCCCAAACTCATTCTACGAGGCCACCATCACCCTGATACCAAAACCAGACAAGGATGTCACAAAGAAAGAAAACTACAGGCCAATATCACTGATTAACATAGATGCAAAAATCCTCAACAAAATACAAGGAAACAGAATCCAACAACACATTAAAAGGATCATACACCATGATCAAGTGGGGTTTATTCCAGTAACACAAGGATTCTTCAATATACGCAAATCGATCAACATGATACACCATATTAACAAACTGAAGGAGAAAAACCATATGATCATCTCAATAGATGCAGAGAAGGCTTTCGACAAAATTCAACACCCATTTATGATAAAAACCCTGCAGAAAGTAGGCATAGAGGGAACTTTCCTCAACATAATAAAGGCCATATATGACAAACCCACAGCCAACATCGTCCTCAATGGTGAAAAACTGAAAGCACTTCCACTAAGATCAGGAACAAGACAAGGTTGCCCACTCTCACCACTCTTATTCAACATAGCTTTGGAAGTTTTAGGCACAGCAATCAGAGAAGAAAAGGAAATAAAAGGAATCCGAATCGGAAAAGAAGAAGTAAAGCTGTCACTGTTTGCAAATGGCATGATACTATTCATAGAGAATCCTAATGATGCTACCAGAAAACTAGTAGAGCTAATCAATGAATTTGGTAAAGTACCAGGATACAAAATTAATGCACAGAAATCTCTGGCATTCCTATACACTAATGATGAAAAATCTGAAAGTGAAATCAAGAAAACACTCCCATTTACCATTGCAACAAAAAGAATAAAATATCTAGGAATAAACCTACCTAAGGAGACAAAAGACCTCTATGCAGAAAATTATAAGACACTGATAAACGAAATTAAAGATGATACAAATAGATGGAGAGAGATATACCATGTTCTTGGATTGGAAGAATCAATATTGTGAAAATGACTCTGCTACCCAAAGCAATCTACAGATTCAATGCAATCCCTATCAAACTACCACTGGCATTTTTCACAGAACTAGAACAAAAAATTTCACAATTTGTATGGAAACACAAAAAAACCCCGAATAGCCAAAGCAATCTTGAGAACGAAAAATGGAGCTGGAGGAATCAGGCTCCCTGACTTCAGACTATACTACAAAGCTACCGTAATCAAGAAGGTATGGTACTGGCACAGAAACAGAAAGATAGATCAGTGGAACAGGTTAGAAAGCCCAGAAATAAACCCACGCACATATGGTCACCTTATCTTTAATAAAGGAGGCAGGAATATACAGTGGAGAAAGGACAGCCTCTTCAATAAGTGGTGCTGGGAAAGCTGGACAGGTACATGTAAAATTATGAGATTAGATCACTCCCTAAGACCATACACAAAAATAAGCTCAAAACGGATTAAAGACCTAAATGTAAGGCCAGACACTATAAAACTCTTAGAGGAAAACATAGGCAGAACACTCTATGACATAAATCACAGCAAGTTCCTTTTTGACCCACCTCCTAGAGAAATGGAAATAAAAATAAAAATAAACAAATGGAACCTAATGAAACTTCAAAGCTTTTGCACAGCAAAGGAAACCATAAAGAAGACCAAAAGACAACCCTCAGAATGGGAGAAAATATTTGCAAGTGTAGCAACTGACAAAGGATTAATCTCCAAAATTTATAAGCAGCTCATGCAGCTCAATAACAAAAAAACAAACAACCCAATCCAAAAATGGGCAGAAGACCTAAATAAACATTTCTCCAAAAAAGATATACAGACTGCCAACAAACACATGAAAGAATGCTCAACGTCATTAATCATTAGAGAAATGCAAATCAAAACTCCAATGAGATATCATCTCACACCAGTCAGAATGGCCATCATCAAAAAATCTAGAAACAATAAATGCTGGAGAGGGTGTGGAGAAAAGGGAACACTCTTGCAGTGCTGGTGGGAATGTAAATTGGTACAGCCACTATGGAGAACAGTATGGAGGTTCCTTAAAAAACTGCAAATAGAACTACCATATGACCCAGCAATCCCACTACTGGGCATATACCCTGAGAAAACCATACTTCAAAAAGAGTCATGTACCACAATGTTCATTGCAGCTCTATTTACAGTAGCCCAGAGATGGAAACAACCTAAGTGCCCATCATCGGATGATTGGATAAAGAAGATGTGGCACATATATACAATGGAATATTACTCAGCCATAAAAAGAAACGAAATTGAGTTATTTGTAGTGAGGTGGATGGACCTAGAGTCTGTCATACAGAGTGAAGTAAGTCAGAAAGAGAAAGACAAATACCATATGCTAACACATATATATGGCATTTAAGAAAAAAAAAGTCATGAAGAACCTAGGGGTAAGACATGAATAAAGACACAGACCTAGTAGAGAATGGAATTGAGGATATGGTGAGGGGGAAGGGTAACCTGTGGCAAAGCGACAGAGTGGCATGGACATATATACACTACCAAACATAAAATAGATAGCTAGTCGGTAGCAGCCACATAGCACAGGGTGATCAGCTCGGTGGTTTGTGACCACCTAGAGGGGTAGGATAGGGAGGGTAGGAGGAAGGGAGAGGCAAGAGGGAAGTGATATGGGAACATATGTATATGTATAACTGATTCACTTTGTTATAAAGCAGAAACTAACACACCACTGTAAAGCAATTATACTCCAATAAAGATGTAAAAAAAAAAAAAGGTGAAGTATTGATGTGTACTACAACATGGATGAACCTTGAAAACATGATAAGTGAAAGAAGCAAACACCAAAAGCCACATATTTTATGATTCCCCTTATATGAAATGTCCAGAATAGGCAAATCCATTGGGACAGAGAGTCGATTAGTGATTGTCAGAGGTTGGGGACCAGGGAAATGGGGAGTGACTGCTAATGGGTATGGGTTTCTTTTTCAGGTGATGGAAATGTTCTAAGATTAGCTAGTGATGATGATTGCATAGCTCTGTGAATATACTAGAAATCATTAAATTATACATGTTTGAAGAGTGAATTTTATGGTATGTGAATTGTATCTTAATAAAGCTGTCATAAAAAAAGATGATGGAACTTCTTATCTGTTTCTAGAGTGCAAACTGCTCTTAAAAATATTATAGAGGGCTTCCCTGGTGGCGCAATGGTTGAGAGTCTGCCTGCCGACGCAGGGGACATGGGTTCGTGCCCCGGTCCAGGAGGATCCCACATGCCGCGGAGAGGCTGCACCCGTGAGCCATGGCCACTGACCCTGTGCGTCCGGAGCCTGTGCTCCGCAATGCGAGGGGCCGCAACAGTGAGAGCCCTGCGTACCGCAAAAAAAAAAAAAAAAAAAAAAAAAAAAAGGTTATAGAGACTTTTATCCCTACTTTTCTCTTCACTGCCGTCTCAGCACCTCATTCCTTAGCTCTGCTGTTTACATCCCACAGTTCATAGGGAAAGAGAGAAGGGAGAAAACTAAGGAAGGAGGAAAAAATATGGAGCTCTTCTAGACAATATCTTCTTGCCTCAAAATAAAGTGGCTGAAATTATACGATAGCAAAAAAAGAATTAAAGACATATTTCTACTACATTAAAAAACTGAGTATGATGGCTTCCTTTGATGTAGAGAAAAATATCAGAACTAAACGAAATAAAATAAAATGAGTATAATTTAAACTTTACTAGTGTTTAACATATCATGCAATAGTACTACTTACATATAATTTATACATAAATGTACATGTGCCAGGGTTCATGCTTACAAACTTTTTCTTCATAAAGTTGTACAGTCAAAAAAGTTAATAAAAAGTTTGGAGACCACCATCTAGTCCATGGTACTGTAGGAAACAATAGCTTTTCAAGGTTAAGCACACAGACTTGGTCTGACAGCCTGAGTTCAAGTGCAGCCTATTCTCTTTAAATCACTGCTTACTTCAGTGTGTCTGTCAACATTCAATCAGAAAAAGACCAGGTAGTTCAATAGAGGGCATTTAACTTGGAGAACTAAGTCCAAAGGTGTTGGAAGGAATAATAAGTTCAAGAAGAAATAGAGAGGCAACCCCAAGATTTGTAACACCAGGAAGCTGCTACTTCTGTCAGGGCTAGAGGGACAAAGGATGGGGAAGGTTTTAACAGAGACTAGGAGCCACTGGGATTGAGGACTCAGAAGAGAGGGACTGTCCAGCAAGAGCTGGAACCATTGAGAAGCAGCCCCTGCGGGAGAGAGTGTACCACACAATGGGAGACAGGTGACTTCTCCCTCCATGGTGCCCTCTCGTGTCCTGCCAGTGTCTGCCATTGGCTGAACCCCTGGCAGAGGAGCCTGGGAAGCTTAGTTTACAGGGATTTGTCTTCCTGCAAAACCACATGAAGCTAGGGTAGGGCAAAGAATGAACACATGGTGTCCTCCTCTTTAAGAGAAGAATAACAAACAGTGTGAACTTCATAGGATTATTGTGGAGACTAAATGAGATTATGGGAAACCCTTAGTATAGTCGGCACACACTAAGTGCTCAGCAAGTATTAGCTAAAATTTCACAGTTTGAACTTAAATAGGGACACTGTGTACTTGAAATCGACACTTTGGGGATTCTAAAATATCACCAATTCATTATAAGAAATATTAGTGATGTAATTAGACTTAGTGGAATTCTTTTGTAATACTGATATTGACAGAGAGTTGAACACCAATAGTATAGGCTAATTGTGTTATAATGGCAAAAAGAGGATAACCAAGACTTAGGCAAATAAGTGGCAGAGTGTAGACCAGGGAACCACCATACAGGGATGCACATCCTAGCTCATTGGTAACTAGTTGTTTGACATTGGACTCGGGGCCTCAGAGCTTTCACTGGTGAAATTAGCAGCCTAGACTAGATGACCTCTAATTTCTTCCCGTCGTTGCTATCCTCAGAAGGAATAGTACAGAGCACAGGAGGCCATTATTAAATTAACTGGTGAGAATGACAACTACTCTTCTGGTATATTTTTCTTCTATTACTGTTTTTCATTAAATTAAGGGAAGATTTCATTGTAAAAGTGTTCAAACTGACTTTTTTTGTCATGAAAAAAATCAGGAAATAGATTTCTTTATATCTGTATACCTATGTACATGCAAGGAACCTAATATTAAAAGGCTGTACCGTAGTGTATCAATTACATCAAACTTCTAAAGTTGTTAGAATCAATTTAATTCATGTCCAAGCCAGTAAAAACAAATTGCTTATCCAATAGCAAATAATTTAGATTCTGAAGTGAAAACGTCGCCCCATGTGTCTATTAACTGTCTCCAGAATTGATGTTAATTATTATGATCATCGGTAAGCCATGATCAATGCACAGTGTTGAATCCTGTGCAGCAGACGCTGCGTGCGAGGCTCAGAACAAAGCTTGGCCTCTGCTCTTTTAAGCTGAAGCTTTTACGTACCAGGAACTTACTAAAGTCAGAACTGTTGAGCTGTACCTTACACCCTTGGACTTCCTTTTCAGGATAGTTCTTTAAGAGAGATAGTCCAATGTTTGCAGCAGTAGATTCAAGGAAAATAATCTTTTACATGTATTGAAACTAAGTGCAATTTATATTACTTTACATATCATGCATCCTGAACAATAAGAATTACTTGCTTTGAGGACATTAAACATATTCAAGTTCTAATTGTAGATAGCTGATCATTAACATTTTTATGCAAATATAAAAGTAATATCTTGGTATTTTTAATATCCCATTCTGTGGAAAGTCTCAGTTATTCCTTTGATTTCTCTTTTCTTCTGTCTCCTTTTATCCTTTCACTACTGACCCTGGAATTATCTGTAATGTGTACCAGCTGTTTCTTTTCTGTGTCTGGTTTTCTCACTTTATTATTCCTATTTCTTATTATTCTTATCGTTGAGCTGGAAGTTGGAAATTCGGATGCTCAGGAACTCTCTATTCAATTGGGGGTGTTTTGAGTGCAAAGTCCATGCTATAGCCAGGGCCATAGTGTCAGCTATTAAATCCTGGTTAAATAGGAGATGCTGGGCATGAGAGGGGAGAAGAGGAGGAAAACCAATGTGGAAAAACAGATAGGAACTGCTCTCTGGTGGGAAAAGTGTAAGAAATTGTCCCTGCTTCTGGATACGTGTCACTGGGTAAATGCCACAGAAGAACCGAAGTCACACAAAAATGGGGAAGCGACAGACTTGTTAAAAGAAAAAGGAAAACTGGCCTATTAAGCTTAGTCTAACCAGCTTACCATTCTTTTTATTGTCCATCCCCCGAGCTTGGTAAAAGTTTTTGCCTCATTTGGGAGCAAAACAAGTCCTCATCTTTTTGTCGTTGTTATTGTTTGGGGTTTTCCATTCTGTTTTTTGTTTGTTTGTTTGTTTTGTTTTGTTTTTGCTTTGTAGATGCTCCTTGGAGTAGAGAATATTCTTTGAGCAAAGAGTAAAGAGGGCTTGACCTTTACTTTGGGGAAAAAAATGTGCTCCCAATTACCGTAATTATGTTTGCAGAGGAGAAATATTGAGAACAAATCACATGGTTGGATGGATGCTGTCCTGAGGGTGAGGAGTGCTTACAGTGACCAAGACTTTCAGGTCTATGACTAGGTTACGACCGATGAGGGTGGATGTAGCCACTGGGGATCCTCCACCTGGGCTGGGGGATTCTACTGATTACCAGAACCACTCAAAATGATGTGTTGAGGTTGAGAGTGGGGCTTGGGAGCTGAGAAGCTGAACCTAAGAATGCGGTCTCTGATCTGGTCCAAGACCTACATTTTTAGAACAATTCCCTAGTAGCTACTTTTAGAGACTTCCTTTAGTATGAAGCCTAGCGTATGTGTGCACCATTATCGGTATAGTCTAGGCAGTCAGTTCTTGAAATAATTTTGTTTCTCATGGTTGTAGGTGAATAGCTCTCAGATGGCAGCTGCATCAGGACAGCAGAGAGCAACAGTCGCTGTGGGCTGCTTTTCCATCTGCTGGCTCATAGGTGGGTAGAATCTGTCCTCTCTCCTCTTTTAGCAACTCTGAACCTGGAGCATGTACTTCTACAACCCGGCTGAATCATCCTCCCCTCTCTCTCCTCCAATAAACCCCTGCCCTTCTCTCACTAAACTGTCATGTTTATAATCTCACTTTTTTTCTCGATTCATTTTATACTTTGTGTTATTATTTATTAATTTATTAATTGCTTCCAGACTTCAGCTTTATTGTTATGAACTATTGTTAATATTTTAATGGTATTTAGTTCCCTCATTGCTGGTATTTATCTCTTCACCATCAATTCCCTATTCCCAGCTGTTGTTTTGAACTAGCGTTATATATTATTATGTTTCTTCATTGCCTCTTCTCTCTGTCACAGCTGACTGCT
Source organism: Stenella coeruleoalba (assembly GCF_951394435.1). Lineage (NCBI taxonomy): Eukaryota > Metazoa > Chordata > Mammalia > Artiodactyla > Delphinidae > Stenella > Stenella coeruleoalba. The sequence continues at coordinate 48,144,921 of NC_137160.1, forward strand.
TTTTTACCTCTCCCTCTGTGGACTTTCCTACTGTTCTCCCTCTCCGAGTTGCTCTGAATACTTTGTTGTACCTCTCTCCATTCACTGCCCTTCCAATAAAATGCATGATATTTTTCGATTCCCCTTTACTTCTTCTCTAATAGCTTTCTCTGTTGCCTTGGGGGCATTTTATGGTGCATTTATTCCCTAGAGCACAGCCAGGGTCCCTCTCCCTCTCCCTCCCCGACCTTTCTGATTCAATTCCAGTCTCCTCCACAACCTTCTCATCAACGGTTCCCAACGCTCCCACTCCCAGGGCTGCCCTTGCAGCCTTCTTGTTTTTGCTCTGGACTCAGGTTTCTGCTCTGGTTTTCACCTCACTGACTCCTATCCCTTCCACATTTTCTGAACTTATCCATCTTCTTTAAAGTGGTTCATCCAGCCTAGGCTTTTATTCTAAATACATAATATTCCTTCCCCCCAAAAAACTACCCTACATGTATCTTTTCCTCTAGAATTACATACTAATGTTTATTGAGTATCTTCTGTAAAACAGGCTTAAGAAACCATTGTAAGAGACGTAAATGCAATATCTCTTTTAATCTCAGCAAGGACAATAGTAGTTCTGTGAGGGAGGTGTTACCCCTGATGCGGAAACTGAGACTGAGGAAGTGAAATGTTTGTCCTCTCTTACATGTTAGTGAGTGGTGGGCTGGGATATCCATCAGGTCTGACTCCAGAACACAAACTCTCGACCACCAGCCTCTGCCAAGCCCATGGACAACAGCTGTCTTGACTGAGTGAAGGCAGCCTCTCTATTTCCTTGGCCCCCATCATTAGCAGCTTCCCTGTCCTAATAAAGGAGTTGAACCCTCATTTTCTGTAGCACTTTAGCTGGCATTTTTTCTCTTCACACCACTCTGTTAAGGATATTCCATCTGTTCTTTCTCCTCCTTGGGGAGGAGAGCTGTCTGGCAGTAGACAATAGGTGCAGATGCAGGCAGCAGGTGGCCCAGGGAGTCTGTCACTGAGCAGCAGGAAGACATAGGCTGTTGATCAGGCAAATCTATGAAAGCACCTGGGGATACAAGGACCCAGTCCTGAGGGACCTGGGGCATCAGGCTGGGAGCTAAAGTGGAAAGTCAGGCAACAGATAAGCCATTGATGTAGATACTGGAACTAGGGCACAAGGTGGGTTTGTACACAAAGATTGAGGTAAAGCCCAGGAACATGGACCGGATCCAAGGGCAGACTGACATGAGGTAGAGCTGTGGACTGGGACTGGCTCTGTCCCAGAGTCAGGGGCAGATGAGGCTCTCGTCGAGGCTGTGACCTTGGTGTGATGTGATGAAGCCTTGGAAGGTGGTACCAGGCAAGGAGAAGTCGGTTTGCTTATGAGAGATGCTCTAAAAGTTGGACATGACATGGTGAATACGAGTAGCTTACATCATTCCTGAGGAATCCCTGATGGGACTCAAATTTTTGTTTTTATATTTACTTTTCTATCGATGAGCCAAGAACTCAAATTGGTTTATCTAAAGACCTGTTAAAAGTGTTGATTTGGATCAACCCATATTCTTTTTTTGGAGGTATGCAATTAGTTTTAAGTACCTAGGTTGCTTCTAAGAGTGGTACTGCATTAACAGGTTAAATAACCAGTAGTTTTGGATGCCTATTTGCAGAAAACATTTTGTTCGTTGATGTGGTAAGAATCATTTTCCAGTAGGAGTGAAAAATTACTCCATGCTTCATGTTTCTTATAGTTTCCTGTGACCAAGTGCTGGCTGGAGTTAGAGGTTTACTCTGTGGCCATGAGACCCAAACCTTTCCTGATCCATGTACCTTCTAAGGTTGTGGGTTTTTGTTTTTGTTTTTGTTTTTGTTTTTTTGCTCTGATTTACCCAGTACTTTGTCTCTTGAATATGGTGGAAGTTAGCAGGAAATACCCACATGAAATGAATGCTGTTGGGTCCTGCCTGCATGACAGGAGGTGCAGCCCTCCCCTTCCTGCTGCAGAGTTGGCTGCTAACAGCTGAGCTGCCTTCCTTTCGGTAGAATTGCGTACGTTCCCTCCCTGGTCCCCATGCATCCTACAGCCAAAGGCCTGACTGGTGCGGGGGCACAAAAGACTTGAGACGGCACTGATTTTGTAGTATAATTCCTGCTCCAGATCTCCCTGTGGGATCAGACTCCCTCACGCACTTTCTCTGGAAAGTCCTCTGTCCATCAACCATGAGCACTCAAATCCCAGTCTCCAGTTTCACTTTGACTTGAGGCATTCGGATAGAAGTGGTAGAAATAGGGCAAGTTGCTCATCAGCCTCTCTAGAGATCAAGACTTGTCCAATTTGGTGCCAAAGTCACACAAACCTGACTTGAAGCCACTGTTGTTTGATCTGAGGCATCTATGGGCCCCTTCAAGAGGATGGATTGAAATTCATTCACTTTTCATTCCATGAGTTTAAGTGTCAAAAAGCCTTGATAAATCGTGATTCTGTTACCAGGAGGGCTAACAATAAGATGGTAAGAATAGCAGCTATCATTATTAAGAACCTAATGTGTGTGGGTGCCAGGCAGTGTGTTACGCAATTTATCTCCATAATTCCCTTAACTCCTAAAACAACCCTGCTAGATGAGTGTGGTGGGGACTGCCGGTGTCCCCAACAAAACGCCCAGCCTGCTGGCCACAGTCACAGAGTTGGAGTGAGGCATCCAGTGAAGGAGCACATTTCCCAAGCCTCTTCCAGCAGGGTGGGACCCATTGCTAAGGGGTGTCTCATGTCAGCTCTTCCCTTTTTGCAAGGAAGCTCCCACTATGAGGACAAGGATAAGGCCCTAGGGAATCACAGAGAACTATGCTGGAGAGAATCTCACTTTCTGCTCTATGTGTTTGAAAAAGTGCATTTTTTTTCTTTTTTTTTTTTACGTAAGATTAAGACATTTCTATATGGTTTGAACCGTTGTGTTTTGGGGATTCCTTTATTACAGTAGCTCTTATTCTCTAACTAATATGGTAAATATTATTATCCCCAGTTAATAAACTAAGACACGGAGGCACAGAGCAGATAGATAACTTTCCCCCACAGCAATATCAGGAGTGAAGATTCGAACCCAGATGTTTCTGCTCAAAAGGCCACTGAGAATTAGTTTGTCAAACAGTTTCAGTTCCCTAGAGAATGGAACCTAAAAAGTCTAGTAAGGCAAAGGGCCAGAAAAAGTCTTAAATGAAGGTGACATCAGAGGGAGATTCTGAGAAGCCAGGTGACAGGGCTCTGTGACCCTGTGGCACTGCCCTGGGTTGGGTGCCCACAGTGAGCACTGGGGTTACTCAGGGAGGAGAGACTATTCCCGACATTTTGTACCGAGTGTAGCCTGTAAGACACCCTAAAGCAGCACTTCTCAAGCTCTGCAGTGCATATCAATCACCTGAGGGTCTTGTTAGAATGCAGATTCCGATTCAGGAAGAGTGGACTGAGGCCTGAGATTCTGCATTTTCATATGCTCTCAGGTGATGCCCATGCTGCTGGTCTGGAGACCACACTTGGAGTAACAAGAATCTGTGAGGTTTTCCATTTCAAGGGTGAGCATCCTAGACTTCAAAGAGCAATTCACCAAGAGCGCCTGGTACTTAAATTAACCAACTCTATTTACACTCTAAATTACAAAACTCTAATTCCCAGAGTGCCTTTCAGAGAAGTGCCTGGCCATCAAGACACCTGGATTGTGCAATTTGAATCACTGGCTCTGTGGATTTTGCTGGTACTGGTCTGCAGGTGATAGGATTTTACAGTTATGAGATGCAGTGGTATGCTGCAGATCAAAATATTTTTCACTTATTTGACTCTAATCTACGGGGAAGGGGTGAAATGGCCAATTGATTATAATTCAGAATATAAAAAGATCGAAGTCCTACAGCACATAGCAACAGTGCTGTCCGCAGAAAAGGAGCAGGAGCTCACGGGAAAATGTTCATGTAGTATATGAGGCATTAAAAATTCTGTTACATTATTCTTGCCACCCAGACTGTAATGAAAATGGGAAACAGCACCAACTTAACCCATTCTCATTACAATCGTTAGATTGTAATCTCATGTTCTCCCTCAAGAGAATGCTAAATGAGATTTTAAACAAAAGAGAGGACAGAGAAGTATGGAGAATAAAGGAGCCAATAGAAATTGGAAACTTAAAAAAAGTGATGCATGGTAGACTTCCCAGTGTTCATTTGAGGCTTTCTCTTTACTTTAGAAACAAGAACAGAGAGCAGAGCATTGCAAAGACCAATTTAAGCCTACGTGGAAAATCCATAACGCAACCCAAACCCGGTAAGTATTTAAAACAAAAAGAAAAATGACAGGCACAAATTTGCTCTTACCCTTCAATAGCTGGGTTCACTTTAGAGAAAAAGACATGAAATTACCAAAAAAAAGAGAAAACACAGGCAAAAAGACAAAAATAACAACAAAACCCTGAGAGGAAGAACCTTGTAAATATCATCCTCTGTACACAGTTCCTGTTTGGGCTCTCTCTTCATTTTTGACACTAGGCATGTGAGAATGCTTAGATCACATGCATATGCTTGCTTTATCCACTTTCATGTTGCTTGCGGGAATGAAGAGTCTTTGAAGGTAACGTGTGAAAAATATATAGGTGGGGGACTTCCCTCGCGGTCCAGTGGTTAAGACTGCACGCTTTCAACGCAAGGGGCACGGGTTTGATCCCTTGTTGGGGAACTAAGATCCCACATACCACGCAGCATGGCCAAAAAAAAGTGTAGTGTGCATGGAAAATACCATGAGAGATACGTCTTCCAGGATTTATGGAAAACCTTGGTATACTAGATGTAGTGGTGAATTTTTCTGAGAAAGCCATACATGCCAATCAACTTTATAAACATTTATTGAGTACTAATTAAGTCCAAAGTATTATGATGGTTACTATACAGGGTCTAGTCTAAATTCATTCATTACTTAATGCATAAAATATTTATAGATCTACTATGGGCCAGACTCTGGAGCTGGGGAAACAGTGTTAAATAGAGAGACAGAATCCTTATTATATCTAGTTGAGTGGTAGAGCGAGGCATTACACAAATAAACAAGTAAATTACTGTATAGCTACAAGTTGTTGTAAGAAATGGAAAATGAAAACAAGATAATAAGAGGACAAAGAGGGAAGATCTAAATGGGTGGGAGGGAAAGGTCTCTCTAAGGAAGTGACATTTAAGGAGGACCCAGCAGGACAAGTAAAACGTGGGCAGAAGAGTGTTCCTGGTGGAGAAGAGCGACTAGTTACCAGCCTCCTCCGTAGAGGAGATAGACGGGTGTACCGCAAGGTCTATTTAGGAAACAGAACCCACTCCAGGTGTTTCAAAACAGGGAGTTTAATCTGAGAAGTAAGTTTCAAATATTTGGAAGCATTGAAAAACCTTAGAGGCAATTGGACTTCAACCCCAAGATTAGCTGCATCATCTCTACGACTGGGGGATAACAGGGAGAAGTAGTGTCCCCAGAGCCCAGAAACAAAGATGTTTTTGGGAGAGCTGAGGGAGAAGTTATTTGGGTGGGGGCTGAAGCCCTGGGGGAGGCTGGGTCACTGCTGTCAATGCCACCTGAAAGCAGGAAGAGACAGGGGGAAATATCCTGGCCTCTCACTTCTTTCTTCCCTCCAAGCTTCAGCAAGTGCCTCTCATTGGCCAAACTTTGCTGGCAGCCAGTTGGCAATGGGAACCAAGCAAATGTAATTTGCAGAGGGGAGGAGAAGTGGGGAGTGGATCTGAGAAGTGAACACCAAAATGCTGATCAATACACAACATGTAAACCAACGATACCTGCTATAGAAAAATATAAAGCAGGTAAAAGGGAGTGCAGAAGGGCTGGGTGTTGGTGGGCACGATTTTGCACAGAATAGTCAGAGGTCACTGTGGTCTGGGGACAGGAATGGAAGAGAACGAAGTGCATGCAGTGACGGAGGGAGCCTCGCTTCTATCTGGGGGAAGGTTTTCCAGGCAGAGAGAAGCAAATACAATGACCCCGAGGCAGGAGCTTGCTTCCGTGTGTTGAGGAACAGCAGGTAGGCAGTGTGGCTGAAGCCCCATGAGCCGTGGGGTCAGAAGGTGAGATCAGAAAAATACAGGGGGAGAGTAAGGCTTAGCAGATCGCATGGGAGTTTCTAGCTATGGTAAGAATTTTATTTATTTTTAACTGAGTGAAGTGGAAAGCCACGGGAGATTTTTGAGCAGAGCAATGGCTTGACCGGATTCAAGTTTTTAAAGCATTGATTTGGCGGTGACATGGGGAGCAGGAGAAGCAGGGAGAACAGTTAGGAGCAGTGGTGTGCTGGCAAATGTTTAACAACTGGCTCTACGAAGAAAAAAACAAGTAAATAAAATACAATTACTAGTTGTTGTAAGAGATGGAAAGGAAAATAGCAGGGAAATAAGAGAAAGACAAAGAGGAGAAATCTGATTAGGATAGGTGGGAGGGAAAGGCCTCTCTGTGGACTTGACATTTAAAGAGAGACCTGACAAGCCAGGTACACATCACAGGTCATCAAGTCTGTTTCTCTGGGTTTGAATGGGACCATCTGTCAGCAAGTCCAGATGTTGGAGAAAATGTACTTAAAGAAAGAAACAAACATCCACTAGGGAAAATATATTCTTCTGTTTCTTTGGTAACATATATTCCAGTATTTACGATGTTCTCAAAGGATTTGTGTCTAACTTGAATCCACCCTTCTGCACTTGAAGCCTTTTCTTTATTATGAGTAGAGAATGGAGAGTAGTTCACTAAGCCCCAAATTTGGTCTCCTTAAGTTATCCACATGCGATTCTTGGGGCTGAACCTTGGTGTAGCTGAACTGCTCTCCCTGCCACGTTAGTCCTTGATGACTGATCCTTTATTTTGGCGAAGTTAGGGAGAATATCGACAAATCTGAATGATGTTGCGAGTCACCTGAGCTGTTGCACCAGCCTGTTCAGAATTTCTTATAGCCTCTGGATACCAGCACTAAATAAGATGCAGAATGAGCCACAAAGGGACCTGCCCTGAGGGTTTTGCAATTCCCACTGTCGAAGCCCAAGGATTCCTGAAGCGAGTGGAGGAAATGAGAAGAAAAACCAGCTGAAACAGTTCATTGAACCTGCTCTGAGTTTATATGTTGTGTTGTTTTGACAGCTTTTTATAAGTGTGTTGCATGGATATGGTAATGGAGATGGAGAAGCAAAGGTGGAAATTGAACAGGCACATAAATACAGAAAAATTACCAACACAGTATATATACACTATTATACAATTATATCAAAGCAATGTTGTATTTCAAGAACATCTCTGCTCTATTTACTGTTTTTCAGGTAAAGAATATAGTTTTAAATGAGAGAGACTTTGAAGGGATAATGAATAAATCTAGGAGTATGCTATTGTTGAGAGCATGTGGTGGTAATTCACAAGAAGGAGGAAAGATTTAGGCTAGTAATATAAATGTGTAACACTGCTAATGCAAGTGTGGCATTAGGCCAGAAAAGGCAAAAAAAAAAAAAAAGAATACAGAAAGAATAGCCTCGGGAAATGATCAAGGTTGTGAATAGAGAAACAATAGTGATTGGTCGTGCTAGATGCCTTTGCTACAGATATATTTTGTAGACGGCTGTTGGTTCGTGCCCATTTTACAGGTCAAAATGTGAACTTATTGTTTACTACAAATCTCATTGTCTTAGTTCTTGGTCCTATGTCATATATTTATATACGTGTGTGTGTGTGTGTGTGTGTATATATTTCTTTTGGTACTTTTTTTGTTTTCTTTTTTAACATCTTTATTGGAATATAATTGCTTTACAATGTTGTGTTACTTTCTGCTATATAAGAAAGTGAATCAACTATACGTATACATATATCCCCATATCCCCTCCCTCTTGCATCTCCCTCCCACCCTCCCATCCCATCCCTCTAGGTGGTCACAAAGCACCGAGCTGATCTTCCTGTGCTATGTGGCTGCTTCCCACAAGCTATCTATTTTACATTTGGTAGTGTATATATGTCCATGCCACTCTCTCACTTTGTCCCAGCTTACCCTTCCCCCTCCCCGTGTCCTCAAGTCTATTCTTTATGTCTGCGTCTTTATTCCTGTCCTACCCCTGGGTTCATCAGAACCATTATTTTTTTAGATTCCAAATATATGTGTTAGCATACAGTATTTGTCTTTCTCTTTCTGACTTACTTCACTGTGTATGACAGACTCTAGGTCCATCCACCTCAATACAAATAACTCAATTTTGTTTCTTTTTATGGCTGAGTAATATTCCATTGTATATATGTGCCACATCTTCTTTATCCATTCATCTGTCGATGGACACTTAGGTTACTTCCATGTCCTGGCTATTGTAAATAGTGCTGCAATGAACATTGTGGTACATGACTCTTTTTGAATTACGGTTTTCTCCAGGTATATGCCCAGAGGTGGAATTGCTTGGTCGTAGGGTAGTTCAATCTTTAGTTTCTTAAGGAACCTCCATACTGTTCTCCGTAGTGGCTGTATCAATTTACATTCCCACCAACAGTGCACGAGGGTTCCCGTTTCTCCACACCCTCTCCAGCATTTATTGTTTGTAGACTTTTTGATGATGGCCATTCTGACCAGTGGAGGTGATACCTCATTGTAGTTTGATTTGTATTTCTCTAATGATTAGTGATGTTGAGCATCCTTTTATGTATTTGTTGGCAATCTGTATATCGTCTTTGAAGAAATGTCTAATTAAGTCTTCTGCCCATTTTTGGATTGGTTCGTTTGTTTTTTTGATTTTGAGCTGCATGAGCTGCTTGTATATTTTGGAGATTAATCCTTTGTCAGTTGCTTCATTTGAAAATATTATCTCCCATTATTAAAAAATCTTTATTGAGGTATAATTGCTTTACAATGCTGTGTTAGTTTCTGCTTTATAACAAAGTGAATCAGTTATACATATCCATATGTTCCCATATCTCTTCGCTCTTGCGTCTCCCTCCCTCCTACTCTCCCTATCCCACCCCTCTAGGTGGTCACAGAGCACTGAGCTGATCTCCCTGTGCTATGCGACTGCTTCCCACTAGCTATCTATTTTGTGTTTGGTAGTGTATATATGTCCATGCCACTCTCTCACTTTGTCACAGCTTACCCTTCCCCCTCCACATATCCTCAAGTCCATTCTCTAGTAGGTTTGTGTCTTTATTCCCGTCTTACCCCTAGGTTCCTCATGACATTTTTTTTTCTTAGATTCCATATATTTGTGTTACCATACAGTATTTGTCTTTCTATTTCTGACTTACTTCACTCTGTATGACAGACTCTAGGTCCATCCACCTCACTACAAATAACTCAATTTTGTTTCTTCTTATGGCTGAGTAATATTCCATTGTATATATGTGCCACATCTTCTTTATCCATTCATGCGATGATGGACACTTAGGTTGCTTCCATGTCCTGGCTATTATAAATAGAGCTGCAATGAACATTTTGGTACATGACTCTTTTTGAATTATGGTTTTCTCAGGGTATATGCCCAGTAGTGGGATTGCTGGGTCATATGGTAGTTCTATTTGTAGTTTTTTAAGGAACCTCCATACTGTTCTCCATAGTGGCTGTACCAATTCACATTCCCACCAGCAATGCAAGAGTGTTCCCTTTTCTCCACACCCTCTCCAGCATTTATTGTTTCTAGATTTTTTGATGATGGCCATTCTGACTGGTGTGAGATGATATCTCATTGTAATTTTGATTTACATTTCTCTAATGATTATTGACGTTGAGCATTCTGTCATGTGTTTGTTGGCAATCCGTATATCTTCTTTGGAGTAATGTCTATTTAGGTCTTCTGCCCATTTTTGGATTGGGTTGTTTGTTTTTTTGTTATTGAGCTGCATGAGCTGCTTGTAAATTTTGGAGATTAATCCTTTGTCAGTTGCTTCATGTGCAAATATTTTCTCCCATTCTGAGGGTTGTCTTTTGGTCTTGTTTATGGTTTCCTTTGCTGTGCCAAAATTTTAAGTTTCATTAGGTCCCATTTGTTTATTTTTGTTTTTATTTCCCTTTCTCTAGGAGGTGGGTCAAAAAGGGTCTTTCTGTGATATATGTCATAGAGTGTTCTGCCTATGTTTTCCTCTAAGAGTTTTATAGTGTCTGGCCTTACATTTAGGTCTTTAATCCATTTTGAGTTTGTTTTTGTGTATGGTGTTAGCGAGTGTTCTAATTTCATTCTTTTACGTGTAGCTGTCCACTTTTCCCAGCACCACTTATCGAAGAGGCTGTCTTTTCTCCATTGTATATTCTTGCCTCCTTTATTAAAGATAAGGTGACCATATGTGCGTGGGTTTATTTCTGGGCTTTCTAACCTGTTCCACTGATCTATCTTTCTGTTTTTGAGCCAGTACCATACCTTCTTGATTACTGTAGCTTTGTAGTATAGTCTGAAGTCAGGAAGCCTGATTCCTCTAGCTCCATTTTTCTTTCTCAAGATTGCTTTGACTATTCGGGGTCTTTTGTGTTTCCATACAAACTGTGAAATTTTTTGTTCTAGTTCTGTGAAAAATGCCATTGGTAGTTTGATAGGGATTGCATTGAATCTGTAGATTGCTTTGGGTAGTAGATTCATTTTCACAATGTTGATTCTTCCAATCCAAGAACATGGTCTATCTCTCCATCTATTTGTATCATCTTTAATTTCTTTCCTCTGTGTCTTATAGTTTTCTGCATACAGGTCTTTTGTCTCCTTAGACAGGTTTATTCCTAGGTATTTCATTCTTTTTGTTGCAGTGGTAAATGGGAGTGTTTCCTTAATTTCTCCTTCAGATTTTTCATCATTAGTGTATAGACATGCAGAAAATTTCTCTGCAATAATTTTGTATCTTTCTACTTTACCAGGGTCACTGATTAGCTCTAATAGTTTTCTGGTAGCATCTTTAGGCTTCTCTATGTATAGTGTCATGTCATCTGCAAACAGTGACAGTTTTAGTTCATCTTTTCCTATTTGGATTCCTTTTTATTTCTTTTTCTTCTTTGATTGCTGTGGCTAAAACTTCCAAAACTATGTTGAATAATAGTGGTGAGAGTGGGCAACCTTGTCTTGTTCCTGATCTTTATGGAAATGGTTTCAGTTTATCACCATTGAGAACTATGTTGGCTGTGGGTTTGTCATATATGGCCTTTATTATGTTGAGGTAAATTCCCTCTATGCCTACTTTTGGATGCTTTTTATCATAAATGGGTGTTGAATTTTGTCAAAAGCTTTTTCTTCATCTATTGAGATGATCATATGGTCTTTCTCTTTCCGTTTGTTAATATGGTGAATCACATTGATTGATTGATTAGCTTATATTGAAGAATCCTTGAATTCCTGGGATAAACCCCATTTATTCATGGTGTATGATCCTTTTAATGTGCTGTTGGATTCTGTTTGCTAGTATTTTGTTGAGGATTTTTGCATCTTTGTTCATCAGTGATATTGGCCTGTAGTTTTCTTTTTTTTTGCCACCTTTGTTTCGTTTTAGTATCAGGGTGATGGTGGCCTCCTAGAATGAGTTTGGGAGTGTTCCTCCCACTGCTGTATTTTGGAAGAGTCTGAGAAGGATAGGTGTTAGCTCTTCTCTAAATGTGTGATAGAATTCACCTGTTAAGCCATCTGGTCCTGGGTTTTTGTTTGTTGGAAGATTTTTAATCACAGTTTCAATTTCAATGCTTGTTATTGTTCTGTTTATATATTCTGTTTTTTCCTGGTTCAGTCTTGGAAGCTTGTGCTTTTCTAAGAATTTGTCCATTTCTTCCAGGTTGTCCATTTTATTGGCATAGAGTTGCTTGTAGTAATCTCTCATGATCTTAAGTATTTCTGGAGTGTCACTTGTTACTTCTCCTTTTTCTTTTCTAATTCTGTTGATTTGAGCCTTCTCCCTTTTTTTCTTGATGAGTCTGGCTAATGGTTTATCAATTTTGTTTATCTTCTCAAAGAACCAGTTTTTAGTTTTATTGATCTGTGCTATTGTTTCTTTCATTTCTTTTTCATATATTTCTGATCTGAGTTTTTTGATTTCTTTCCTTCTGCTAACTTTGGGGTATTTTTGTGCTTCTTTCTCTTATTGCTTTAGGTGTAAGGTTAGGTTGTTTATTTGAGATGTTTCTTATTTCTTGAGGTAGGATTGTATTGCTATAAACTTCCCTCTTAGAACTGCTTTTGCTGCATCCCATAGCTTTTGGGTTGTCATTATTTCATTGTCATTTATTTCTAGGTATGTGTTGATTTCCTCTCTGATTTCCTCAGTGATCTCTTGGTTATTTAGTAGTGTATTGTTTAGCCTCCATGTGTTTGTATTTTTTACAGTTTTTTTCCTGTTATTGATATCTAGTCTTACATCATTGTGGTCAGAAAAGATACTTTATACATTTTCAATTTTCTTAAGTTTACCAAGGCTTGATTTGTAACCTAAGATATGATCTGTCCTGGAGAATGTTCCATGAGCACTTGAGAAGAAAGTGTATTCTGTTGTTTTTGGATGGAATGTCCTATAAATATCAGTTAAGTCTATCTTGTTTAATGTGTTATTTAAGGCCTGTGTTTCCTTATTTATTTTCATTTTGGAATATCTGTCTGTTGGTGAAAGTGGGGTGTTAAAGTCTCCTTCTATTTTTGTATTACTGTCGATTTCCTCTTTTATGGCTGTTCGCATTTGCCTTATGTACTGAGGTGCTCCTAGGTTGGGTTCATAAATTTTTACAATTGTTGTATCTTCCTCTTGGATTGATCCCTTGATCATTATGTAGTGTCCTTCTTTGTCTCTTATAATAGTCTTTATTTTAAAGTCTATTCTGTCTGATACAAGAATTGCTACTCCAGCTTTCTTTTGAATTCCACTTGCATGGAATATCTTTTTCCATCTCCTCACTTTCAGTCTGTATGTGTCCCTAGGTCTGAAGTGCGTCTCTTGTAGACAGCATATGTAAGGGTCTTGTTTTTGTATCCATTCAGCCAGTCAGTGTCTTTTGGTTGGAGCATTTAATCTATTTACATTTAAGGTAGTTATCGATAGGTATGTTCCTATTACCATTTTCTTAATTGTTTTGCGTTTGTTTTGTAGGTCTTTCCTTCTCTTGTGTTTCCTGCCTAGAGAAGTTCCTTTAGCATTTGTTGTAAAGCTGGTTTAGTGGTGCTAAATTCTATTAGCTTTTACTTGTCTCTAAAGGTTTTAATTTTTCCATCGAATCTGAATGAGAGCCTTGCTGGGAGAGTAATCTTGGTTGTAGGTTTTTCTCTTTCACCACTTTAAATATGTCCTGCCACTCCCTTCTGGCTTGCAGAGTTTCTGCTGAAAGATCAGCTGTTAACCCTACGGGAATTCCCTTGTATGTTATTTGTTGCTTTTCTCTTCTGCGTTTAATATTTTTTCTTTGTATTTAATTTTTGATAGTTTGATTAATATGTGTCTTGTCATGTTTTTCCTTGGATTTATCCTGTGTGGGACTCTCTGTCTTCCTGGACTTGACTGACTATTTCCTTTCCTATATTAGGGAAGTTTTCAACTATAATCTCTTCAAATATTTTCTCAGTCCTTTGCTTTTTCTCTTCTTCTTATGGGACCCCTAGAAGTTGAATGGTGGTTCATTTAATGTTGTCCCAGAGGTCTCTGAGACTGTCCTCAATTCTTTTCATTTTTTTTTCTTTATTCTGCTCTGCAGTGTTTATTTCCACTGTTTTGTCTTCCAGGTCACTTATCTGTTCTTCTACCTAAGTTATTCTGCTATTGAGTCCTTCTACGAATTTTTAATTTCATTTATTGTGTTGTTCGTCATTGTTTGTTTGCTCTTTAGTTCTTCGAGGTCCTTGTTACACGTTTCTTGTATTTTCTCCATTCTATTTCCAAGATTTTAGATCGTCTTTACTGTCATTATTCTGAATTCTTGTTCAGGTAGACTGCCTATTTCCTTTTCATTTGTTTGGTCTGGTGGGTTTTTACTTTGCTCCTTCATCTGCTGCGTATTTCTGTGTCTTCTCATTTTGCTTAACTTACTGTGTTTTGGGTCTCCTGTTCACAGGCTGCAGGTTTGTAGTTCCCACTGTTTTTGGTGTATGCCCCCAGTGGGTAAGGTTTGTTTAGTGTAGGCTTCCTGGTGGAGGGGACTGGTGCCTGTGTTCTGGTGGATGAGGCTTGATATTTTCCTTCTGGTGGGCAGAACCACATCTGGTCATGTGTTTTGTGGTGTCTGTGAACTTATTTTGATTTTAGGCAGCCTCTCTGCTAGTGGGTGGGGTTGTGCTCCTGTCTTGCTAGTTGTTTGGCATGGGGTATCCAGCACTGGAGCTTGCTGCTTGTTGAGTGGAGCTAGGTCTTACTGTTGAGATGGAGATCCCTGGGAGAGCTCTCACCGATGTGTATTACATAGGGCTGGGAGGTCTCTGGTGGTCCAGTGTCGTGAACTCAGGTCTCCCACCTCAGAGGTTCAAGCCTGACACCCGGCTGCAGCACCAAGACCCTGTCAGCCACACGGCTCAGAAGAAAAGGGAGAAAGAAAGACAGAAAAATTAAAAAAAATAAAGGTATTAAAATAAAAAAAATATTTATTAAAGTAAAAAAATTTAAAAAATAATTAAAAAGAGAGAAGAGAGCAACCAAACCCATAAACAAACCCACCAATTATAGCTAGTGCTATAAACTATACTAAGATAAACATAAAAATCAGAAGGTAGTCAGTCGCATACAGCAAACCCCAAGTCTACAGTTGCTCCTAAAGTATGCCTCCTCAATTTTGGGATGCTTCATTGTCTTTTCAGGTATCCCACAGATGCAGGTACATCAAGTTGCTTGTGGAGATTTAGTCCGCTGCTCCTGAGGCTGCTGGGAGAGATTTCCCTTTATCTTCTTTGTTCGCACAGTTCCTGGGGTTCAGCTTTGGATTTGTCCCTGCCTGCATGTCGGTCACCCTCTGGCATCTGTTCTTCACCCAGGCAGGAGGGTGTTAAAGGAGCGGCTGATTAGGGGGCTCTGGGTCACTCAGGCTTGGGGGAAGGAGGGGTACGGAATGCAGGGCGAGCCTGCGGCGGCAGAGACTGGCATGGTTTTGCAACAGCCTGAGGTGTGCTGTGTGTTCTCCTGGGGAAGTTGTCCCTGGATCACAGGACCCTGGCAGTGGCGGGCTGCACAGGCTCCCAGGAGGGGAGGTGTGGATAGTGACCTGTGCTTGCACACAGGCTTCTTGGTGGCTGCAGCAGCAGCCTTAGTGTTTCATGCCCACCACTGGTGTCCGCCATCACTGGTGTCCACAGTCACTGGTGTCCGTGCTGATAGCCACGGCTCACGCCCATCTCTGAAGCTCGTTTAGGCTGGTTCTGAATCTCCTCTCCTCACGCACCCCAAAACAATTGTTTCTTGACTCTTAGGCAGTTCCAGACTTTTCCCCAGACTCCCTCCTGGTTAGCTGTGGTGCGCTAGCCCCCTTCAGGCTGTGTTCACACAGCCAACCCCAGTCCTCTCCTTGGCATCTGACCTCCGATGCCTGAGCCTCAGCTCTCAGCCCCCACCCGCCCTGGCAGGTGAGCAGACAAGTCTCTCAGGCTGGTGAATGCTGGTCGGCACCGATCCTCTGTGTAGGAATCTCTCCACTTTGCCCTCTGCACCCCTGTTGCTGCACTCTCCTCCATGGCTCCGAAGCTTCCCCCCACCCACCCCCCATTTACACCAGTGAAGGGGCTTCCTAGTGTGTGGAAACTTTTCCTCCTTCAAAGCTCCCTCCCAGAGGTGCAGGTCCCATCCCTATTTTTTTGTCCCTGTTTTTTTTTTTCTTTTGCCCCACCCAAGTACATGGGGAGTTTCTTGCCTTTTGGGAAGTCTGAGGTCTTCTGCTGGCATTCAGTAGGTGTTCTGTAGGAGCTGTTCCACATGTAGATGTATTTCTGATGTGTTTGTGGGGAGGAAGGTGATCTCCATGACTTATTCCTCCGCCATCTTGAAGGTCCTCTTCTATATATTTTTTTGAATGTCGATTTTCTACTAATAAAGACTGGTACAGAAGCTGGGCAAATGCTCCAGAATAACTTTTTACACTCGTGATGAACTGTAATATAATATGTCTTAGAGAAGAGAGAAGGAAAGTTTGCTAACAGTCTTTAAAATTATACTGAAGACTTTTATGCAAAGAGTGGTGATAATATATTATTATGTAAATACACACACATGCAGTCTTATTGAAGACACAAACACACACAAAAAAACTCAATAAATGTGCTGCAGAGAAACATTATTGACATTGAGGGTAGTTCAGTATTGGAATAGACTACTAAAGAAAGCTGTAGAAAGAGTTTTGGAGATCTTTAGATATAATTTTAAAATTGAATATTAAAATAAGACAAATATCTAGAAGAAGGCAGGGTTTTTACTGCTTAGACATGAATTTTTTGACCTTGACAAGAAACCGGACTCTTCAGGTTTGATGAGTTATTCCTACCTCATCAGTATTTTTTTGCCTGAAAATCACCAAGCATTCATTTTATTTTCATAAACAAAGCAGCTTTTTGAAAATGTAAGCCTCCATTTGTACACTCAGGTATTTCTCTCCATATGCCAAGCCCATTCCAGTGCCAGCATGATTGGTAGTTAGCATGTGCCCTAATTATGCGTCCCCTACTAACTCCTTATCCCTTAGGTCTCAGATCAACTGTCACTTCCTCAGGGAAGTCTTTCCCTTAATTAGATGCTCCCTACCCCAATCCCCATTATACTGTCTCAGAAAATCCAGGTTATTTTAAAAATTGCTACTACGTGTTTATTTGTTTATCATTTATCTCCCCCACAGGCTGTGAGCTCCATTAGGACAGGGACCATGCCTCTTATGCCCCTGCTGCATACATCATGCTTAAGAATAAGGCCTGACTCATACTAGGCACTCAATAAATATTTGTTGAATGGCTGAGTATAACCATTTAAAAAATTGTTGATATTAATGAGAATAATTGGTGTTATAAGAAAGACCAAAGATTCAAGCCCTAAAACCCCTTAAACACAAAGGCAAGGACACTCACATACAATTTTCCAGCAAAAGAAAACAATAACACTTTTTAAAATATAAAATTATTTATCAAAATATGCTTGAGAGCAGTGTGAGGACTGAGCGTATATCCTGAAGGCAATGAATTTTTCTCAGATCAGCTTTCCTGTCTCCTTTTTCTTGTCTGAGTTTGGCTGCCTAGACTCTGATATAACTGAAAAACTCAGTCTGGCACATCTAGTAATTTACAATGTCTTTTTTCCTACTCTGTATTTTCCATTCATTTTACTGCCCAAGATGAATTGTTATTTGCTCTTTTATTTGGGCAGCTCAAAGTGGCCACTCTTACTAGCTACTAAAGATTACTTAATATGGCCATTTCACACCATGTTATTACCCTGTGGAGTCTTTGGTTCACCTTTCATTCTTCAAGGTTAGTGAGTAGCGCGTGGGTGTGGAATGCTCATAGCCTTGGCTAGTGGATTCTTTTCTAGTTGTTGAGTAACAGAAGCCCCTCTGCTCTCAGATGCTTGTTGTTTAGCTGAGTGAGTCCAAGAGGCTGCCTTCAGGCCTGGTGCTTGGTGAGAAACCCAGAGGAATATTGTTACTCTGAGGGTCAAGGTCATTAGGGCTCTGTGTGAGGATTGATGAAGAAGGGAGGAGCACATCTTGTACTTCACGCTTCTGAAAATACCCTATAAACCCCTTCATATTTCTCCATGTTCCTGATTAAAGCAAATGACAAGCAAAACAAAGTAAGAGTGGTTGTCGGTGTGTTTGTGTGTGAGGTGCAGAGGTCTTCTGAAGACTGGAGGTGAAGAGGGGCTTCGTGGTTAAAAGCTTAATGTTGTCTTAGACAACTCAATGGATGAACTTCTCCTTAGTCCTCATTAGAGGACCTGCTTTATAAATTGCTGCTCCATAAACTATTATTGAAAGAATAAGTGACAGTGGGTCTACGATCATGGAAGTGGTAGAACCGAAAGCACCATCATTGGAAAAGACTTGGCCATAGTTAAAAGTAAGTTATGTGCAGAATTAGGCTTAAATAATAGAGTTGGAATTTTTAAGGAAAGCTATGAGAAATCATTCAGCAAGTTTGACCAGTTTAAGCTGGCGGATTCTGACCAAATGAAATCTCTCCTTTCCAGCTTCCCTCTGCCCACACTTGTAAACTGTTTGTTCTAAATTATTTAGACATTGTCTCAACATCCATCTCACATGTTTGTGTAGACATATCCATAAAGAGTTATATAAGCAGTATTATTATCATAACTATTGTTATCATTAGCTGTTTCATTTCTTATCATTTTCCTTGTGGCTTATTGAGGGTCTTCTGAGGGCTGTCAAAGAGCTTGAAAAAATAAGAATTGTACTTGTAGATATTTATTTTCATTGTATTATTTAGAACTCTACCTTAGGGAATCCTGCTAATTCCCAGTTTACTAATCCACAAAAAACCTTAAATTCTCACCCTGCTCCTCTGTAAGATTTAATAACAACAAGATGGAGTGAAGGCTCTTATTATTAAAACTATATTACTCATATAAAATATTCGTGAGCGCTCCTATGCTGTGGTGTATGATCATAAATAATTAAAGCTGAGCTACACTTGTCAGAGGAACTGAAGCGAAGATACACTCCTCTGTTTGCAGACACTCTATAGGCAATGACTTCCTCATTAATGCAGCAATTCACTAAGGATTGCCATAGTTAATGGGCATTAGCAAAGTGCTAGCATGCCCATATTCTTGTTTTGAGAGGCTATCCGATATTCAAAGTGATAGGCCTTTTGAATGATACTTACTGAAAGTGTCCAACTCTTAAGTTTCTTTTCAAATTAAATCCTCAGGAGTCACATTTTCGAAGGTGTCACTATAAGACTTCCTATAGGGGTTAAACAATTTTAGAGAATATAAGAGTTTTTGAGTCTAATTTTCCCTGGATTCTTTGCCTTCTTTCACTCTTATGAAGAGTGATGACCTTTATAAAATTACTTCAGATTTGTGCTCTGTAGACCAAGATGCTGCGTATCTGTTCATATAATTGTACTGTGCTAAAAACTCAGAAGATGTTTATTCAATATTTGATCAAACTAAGTAGAGTGGGCAAGCACTTGTACAACAGAAAAAATTATTAGTTATAAAAAGAAAATTGTTATAGCTTCAAATTAGGTCAATTAAAATGATGACCCATTTCTAGAAAATTTAGTTCATTCATTCATTCACTCAACAAATATCCACTGAGTATTTACCCTGTGCCAGGAACTGTGTAAGATGGTGTATGAGATAGGCCAGGTTCCTACTCTCAATGAATTTACAGTTTAGCAGATACAAGTATTGTCTTCAACTATATGAATGCTTTTATTTGACTGTTACTAAGTTACAGGCAATTTCATGTGCTTCAACCTAATACAAAGAAAACATGTTATAGGAGCACATAGGAAGAAAGCTAATATAGTTTCAGGATCAGACAATGCCTCCTTGAGGAAATGACATTTGAGCTGGTAGGATTAGGATGAGTAAGAATAAGCTAGATGAAGCAGGAAATGACCCAGCAGTGGCAATAGGATGTGTTAAAGCTCAGAAGCAAGTGAGAGCCTGACTGTCTTGGAAACACCAGTTTGGAGTATAGAAGGGAAAGGAATGAGAGGAGTGTGGAGAGGTAGGCAGGGCCAGATGGTGGAGGGACATGTAAGTCATGTTGTTCAAACTGCATTAATAGCTAGGGAACAGTTTGAAGCAAACTGATCAGATATGCACTGTTGGAAGTTACTCTTGCTGCAATATAAAAAGGGATGAGAGGGAGGCAGGTCAGGAGGAAGAGTGACTAGTTAAGGGGCTGGGAGATGGTGCAAGTTTAGTCGATTGGTTACAGATTGGTTACAATGAGGATGGAGAGCAAAGGACATTTGAGAGCTAGAACTGACAGGACTTGGTGACCCAATGAATGTGTAGAGTAAAAGAGAAAGGAGTTAAGGAGGAACCGTGGCTTCCTGGTTTAATGGTGATGCCATTTATGGAGATAAAGGACCCTGAAGGAGGAGTAGACTGGGGGGCATTGTTGAGATGTTCAGTACAGGTTTGAAAGTATTGATGTTATTTAATTCTTGGGGGTCCTTGGGAGACATTGAAGTAGAGAAGTCTAGTAGCAGTTAGTTACACAGATTTGGAACTCAGGAAGAGAGTACAATCTGGACAGGTGGTGAAGATTTAAGAGTCACCTATAACTAGATGGCAGTTGAAGCTAGGAGAGCCAGTCAGACTTCCCAGGGGGAATATAAAATGTGAGAAGAGAAGGAACAGATGGAAGAAAAAGAGGCTATAATAGGGGCTAGAGGGGAAGGAGAGAAACTGAGGTGGGGCAGAGGCAGGAATTTGGTGTTGGAAAATAGATGAAATTCAGTAGTTTGAAAAGTAAAAGCTAAAGGTGCTGAGAGGTTAAGAAAATAAGGACTGACATTATAAATTGTAAAATTAATTGTAGAATTAGGTAATGAAATGTGTGACTGACTCAGATAAAAAGAAATTTATTAGAACCCAATTCAGATTACAGGTCAACAAAAGCATTACGGTAGATTTAATTTCTTCAGATTTCCAGTTTTTCTATCCATTTGTTTTTTACTAATCCCTAAGTACTGAGTGACAATAAATCATGTAACAAGAAATCATTCACTACATATGTTTGGACTCCAATCAATGTTGTCTTCAGTTTGGTAGGTCGTTGGATGACCGTATGATATCTGGTTTGCCTGGGACAATCCCATCATGTTATTCCATTGTATTTATTAATTAATACATGTTATCCTATTATATTTATTAATAATAACTCCTTTTACTCTAAAAAGGGTCCAAATTTTGACAAGAAATGAAATGTTGTTCCAAGCCACATATACACTGCTTCTGTGTCTTTCAAAAATTCAGCTCTCACTGCTCGGGTGGGAAGGTGTTCAATTCATACCTAACTCCACAGCTAATTATGAGAAAATCATAGGAGACACATTCATGGATCTTTTCTTAATGAAAACACAGTCATAAGTAATGTATAAAGGAAAAGACCATTTTCAGCTTGAATGACTAATGTTCAATCCAGAATAATCAATATTTATTGAACATCTATTATGGGTTAGGCACCACATTCAGATTCTCAAGTTTCTTGATCATACTAGCAGTTATTTTTCAGTACTTTGATTCAGTCTGTAATAGTTGGTCCTGATTTTTTTTTTTTTTTTTTTTTGCGGTACGCGGGCCTCTCACTGTTGTGGCCTCTCCCGTTGCGGAGCACAGGCTCCGGACGCGCAGGCTTAGCGGCCATGGCTCACGGGCTCAGCCTCTCCGTGGCCTGTGGGATCTTCCCGGACCGGGGCACGAACCCATGTCCCCTGCATCGGCAGGCGGACTCTCAGCCACTGCACCACCAGGAAAGCCCTGGTCCTGATTTTTATTGCCTCTATCTTATTTGGATTTTCTTTCCCTTTCCTCCTTTAATTATTAGAAATAGAATCTGCCTTATTATGTATGAACATCAGTGTTCTACTTAGATTCTATTTATGCTACCTAGCAGAAGGCAATTTGATGTCTAGTCTATGAGGCATCACGCTAAAGATGTTTACATCTATAAAATCTAGAAAGTAGAGAGCTTCTAGAATAGAAGAAGGGACATTCCCCTCAGCATATTGGAAGCAACGAATGGATCAATAAAATGGGTGGAGGAGTTAGGAGAAGCTAGTAGGAGCACAGGAAAGTGAGGGCAGATCTGTTCCCCAACAGCCTTCCCCTCCCTGTCCACCCAGCCACAGCTGGTGATAGAGGCCAAGTCCCAAGGGAGGCCTGGCGGGTCTACTGCAGGCACAGAAAGAACATTGAGATGCAAAAGCCTTTTAGTCTCCGGAAGAGACAAGAATTTTAATAACAGAGAGAATTGGCCATGGGCCAAATAAGGAAGGACTTTACAGGAATTTGGTCTAGAACCAAGGCAAAGACGAACAATAAAAGACTAAAGAATGGAGCTGGCAGGGGCAAGTCTGATGGTCCCTGGCCAACTGTTTGGAGGAACAGGACTAGGCTCCATCCAACACTGGGAGACCAAGGGCACAGGTTTCAGACCTTTAGGATCTTGTCCCATCAGTACAATTGTTTGATATCATATATGCTCAGTCACATATGCTCAAATACATATATGGTTATTTAATTGTTTATAAGTTATCTGTACCACAATAATAATATAGCGTATAAAATAAAACACACACACAAATATAGACTTTTAAAAAAAAGATAAACTAAATGTAAAAAGAAGTTCTAATATTTTCCTCTTGTATCCCAGTGGATTATCTTGGAGACCAACCAGTATCCTAGGAGGGGCAGAGAGACTAGATCAGAAGAGGTGCCAGGATACTGCCCTAAGGCAACTCTTAGGAATTTTCAGGAGAATCCCTGTTGGGCTTGGTCTTTGAAAAGAGAACAATAATTTCTATTTCCAACTCCTGCTGATTTCTTATTAGGCTGGCTGACTGACTTTAATATGCTCTTTCCAGTTGACAGTCTTTGGGAGCTATGAAGGGTGGGTTAGTTAATAGGGAGGGCAACACTGTAAGTTGTGTGTGTTGGGATAAGCATAGAAGCGGGAGGGATTTGGTGTGAGTGAATTAAAGATGATTCATAGACCAGAAAAGAATCTAATGGAGGCTTGTGTTCTCATGAGAGAGTGTGTCATGAACTAGTAAAGTCTCTTCCTCTTCTTGTTGCCGTGGGGATTGAGAAGAATGGGGTGCTCATGTTCTTTTTATTCTTCTAGAAAATAATTAAAGATAAAGAAGGAATCTATTAGAGTCTGTTGAAAAGGCAAATAATAACCTTTTGTAACCAGCTTTCATTGGTGTCTATCTGAGATCCAGGCTGTGGCCATCTCATAAATAGAGGAGCTAGGATGACCAGATAGAAGTTTTCCTCCTTTAGAGTCCTAATGTATCTCTACTATGTCCTTTTCAAAGAAAAGACTACTTTTAGTTCCAGGGTTGCTGGTTAGTTTTTTTTTTCCAGAATGTGGTCTAATCTCGCACCTTTTGCCACTCTCATCTTCACCTAATTTTTTGTTCAAATATATGCTTGTTCACTCCATTCATTTATTTACATATTTATTCACTTTATTCTTTCACTCAGCATCTATAGAATACTTACTATATTCTAGGAACTGGGGCTATCCATGAGTGTCTAAGTAGGAAGGAAGCTATGTCATTCTAAGTATAAAGCCTTGTGAGGTGTCTTTCCAACTAGAGAGGATTTTTCTAGGAACACCCTACTAATCAACTTAATTTTCTTCCTATTGGATTTTGAATTTAAAACTTACATAAAAACAAATTTGCACCAAATTGTTTACTATATTTACTATTCTTGGTCTCATTTTTGACCTCAGGTATAAAAGGTTCATGCAGGACTGCTCTTTGTTTTACTTATTTTTCACCTTTATTTCTTTATTTGATTCCCATTCCCCTGCTCCTCTTTGCTGTGCAAACTCACTCTAATATGTTTGATATATACCTTTGAATGTGTGATATGCATATTGTAAAATAGGAGGTGTGGCTCGTGTTTTTCATTTACATAAATGGTGTTATACTATAGACTTCGCTCTTTTAAATATTTTTCACTCAGTCCTTTATTGTTGCTCTTTTTTTACATCTTTTCATGTTTCTGTATGTATATCTAGTTTGTTGCCTCTAAATGTTTCATAGAATTCTATAGTGCAACCACCATGTTTTGCTTATGTTTTTCTCTAATAACATAGACCTGGTTTACTGCTAGTCTGTACTACCATAAAAAACACTGTGATGAGTATCCTTGTTCATGTAACTTCATAGGCCTGTGTGAGAGAGAGTTTCTACTGGATTGCTGTGTCATGGGGTATATGTTTACTTAATTTTGTTAAGTATGATGAATTGTTTGCAGAAAATCTGTTCTTATTTTTATTCCTATCAGTAGTATACAGTGGTTCCTGTTTCCCCACATCTCTGACAACCTGATGTGTAAGAGGTAACTAATTGTTTAAGTTTGTATTTATTCGATTATTAGTGAATCTGTATATCTTTTTCTGCACTTGCGTAATGGATGCTGTGATGGTATTGCCCAGATCCTCCTTCAGGAATGGACTTATTCTTCCATCTGGGAAATCTCCTAGCTGATGGCTCTCAGCTGTCAGCCTTCTCCAGGAATTACCCTTGGGAAAAGAGAGCTGCCTTGTCCAAGTTTATGTGCCTTTTCCAGAAGTAGTCTATATGTAATAACCAGTTTATTTGAGGATATAGGCCCAGCTGCTTCACCCTAACATGGGGCAATTCAGAAGGACAGCCAACCTACAGAGTTCTCTGTGGGCTCAGATGAAGCCTTTGTTGAGGCTGCATTGCAGCCCATTTTCTCCATTTGTACAATCCTGCTTCCTTCTTTTCCTTCACATGTGCTGATCTTGAGAACATTCTCTAATAATCTTTCTTCATTCGAATCTCCATCTTGGAATCTGTCTTCTTGGGAACACAATCTGCTACAGTTGGTACCAAGTATGGTGTGGTTTGAGAGAGTACAGGCTGAGAGAGGAATCTAGGGATGGATCACCCTCCAGCCAACTGGCAGTGTGGACCCCACACTGGTGGTAGGTTGATCAGGGCTAGCCTGATTCTGCAAAAGGTAGCAGTGAAATTGTTAAAAATTTCATTAGTCACCAACTAAGATGGTGTACTAATGAAAAGAAATGCACTAGTGGGTGCAACGTATTCACCATTTCATAAATATGGGGCAAATGATAATATGAACAATGAAATTAGATGGCTATTGCTAGGGGAAATCGGTGCTTTAGAAAAAAATAATGAATGGTTGAGACTTATTAATCAACAACTGAAGGCTAGGTAGGAAATCAAGAAGGCATTTTTGGCTGCTGGAGAGCAGAAAAAAGCCAAAGTCTAGACCAGAATTCAAACATAAGAGCAGGAAAACCCCAAAGTTTTAATCCTCAACCTAGACAGGTCTACTGTGCCAAGACCAGGGCACAAATTGGGAAAGAATGAGACCCTGAAATATCTTGGTTGATGAACTTGAGAATCTTGAAGTGGCCCACTCTTTAAGGGTTTCGGCTAGTACTCTCTTTAACTGGCAAAATAGGTAACAGGAACTGGGCTCATGGAGAGTAATAAGGGTGATAGGATCTCAAAATAATAAAGGCATGAGATGCCTGGGTCAGAGATATTTAACCATCAGAAGCAAGTCAGACATGATTACTGTAATGATTGACAGACCATAGTGGCAGTCAGAGAGTTGGCAAAACCCGGTATTGGTTCCCTTTTCTGTGTGGTAAGAACTATCATACTGGAGAATGTCAAGCTCTGAAACTGCTCCCACCCCATTTAAATAATAATTAAATAAAAAATGCAACCCTGGGGGTTAGGGGATGGCAGAAATTCATGTCTTGATTAAGGACCTGAACAATTCAGAGGTGGTCCCTATCATATCTCCATTTAATTCACAAGTCTGGCACCTACAAAAGCCAGATGGAACCTGAAGGATGACAATAGACTACTGCACGTGCAACCAAGTGTAGCCTGATTGCATCTGCAGTGCCACATCTGGTGTCTTTTCTAGAGCAGATTAAGATGACCTCAGGAGTGTAGGATGCAGCCTTTGATCTGGTGATGCACTCCTTTTCACCTCAATCAGAAAGGAGGATCAGAAACCATTTGCATTTACTTGGAGCAGAAAACAATATTTGTTTACAGTCTACAGTCTGTAAATGACAAATGTTAATAGTCCATCCCTTTGTCATAGTTTGTACAGACCTGAACTGTCTGGATGTCCTACAGAATACATTGGTATTATGCTAACTTGACTCTATGTTGGAAGCCATGGTAAGACATGTGGTTAAGAGAGTATGAGATAAACACTCTGAAGATTCAAAGACTAGCCACATTGGCAAAATTTCAGGCATCCAGTGGTATATCCATTAACTTCGTTTACAGTGTTCTTTATTTGTTAGACATCTAGATATTTTTTATGCTTTGGGCATGTATTTTAAGAAGTCTTTTACTACCTCTAAATTTCAAGCATGTTCTGTACATTTTCTTCTATTATCTTTATAGTTCTACCTTTCTTCTTTAGATCTTTATTCCATTTGGCATCCACGTTGAATATGGTGTTTGCAGAAATTCAAGATTATTTTTCTATATAGAGTTATAGAGTGCATGTGTTTTTCCTATATTATTTTCTAAACAATACGTATTTTTCCTATTTTTTGAGACCTTTATGTTCTATTGATCAATTTTCTTTTACTGTTATATTGTTTTTTCTTATGAAAGCTTTTTAGATAAATTACTTTAAGATAGAACATGCTCCTTTTACCTCGATCCTCTTATTCAAGATTGACTTGGCTATTTGTTGTATCCACAACATTTTTGGATAAATTTGTAGAGTTCCAAAAAATTTCTGCTGGAAATTTTTATTTGGAATTGCAGTGCACATGGAGGTTAATTAGAGAGGATTGACATCTTTACTGTTAAATCGTTCCATCGGTGAACATGGTATAACATTTATTTAGATTATTAAACTACTTTTCAATTGTGGTTGAACTGAGACTCCTTATCTTGTGGTGCTTCCATTATTCCCTGTTATTTGCTTATCAAGGCAGACTTAGGAGATATAAGCAGACTTAGAAACCTACATTGTTCATCTAATACTTGTTCTAGAAATAATAAATAAATAAATACTCTCCTACAGTTAAGACCTATTCTGTAGTTAAGAAAAGAAGAACAATTAATAAATGGAAAAAGACTATAAGAAAATGGCTTTTCAAAAACAGATAAAAATGTTCTTAAATATAAGAAAAGGTGCTCAATTTCACCCATAATTGGAAAAATGCAAATAAGAAAAATAACGATATAGCACTACTTTACCCACCAAACTGTCAAGTTTCAAAAGTTTGATAGTAATCTGTACTAACATGGTGTGGGGAAGCAAGTGTCCACGTGGATTGTTGGCAGGATTCCAGACTGATGCAGACTCTTTGAAGGGAAATTTCTCAGTGTATTTCAAAATTAAAAATACACATAACATTTGAACTTGCAGTTCTATTGGTAGACATTTGTCCTTCAGGTGTATTTATATATCTGTGCAAAGTTGTATGAAAAAGGCTATTCATTACAGCATTATTGATGTAGTGAAAGGCTGGAACAAACTAAATGCTCATCAGTAGATATGGCTAAAAAATTATTTGTACATCCATTCAACAAAAAATTATTCAGGCTTTGAACATAATGAGGTATATATTTTTCCTGTGATATGGAATAATTGTGAAGACTTTTAAGTGGAAAATGCACAATGCAAAATATATACAAAGTATATCTCAACTGTACAAAGCATAAAGGTGCATTAATATACATGTTTGCATTCCCATAGAATATCTCTAGAGTGATAATTAAGAAACAGTTAATAGTGGTTGCCTCTGGGAAGGACAGCTGGGAACTGAGGATTGAGGTGGGAGGAAGTCTTTCTTTACATTCTAGATCCCTTTAAACTGTTTGATTAGTTTCTTAATGATGTGTACATATTAGTTTTAAAAATAAATTAATTAAAACTATTCTACAACTTGGTTTATCTTCTCACATAAGTTGTAGGATATTATCCTATATTAAGGAGGTTTTTCTGTATTTAGATTTTGACCTAAAGGTTGTATCCTCTCAGTTTATTACATGGTCTTGTGTTCCTTTCTGCACACTCAATTATTATTATTAGGAGAAATGTTTTTCTAGTAAAAATTGGAGAAAAAAGTAGCATGATTTTAAAGTCTGTAGCGATGGTAACTCGTCCTACTTAAGATGGAAGGGCCTGAAGTGTTTCATTGCATTTGAATAACACTGAAGTAAAATCTGGAGAATTCTTAATAGATAAGTTGTGGGGCTGAATTGCATCCCCCCAAATTCATATGTTGAAGTCCTATCCCCTAAAACATCAGAATTTGACCATATTTTAAGACAGGGGATTTAAAGAGGTAATTGAGTTAAAATATGGTCATTAGGGTGGGCCTTAATCCAGTTTGACTGGTGTCCTTGTAAGAAGAGGAGATTAGGACACAGACAGGTACAGAGGGAAGATCATGTGAGGACACAGCAAGAAGGCCACCTGCAAGCCAGGATGAGTGGTCTCAGAGGACACCAAGCCTGCTGACACCCTCATCTTGGACTTCCAAGCTCCAGAATTGTGACTGAATTTCTGATGTTTAAACTACCCAGTCTGTGGTACTTTGTTATGACAGCCCGAGTAAACTAATACTTGATACTAATTCAAAGTAATCTATGTAATGGAAAAAAAGCACTGACATAAAATGTTTATTAGATGAAGTTTTCTAAGGTGCTGGGTTTGGACTGTTTCAAATGGACTGACCCTAACCAGTCCTTGTGATCTTTTTCAGAGGATAAGGGGATAACCTCCATAATTAACATTTTGAATTCGAGTGAGATGATAGCATCTAAAACCAGGATTGCTGGAAAATGGGGGAATCTCTGTGATCTTGCAAGTGATGCTTTAAGACAGGTAACAGAAGACAGTAGTTTACACATTAGGTAGCACCGGTGTATGCCTTTCTCTCTTGTAAGATGTTATAAAAAATTTTTTTAAAATAAAGTATCCATAGCCATTCCTAAAAACAAGAGTGAGAACTCTCTGTGGACTAGAAAAAAAGAGGCACTCCAAAAAGATGGCAGTAGACGGGCAGCTGTCACCGTCCGGCCCAATCAGATACTGCCTCTAAATTCTGGGGTTGATGTCACTGCTCAAAGTCCACTCCTGCAGAAAGGTTACTTTGTCAGGAACTATCACAACCCAGGATACATACTGGAGAATTCTTCCACATACGAGCGCATGCAGCAGATCCTTGATGCCACCTTTAATTTCAGCTGCATCAGCCTTGCAGAGTTTCATGCATGTCTGGACACAATCCAATCTTAAGGGCATGGCTTCTCTGCTTTATGCCCCAGGGCTGTCTCCAAAACTAAGAACTCCTTTGGCCCATAGGCAAAGACAGTCCAAAAGTAGGAGAGAGTCAGCACTCTTGGGGGCAGCCCTCAACTAATGGGGGATGAGAGTCCTTTGGCAAACAGTTCTGAGAGAGCTCTCCATGCTTCTCAGAGGTCTTGCCTGAACTGAGAAAATCTCTAATTGCTCCCTTATGTTTGGCTTTTCCTGCTCACCTAGTTCACTCTCACAGCTCCTGGGCTCGTGCTTCTTAGGGTTCCTTTTAAATAAACTACTTACACCACTTTCTCAGGCTCTGTTTTGAGGAAACCAAGAACTAAGTAGATAACCAAGAATTACCCAAAATCTGAGGATGGACAACACAGTGGAAGAGAGAATACTAATAGCACAAACAGAAAAATTTTAGACCCAAAAAATGTGAATATAAACAATCCAAAAATCGTTTTAAGAATATTTAATATCACCAGAGAGATAAAGGAGCTTTTTGCAAACATGATATATGAACAGGAGATTATTAAACTACAAGAGGTACTTAGGAAACAAGATCTGGCAGTTACAACTTCTTAGAAATGAAAAACGTGATTGTTGAAATAAAAAATTCATTAAGTGGGTTGAGTAGCAATACTGGATACACCAGACGATGAATCAGTGAGCTTCAGTGAGGGGAGGTATTCTCTCTGAATCTAGCCCAATGACATTAAAAGATGGAAAGTATAAAATTTCAGGGATGTGGAGGGGAGAGTTTGACCATTCATTGGGCTTTGACCATTCATCGGGTAGGACATTAAGGAAAACTAGAATTGTGGAGGGGAGTCAATACAGGAAGAAATAGTTCTAAGGATTTCCATAACTGAAGAAAGACTTCAAACTGAGAGTTCATCAAATGCCATGCAGAATGAAAAACTAAAGAAGAAAATGCATGAATGTATGAACGAACATATCAGGAACATAATTTTGAGCAGCTTGGTTTGATTCACTATAATGTTATTTATGTTCTTATGGTTGGGTAGTTTCAAATGATACATACTGTTTTTTTTTATCCTTGAGAAAAGATTCTGTAGATAGCAATAGAGGCAAATAGAGCTGCATGTTTAAGTAATCACCAGGCTAATTGACGTTGTAAGGGCAATCTGATTAATTCTGGCCAGGAAAAGTCCCCATTTTATCCTCTTTATTAAAGAATTGGACAGCAAGAATATCTGTGTATTAAAGGATCTGATCCTCTGAATAGATGAAAAGCAGCTTTCAGAAGGATCGCTGCTGATCATCTTACTGATTAGATTGGATCATGTCAAGATTAATGCAGCCAGCTCTATGGAGCAGACTGGACATTGGAACCTGCACTGCTGGTAATATTATTTACTTCCGACATCAATCTGATTTTCCCCCTCAATTTATGAAATAGAGAGTGGCGGTCTATACCACTGGCATACAATGACTTGTCTTCGGGTGCCAATTATTGACATGGTGGCTGTGCCTACACGATACCAAAACAATTGTTCACTCCAGTTACAAAGCGAAAGCAAACACACCAGTTAGGTAGTATAGACAAAACATTTGTGCATGTTGAGTTTTTCACCTTTCGGTTGATTGACTTGATATTGTGTAGATACAGCCTGTACTTGGCATTAAGATGCTGCTGTTTCCATTGTGCCTGCTTGGTAGGCTGCTTTCTCTTTGTGTAGAATGATCTATTTACTGTACTGGTCTTTTGATACCCTGGCAGCATTGTCTCTTTCTCATAGCGAAGTACCGAAGAAGGGCAAATCCATATGTTCCCCATAGTCTAAACCCCTCTTGCCATGTTTAGCAGCTCCTGCCTGAATCTGGAGGAAAGCATTCCATGAGCTCTGTAGAGCTGAGCCACCAGAGGTAGTGCACACGTTTTATCATATCTTAAGGGAAGCAGCAGTTTGTCGGTGATGTTTGATGGCTTTCTTTATCTTAACACAAAAATCTCTGGGGCACACTGTGGTCTCTCAACGTATCCCTGTTTAACTACACTCCTTACTTTTAGCTGCTTGGGCTCAGCTAACCAAATGGTGTCAGAGATGTGTATAGGTGATCTTAAATCATTCTGATTTTCCCAAGTCCCTCTGCAGTTTTAGGAGGGAACATATGGCAATGTTATGTCTATTTGAAAAAGCCTTTGCATCATATGTTTATACAACTGCTCACTATCCCAAGACAAAAATTCTTTTCCTGTTATTGCCCATTTGCTGACTAAAGAAATTATCCTCTTCATGTATTCTGGTACTTTACCTTGATATCTTACATGTTTAATTATGTAGCCTTCAGTCCATAATCTATACCTTCATCATCTAAGGCCATTTTGCTTCTGCGAATCCAAAGCTTAATGATATGTTGGGAGATAAAGGAGAGATATTTAAAAAGTCTTCTACTATTCCTCTTTCTCAGATTAAAAAAAATCATAGAATCACAAGTAACAGAGTTAATAGGGAAAACCCAGTAAATTCTCAAATGTTTCGTATACATTCCTCAATTATGTTGTGTTACTGAAAATAATACCTTAAACCTTCACACCAAATAATCCAAATTTGACATCACAGATTATCTATAAGATAATGGGAATATTTCTACTTACCCTCCAAGTGTAGTCACCCCAAGTGCTGCAGAGTGGAGCACTATGATCACGTGACCCATCTCAGCATCAATCTCCATGAAGAAGAAGGCTAGAAGAGCCTGGCAAGCCCAACTGAACCTAATTTGTAGACAGTAAAACTGATTATAGGAGACAGTAGTGAGGCTCAATACTCATGGAGATTTCAGAATCTAATAATGGGTCATAGAACAGCCTACAAGGCCTGTTGGAGGTTTTCTTTCTTTCTTTTTTTTTTTTTTTTGCGGTATGTGGGCCTCTCACTGTTGTGGCCTCTCCCGTTGCGGAGCATAGGCTCTGGACATGCAGGCTCAACGGCCATGGCTCACGGGCCCAGCCGCTCCGCGGCATGTGGGATCTTCCTGGACCGGGGCACGAACCCGTGTCCCCTGCATCGGCAGGCAGACTCTCAACCACTGCGCCACCAGGGAAGCCCGGAGGTTTTCTTATAAGTGAAATTTACAACTTGCCCCCCTCACCCTAATTTAAAGCCCTTCAGCCATTTCCAGGAATAAATTTTCTTCTTGGAGATCCTTTGTTCTATTTGCCTTTTATCATTGTCACAGCTGAGCAAATGATTCTAACCTAAATTATTTCCTGTTCCTATGATATGAACTTGTCTCTATGGCACTAACGGAACCAACTGTCAATTTCAGCTCATGAGTTTCATGAGAGCTTATCAAGAGTGTTAGGATGGGGACAATGCAACATTTAAATATTTTAAAGTTTAAATTCAAAAATTACATGGCCATTCAGCCCTTTGTGAATGTTCTGCTGAGGTCTCAAACAAAGGTGTGTTTGAAATGTGAAGCTTAAACTTGTTGACCTGGGAACTTCTTGGAAAAATTTCTATTACATTAGCTAATGCAGTACAAAGTCTAACCTGAATTGGGCATCATGTTTTGCATGTAAACCAAAGGTATCGAATTTGTGGCTTTTGCAAGCTTTGCAGAAAAGGTTTTTTTAAAAATACATTTCTTGATAGTGCAAAACTAACAAAAGCCACAAATGGAATGGGTTTGCTTCTCATGGAAAACTTTTTGCATCCTGGAGCCCTGGTAAGCCTCTACAGTACTTTGCGGTTTGCAGCTCCAATATCAGAACAGGTCTGTTATCATCTTAGCTCCTTGAGAAGCTGCACAAGTTCCATGTAGACCACCAGAGTGGTCTATGGGATACTGTCCATCTCACTGGCAGGCTAATGCTTCTCCATCAGTTTCCAGCTTTGTAACAGTAGGACCAAGAATCATACTCAGGAGAGCAATTTGTTGGCCCCAGATGGGTAGATGGTTGGAATATCAGACATCAGTGTGTCTAAAGATGGATTTTATGGTAAAATAAAATGGATCATTCAAGCTAAGAAAAAGAAAGTGGCAGCTATTAGAGGCTATGGCCACAATATTTGGAAATCCATGCAACATCTGGTATACTTGGACGAAAGTACATGAAGTATATAACAATATTGACAACTTACCTTTCAGACTACCTTTTTACTTTATATCTTCTTATTTGTCTTCCTATCTATCTGGAAAAGAAATGAAAGGGCTCTGGATTATCTATGCTTTTATCTAAAGAGGAGACCTAGAGATAGGGAAAAAAGCCCTAAATTTCCTTCCACTCCAAGCTATCAAAAGCCAAGTTCTCAAATCTTGGGAGTTTTCTTTGATTATATTGCACTGCATTTCTTTGATTATATTGCATTGACTTAACTATTGGTATTCACTTTTCATCCCTCTGTCTGAAGATCCTATCTTTCTACCATTTGTTGCTAGTGACCATTTCAATTTTGTTTGGAGAATTGACATTATGAATTGGGAATAAAGAGAGAAAGGAAACACAGGTGAATTAATTTTGCTCCTTTCTTTAACTTGTACATTGATGAGAGATAAGATAGGGAGAGGAATGAAACTCTTAAAAAGTGGTCTCTGACTTATCTGTGGATTTATTGAATTGTGTTTCTCTACACAACTGATTGAAAATTGGCCATGTGTACAGCATACATGCGTTTGTTATATTCTAGTCTCTGTTTATTGTGTAAGACATTAATCAAAGGATGACTTACTCAAATGGTGTAAAATTATACCTGTGGTAAGTGGTAAAACAAGGCGATGTCATGCTTAGAGAACATATGATAAGGAACCATCAGATAGGACAATCCTAAAGAAGTGATTACTGGGCTGGAATCTGCAGAGAGAGCAGAAGCTAACTGGATAAAGCTAAGGATAGAAGAATGTTCCAGGCAGAAGAAGTAGCATGTGCTATGGTCTTACGGTATGCTGGAGCCTGGTGCACTTGAGAAAATTGAAGGTATAATCAGTACTTCCAGAAGTATTTATGCTCCTGAAAAATCATTGTATTGATGCAGAGTGCACATTTTTTTCCCCCGATATTTTGGTCAACTTAATATTCATGGAAAAAAACGGGAATAGAAAGAAGTTCACAAAGGTTGTTTGGTTCACATGACTAATACTACCGTCATGTTAGAACAAAGACCTAACCTGGAAAATTCAGCATTCTCAGTGTAGGCCTCCCTTCCCATTCGTTCTCATTAGGAATGGTCACAAAAAAACCCACAAACAAACACCAAACCCTCAGAGTGTCAGTATACAATAGTCCAGTTTAAAAAAAAATAGTCTTTTTCAGTTGCAAATGGGACTGATGTTTCCCTACCAATCCCCAGAACTGATTTCCGAACCCTTATCACTTCAAAAATCAGGAAACTTTCCATCAGTTGCAACTCTGGAAGAAGAAATCATATGGTTACTTTCTTGGGGATGAGAGCTAGATCCAGTCTTCACTCTTGACCTTGTGTATACAAATCAAAAAAACACAAACACAGGGTGGTACAGGACCCTGTAAAATACCTGATGCTCCATCCTGAGAAATCGCGAGGTTGGGGCAGCAGAAGTGTCACCCCTGGACTGCAGAGTGTCAAATCTTCCTGCACAAGAATGGGAGTCAGCGCTATGGATGCTCTCGATTAGAACCTCAGTGGTTTCTTCCTGGGTGGCACTTCCTGGAGAATCTCACCTGGGCATTTCCTGAAAGTTTTCCATATGGGGGCCACACTTTTGTCACTATCAGCCAAAGCTGCTTTTATGGTGGAAGTGTTCATGGCAGCAGCCTTATTGCTTAGTGTCTGTCACAACCAACACAGAGACTCTCTGAGAACCATTGGTCATTTGTATCAGAGTAATGAGGTTGTCCTTTTTCTGAACGTGATGCCCGAATTGTATGCTGACTAGGGGAAAATGTCTGACTGTGGCTATCAAGCCTTACTTCCCCTGCCCCTCTCCAGCGCTTGTATAATTGATGATTCTTCCTGCCAGGATAAGTTTTTGAACACAAAATTCATTTTAATAGCAGTTTTTGCTTATTAGACAAACCACTGTTGTTGTTTTTTTATTCCTGTTTACTTCAACAGCCAGAATCACAGAAGCACAAAACAAATCAGCTAATTTTGCTGTGAACTTTGCTTTTGACATCTTTCTATTTTGCAGAGAGAATAAATGTGTTGTTACTTGACTGCTCTCTTTCAGACTGAAGAAGCAGAGAGCTATTTTTGAAGCTCCTTAAATCAGAAGCTATGGCTTTTTACAAAAGCAGCCCCACAGGACATCAAGACTGTGTTTGGAAACATGTGTGATAAAAAAAAAAAAAGAAAGAAAGAAAGAAACAAACCGTAAAAATGAACTGGGATCACCTTGTAATTGGGCAGAGAGGGCTTCCTGCTGCTCTCCGTGTTTTTTTAAAAGCCATTGCTTCTGCATTTCTCACCTTTTGCTGTACGAGACTGTACACAAAATCTCCAATTGCCAAGCAAATCACAGCTGAGAGTCAGACCCCCTGTTTGGAAGAGACCTTTCTCCCCTCAATATTCTCTTTTATTGATATTATAGAAAGAAATTAAAGATACACAAAGAATCAACGGTAGTTATAGTGAAAACGCAAGTCTTATACAAAGAACACTGACCGAGGTCTTACAATATGCCAACGTCCACATGGGGATGACATTAGACAGCTCAATAAAGTTTAATTGTTTCACTGCTGTGCTTCCAGGCAACACCTTGCATGCCAATGGAGGATAAGTGCCTTGTAAATAAAGTGCATTGTTATTATTTTACTTAATGTCGCTAAATAGCTGTTATCTCCCCAGCCAGCGCAGGAGCAGGAAAGACTGGGGTGTGGTGTGTCTGGGGAATGATGAGTCCCCCGTCTCATCCCAGAATCTATCTGAGACTCTTAAGGTGATAACTTCAATAAATGTTCCTCCTCTTCAGTTTCTCCTCTCTGGAATGAGGTCAAAAAATAATTGCTACACCCACCTTTCAGAGCTCAGCACAGCAGGGGTCATTGAATATGCATATGGTTATTAACCACAAATGATATTTATTGGCTGCCCACTGTTTTAATGGTTCTGATTTAGAAAACATAGAACGATATTTTTAAACTATAAAGAACGCATGATTAATTTTTAAGATGTTTGCCAATCTCTGAGTTACATTTTCAAGAACAATTTTGACTGAAGTCCAATTTTGCAACTGTGCAGGCACAGAAAATTATTAGCATGAAAATCTGTGAGAGTCTTAGAACAAGACTCTTCGGGGTGAATATTATGTGAAAAGTCTCAGAGGAGATAATATCTGATTATGTGATGGTCTCTCCAGTTATAATTGCTTGTCAAACACATGTACTAGCTAAAAGGTAAAGAAGTTGGTTGAAAGCTTTCTCTTTAAAAAAGTTTCTCTTTGAAAAATTTGTATATAAAGGCATGCACAAGGATAAGCAATCAGTATGAGAAAACTAAACAGGAATGGGAGTATGAGAAAATACTGAAATTTATACATAGGTAATACGTTCCTTCTCCTAAAATGAATACTTTGGTAAGTTTTACTCTCTTCTCATGAGACTAACAGTTTTTGCCTGTGTACAATCCTAGATAACGTACATTTTAAATTAGTTATTCCAAATATATTTTACAATAAATGAGGAATAAGATGCAAAATTATGGGGCAGAAAGATTCTACCTTCTTTTTAGTAGGTTTTGAAATTTACAGTATTTTTCCCCCACTTAAAGAAAAAAAAACCTTCTTATGATGCTGGTGAATTACGGTTTTCATCCATATGTTTATGGCATGTAAACTTCCCCGTATGGATGGATAGACAGGAACGTTATTCTTGGAATTTGTAGACAACATGGGTACAATTTTTCACTCCACCTATTCTCAAGGAATTCTGCAAAGCCATAAATTCAATGTTAGCTGGCTAGAGTGTTTCTAGGAAAAAAACAAAACAACCCCCCCCAACTTTAACATAGTGAAACTGCTTGATTCCAAAGAAATCTTAGTGGCATGTTGGAAAGTGAATACATTTGTCTGCCTACTGAAGGCAGATCTGTCTGCTGATGGTGGAAACAGAAGCAGCTAGACTTGAATTAAGTCTCTGCGTCATTGGTGATGCCTTATCTATTGCTTTATAGTTTTTTGTGCATAAGTGTGTAGTGGACAGGGCACAACTATGGAATACAATGAAAAAGAGTATCCTGGACACAAAGAAATAGAGATGGTTGGGGAGAAAAAACAAAGACCTTGCTGGAAAGTAGGGCTGAACCCTCTTCTGCATGCTCACGGAAGGAGTTTTCCAGGCAAAAATGCTCCTGCTTTCAGGCCCAATTCAACTGCCTCTGGCTGTGTTCACCAGCTGTCTGTTATAGAACCTCTTTCCTGCCTTTTGTCTCCTGACTTCATGTTTGATTAATACTGAGTTCTGGTCCTGTAAGATAGACCCACCATCTTGGATACCCTCAGGAGTTCTTTTCTCTTTCCTTCTTACATATGCGGATTGTCTTGGAGGTAATTTTGCAGCAAGTGATTTTTGGCCCCAGGGCTCTTTATAATGCCCTGTGTTTGCTCTTCTGATAATTAGATGGATGTCTTTTTCCATATCTATATGCCATACTCTCTTTTGTTTGCTATAAGTACAAAGCTGAAAGAAACCCAGGGGATCCAGCTGAGTTCACAGTTCAGCAGAAGGCATCCTCACACAGCATATTGTTAACACCACGTGCTATAACCAAAGTGCTCTGGGGACATGAGGGACAGGGTGGACGCATGCCTGGGAAGGTTGAGAAGGCTTCACAGAGGAGAAGGCACTTTAGTTGGGTTTCTACTAGAGTTTCAAGGTCTAGTTTGTTGACCAAATGCCACCACTCATCCTTCTTTCTTTCTAGGGTTCTGACTGTTAGGGTTTGCACACAAAAAATTGAGCCAAGTGGTGCAAAATTCCTCTTAATACAAAATGTGTAATAAGGGAAGGGAGGGAAAGAAAAGAGAGATGGTTCTGTTTTGAGAGACATCAAAAATGTCTCTTTTGAGACAAATAATCCCATCTACTAAAAAAAAACAGAGGCCCAGTGGACATGACACTCATCATAGTCAGATCAGCTGTTGCTGCCCCTTCTGTTTTTGAGGAGAAAAAAGTCAGGAATGATGAGAATGGTGCAGTGCTATCCCAAAGATGTCTGCCAGAGTGTCATGGGCATTTTCCTTTTCTATGGGATGATACAGGAAAGTGGGGTGAGGAGGAGGAGGATTCTTACCTATATACATAAAAGATGGATAAGAGTTTGTCAGGAGAAGTAGAAGGGGAGGAATAATCTGTGCAATGACATAAGTGCATGAAAAACACAGGATGTTTGAGAAAGAGCCATCTTTGGTATGTGAGTGGAGTGGAAGGGAAATTGTAGAAGATAGGACAGGGAATGCAGGTTTGGAAAACATTTTGAAGAATTTGGATATTATGCCAAATAGTGTGGCTTAATTCTATTGGCAAAGTGAAGTCATTACAACTGGAAGGGACATCTCCATATTTGAGTGTGTGTGTGTCTGCGTGTGTTTGCATTTAATAACTTTTTATTTTGAACTAAAGACCCACAAGAAATTGCAAAAATAGTGTAAAGAGTTCCCATGCACACTTTACCCAGATTCCCCAGTGGTAATAGCTTACATAACCATAGTACACTGTCAAAACTAGTAGATTGTCATTGGTACAATATTATTAATTTAGGTATAGACCTGAGTTACTCAGATTTCACAAGTTTTTACATGAACTCTTTTTTGAATATATACTTCTTTGAAATTTTATTATGTATGTAGATTCGAGTTACCAATATCAGAATCAGGATAAAGAACTGTTCCACCAGCACAGAGAAATTCCTTTGTGTTACCTCTTAATAGTCATACTCTCCACCCAACTTAAACTCCAGCAGTCACTAGTATCTTCTCCATCATTATGACTTTGTTTCTTTGAGATTGCTATATAAGTGGAATCATACAGTGTGCAACCCCTTGAGATTAGATTTTTTTTTTTTTTTTTTACTTAACATAACTGCCTTGAGATACATCTAGGTGTTTACATGAATCAATAGTCTATTTCTTTATATCTTGATTAGTGTTCCATTGTATGGGTGAACAATATTTATTCATTCACCTACTAAAGGACAGTTGACTCATTTCTACTTTTTGTCTATTACAAATAAAGCCACTATGAATATTTGTATACAGGTTTTTGCATAAATATAGATTTTAATTTACTAGGGTAAGTATCCAGGAGTGTGATTTCTGGGTCATATGGTAAATTTACATTTAACCTGATAAGAAACTGCCACACTCTTTCCAGAGTGTCTGTACCATTTTATATTCCAACCAACAATATATGAGAGATATAGTTTCTCTACATCATTGCCACTATTTGGTACTGACAGCATTTTTTATTTTAGCTGTTCTAATAGGTGTGTAGCGGTATCTCATTGTCATTTTAATTTGCAACTACCTAATGGCTAATGATGAAATCTTTTCATGTGTTTATTTGCCATCTGTATGTCTTCTTTGACAACGTGTCTGTTTAAGTAAATATTTTGCCTGTTTTGCCCAAATGAATAGTTTGCTCTCTTACATTTGAATTTATAGAGTTCTTTACATATTCTGGGTATGAGTCCTTTTTCAGATATGTAATTTGCAGATAGTTTCTCCTAATTTGTGGCTTGTCTTTTCATCCTCTTAACAGAGTATTTTACAGAGCGAATGTTTTTAATTTCACAAAGTCCAATTTATTACTTTAGCTATTATGAATTTTGCCTTTAGTGTCATGTCCAAGAACTGTTTGCCTAATCCTAGGTCACAGGGATTTTTTCCTTTGTTTTCTTCTAAAGTTTTATAATTGTGTGCTTTACATTAAGATCTATAAAACATTTTGAATGAATTTTTATATAAGATGTGAGGCTCGGGTCAAGTTTCTTTTTCTTTCTTTTTTTTTCTTTTCTGCCTATCATTGTCCAAATAGTCCAGAATCATTTGTTGAAAAGGTTATCCTTCATCCATTGAGTTGCTTTTGCATCTTTGTCAAAATTCAGTTGGCTATACTTGTTTGGGTCTATTTCTTGATTCTGTATTCTGTTCTATGGATCTATGTTTCTATCCCTCTCCTAATACTACACTGTCTTGCATACTGTTGCTATATAGTACATCTCAAGGTACTATAGAGGTAGTATGGAGGTAGTGAGATTCCTCTA
Organism: Stenella coeruleoalba; assembly: GCF_951394435.1. Classification (NCBI taxonomy): domain Eukaryota; kingdom Metazoa; phylum Chordata; class Mammalia; order Artiodactyla; family Delphinidae; genus Stenella; species Stenella coeruleoalba. Next base: position 48,185,082 of record NC_137160.1, read on the forward strand.
ACTTTATTCTTCTTTTTCAAAATTGTTTTGAGTATTCTAGTTCCTTACTTTTCCACATAAATTTTAGAATTATTTTGTCTATGTCTAAAAAGAATCTTCCTAGAAATTTTATGGCAATTTGTTGAGTTTTCCAATTCATGCACACAGTGATTCTACCCACCTATTGAGACCTTCTTTTATTGTTTTCATTAGCATTTTATAGTTTCAATATACAGATCATGTGCACATTTTATTAGTTTTACACCTAAGTGTTTTATTTTTCTTGGAGTGATTGCAAATTGCATTGTGTTTTCAATTTCAGTTTCCAGTTGTTCGTTTCTACCATATAGAAATGTGGTTGACTTTTTATGCATCCTTGTTAAACTTACTGATCAGTCCTAGGAGTTTTTGTTTGTTTGTAGATTCCTCAGGATTTTCTATATTGTATGCAATTGCGACCATTTCAGTTTTACTTTCTAATCTATATGATTTTTATTTCCATTTCTTGCCTTATTACACTGGCTAAGACTTCTAGTACTATGTCAGATAGGAGTGGTGAGAACAGACATTGTGCCTTATTCCCAATCTTAAGGAAAAACATTCTGTTATTTTCCATTAAGTATGATTTTTTAGTAGATGTTCTTTATCAGTTTGCGGATGTTCCCTTCTATTCCTAGTTTGCTGAGGGAGTTTTATAATGAATTTTATATTTGGATTTTTCAAAGCCATGAATTTATCCGGAGTTTGAAAAGGCTGGTGGTGAGAATTTTTTAAAAGACAGTGATCAGTGTGCTACATGCCTCCCCCTCTCCACCTCAGTAAGGGAGGGGGGAAGCTGCCCTGTCCTCACCTCAAGCTAATGAGGAGGACTTCAAGAGAACCATTTAGAGAGCATGGTAAGTGTGCCACCATGGAATTTGAGAGATGCAGGATCTGGAATGTCTAAAAAGTTCAAAGTTCACGGGGTCTGCTGGTGGTAAAGCCAAGAAATACGGCTTCTGACATTTCAAAGCTCTATGATGTTTTCTATAGGTCGGAAGAAAGTTGAGGATTGTCAGAATGGGCAAGGGGACTCCCCAGTGGAAGTGTGGTATATGTGTGCAACCACTGGAAGTCAGAGGTGGAGGGGAAATCATAAACAGCCCACAGAAAGAGATATTGCCCATGTCAAGAGAACTGAGGTGGTAGGTCCCCAGTGATGGTGGAGGGTCTCCAGCAGAATCCAGAAAGCAGCCCCCAACACCAGATTCCAAAGGTAACACAGTTTTGCCCCTTATCTCTTTACTGTCCACTGCTCCATTTCTGTGGAGTCAGAGGTGCATAATGAAAGGGGAACCAGTGATAAAGCAAGGTGGGAAAATGGGGACAGGGTGAAATCATCCATGTCCCTCTCCCAATTCAGGTTCCTTGACCTGTATCAGACCTCAGATGGAGGAGGGGGTGATGTTATAAATTGAGTTGGAGTTTGAAGTTTTAAAGTTAGGCTGGATTGGCTATTTTATTATTTGAAAATTGAGATTATTTGATAATATTTGAAAGTGATGGGAAAAGCTTTATGACTTACTCAAGATTTCAACAAGTTAGAGGGGTTGGTTGAATGGATTTGCAGGGGTGGTGTAATGAAAGTATAAAATTGAGTTTTGTTTGCATTTTAGTGAGTCAAGTTATTTTACTCAACCAGTGATAGTCATCTGAGTCACAGGAGACCTAGATAGCCAACTGTAAATGTGGATCTGGAGGAGACTGGGGAAGGAGACATCCATTTTGGAGTCCATCCAAACTTTCTTGCTCCATTTAGAATCAGTTCAATCTATAATATTTTCTTGGTGTTATTGCAATACACAATTTATTTTTAAATAATTCCAGTCAAAGTACTACACACACACACACACACACACACACACACGAGTGATGTCAGCAAGATTGTGGAAGTCCCGGCCCTCACTCTCCCATAGAAACACCACTTTAAAAACTATATATGGACCAAAATATAGTTATGAGATTTCTAGAATCCAGTTAAGAGGTTATAGTACCCCAGGTGAATACAAAGTAGGAGAATAGCTACAGTGAAACAGTACAAAGAGTAATTTCACTTACCCATGTCAACCCCTCCCCCAAGCCAGCACAGCTCAGTGCCAGAAGGGAACACGCCATCTAGTGAGTTCTTCCTTGCGGGGGAAGAGACAAGTGGAATGTGCATTCAATGTTCTGGCTTTTCAGAGAGCTGCCTGAATGGCTGGTATCTGTATTGCCTGACTTGGGGTGCTGACACAGAGTTGGCATACTTTGAATGCCTGGTGGCTTCTGAGAACAAGGGAGAGTGGGGGTGGCTTACTGCTGTAGAACCAGATAATTTGCAGTGCCACAGATAGACACTAGAGGGAGCAAGGCATTAGGAGCACATGAATAAGAAATTGGCAAGCCTTTCTAATTGAGAAATTATAGGCAAAAGCCCAGAGAAGATGCATCACTCCCAAAAGGGTTTTACAGGCCCCCAGAATCTCTAGCCAGGCTGATTGGTGAGGGTCTTGCCACATAGGAAACCAGTCCATAAAGACTGGGAAAAGTGGCTGTTTTTTCAGGCGTGCAGATGCCAACACTAAGTTTTGAGACACATGAAGAAGCAGGGAAAAATGGCCCCCCAAAAGGGACAAACTACACCTCCAGAAATGATCCTAAAGAAATGGATATATATGAATTACTTGACAAAGAATTAAACACAAAGATGTCCTGTGAGCTTAAGAAAATGATACATGAACAGAATGAGAATATTAGCAAAGAGACAGTATAAAAAAGAATGAAACAGAAAATTTGGAGCTTAAGAATACAATAACTCAGGTGAAAAATTCACTAGAGGGGTTCAATAGCAGACTTGATCAAGCAGAAGAAAGAATCAGCAAACTCAAAGACACATCATTTGAAATTATCCAGTCAGAGGAACAAAAAGAAAAAAAAAAATGAAAAAAAGCCTATAAGGACTTATGGGGCACCATCAAAAGGACTGATATGCACATTATGGGAGTCCTAGAAGGAGAAGAGAGAGAGAAAGGGACAGAAAACTCATTTAAAGATATAATGGCTGGAAAGTACCAAAATCTGGGAAAGAATGGACATTCATATTTAAGAAACTTAATGGTCTACAACTAAGATACACCCAAAGAAATCCACAGTGAGACATGTTATAATCAAATTGTCAAAAGTGAAAGGCACAAAGAATTTTGAAAGCAGCAAGAGAAAAGTGTTTACCACATCCAAGGGGAATCAACATAAGACTATGTGTGGATTTCTCAGCAGAAGATCTGCAAGCCAGAAGGGAGTGTGATGATATATTCAAAGTACTGGAAGAAAAAAGCCCTACAAACGAAGAACACTATGTCTGGCAAAATTATCTTTCAAAATTGAAGGAGAAATAAAAAATTTTCAAATAAACAAAAGCTGAGGGAGTTCATCACCATTAGATCTACCTTACAAGAAATGATAAAATCCTTCAAGTTGAAGTGAAAGGGCACTAAACAGCAACACAGAAACAAATGAAACTTGCTTGCAGGTAAAGGTAAATATACAGAAGAATACAGAGTATTGTAACACTGTTTTGATGGTATGTAAATCACTTTTAATTCTTGTATAGAAGTTAAAAGACAAATACATGAAAAATGACTATAACTATAAAAATGTTAATGGATGCCAAAATAAAAAGTAGTAATTTGTGACACCAATAACTTGAAGTGTGTGCTTGTGTGTGTGTGTGTGTGTGTGTGTGTGTAGAGAAGTAAAAGTGTAGAGTGTGTTCATTTGAAGTCAATTTGTCATCAGCTTAAAATAGATTATTACTATAAGATGTTTCATGTAACACTGATGGCAACTACAAAGAAAATACCTATAGAAGATATACAAAAGAAAATGAGAAAGGAATCAAAGCATGTCACTACAAAAAAAAAATCAACAAAACACAGAGGAATACATCAAGAGAGGAAGAGAGTAACAAAAAAAGATATCAGACAGAAAGAAAACAAGTAACAAAATGGCAAAAGTAAGTCATACCCTATCAACAACTACTTTTAATGTAAATGGGTTAAAGTTTCCATCAAAAGACAGAGAATAACTTAATGGATAAAAAAATGATCCAACTATTTGCTGTCTACAAGAGATCTTGTAGATTAAAGACATACATGGGCTGAAAAGGGATGGATGGAAAAAAGATGTTCCATGCAAATGATAATCAAAAGAGAGAAGAGGGTGCCCATACTCATATCAGACAAAATGGACTTTACGTCAAAAACTGTCAGAAAAGACAAAGAAAAACTTTAAGAATAAAAGGGTTAGTTCACTAGGAAGACATAATGATTATAAATATATTTGCACCCCACATCAGTGTACCCACATATATAAAGAACTGAAGGGAGAAATAGACAGTAATACAATGGTGTAGGAGATTTCAGTACTCCACTTCCAATAATGGATAGACTATCCAAACAGAAAATCAATAAAGAAACAGCAGACTTGAACAACATTATAAACCAAATGGATCTAACAGGCGTATATAGACCATTACACCCAACAGCAAAAGAATACACATTCTTCTCAAGTGCACACAGAACATTCTCCAGAGCACATCACATATTAAGTCACAAAATAAGTCTTGACAAATTTAAGATTAAAATTATACCAAGTATATTCCCAACCACAATGAAATGAAGCTAGAAATTAATAGCAGAAAGAAAAGTAGAAAATTCACAAACATGCAAATTAAACAACACTCTTGAATAACTAAATGTACAAAGAAATAACCAAAAGGAAAATTGTAAAATATCTTGAAACAAATAAAATTGAAAATACAACATATCAAGACATGGGATGCAGCAAAAGCAGTCCTAAGAGTGAAGTTTATAGCGCCCAATGCCTGCATTTAAAAAAAAAGAAAGAACTCAAAAAACAACCTAGCAGTACACCGTTAGAAAAAAAAGAATAAGTTCAAATTTAACAGAAATAAATGATTAAGATTAGAGCAGAAGTAAATGGAGAATAGAAAAATAATAGAAAAAAAATCAACAAAACTAAGGGTTTGTATTTATCCTTAGGATGCAAGGATGGCCTGAAATATGAGAATCAATCAATGTGAAACAAATGTTGGCTAGGATATGGAGAAAAGGGAACATTTGTGCACTGTTGGTGGGAATCTAAGTTGGTACAGCCACTATGGAAATCAGTATGAAGGTTCCTCAAAAAATTAAAAATAAAACTCCATATGATCCATCAATCCTATTTCAGGATATTTATCCCCCAAAATTGCATGATTCCACATGTATAAGGTAGTTGAATTCATAGAGTCAGAGAGTAAAATGATGATTGCCAGGCGTTGGAGGGAGGGGGAATGGGGAGTTGCTGTTTAATGGGTATAAAGTTTCAGTCATGCAAGATGAAAAAGTTCTACAGATCTGTTATATGACATTGTGCCTATAATTAACAGTACTGTATTGTGCACTTAAAATTGTGTCAGAGATTAGATATCTTGCTATGTTTTCACCACAATTTTAAAAAGCATATATGATGCTACATTTAGGTTTTCCCATAGATAAATTCACATTTAACCCTTCTGTACCTTTGAGGTGGCGATCTTATGAAGTGCAGTCCTTGGATTCAGGCAGCCCGGAGTTCCAATCACAAATAGGGATTATACAACCTTGGACAAATTACCCTTTCTGATGCTCAGTTTTCTCCTTTGTAAAGTCACATAATGGTATTTGCCAATGTAATTAGTTCTAAGTAACAGCTGGTTTATTACTTTGTCTTGTTACCAAATCACATACAAAATATTTGAGAGGCAACATTTTATTACATGTATGGCTTGATCCTCTGTCTTTACCTTCATCTTCTCTGGAAACTCCTTTTTTGTGTGCATGAAATTTTATTGATATATATAAATATCGTTACTTTTCTGGAAACACTGATCTACATATGAGTACAATGAGTGTCATTAAATCATTAATAGAGCACCGATTAGGTTGAATGATTGATTCCAAGGGATACAAGACATTTCCTTCTGAGGGAGAAAAATATATTACTATTATTCGCTAATATGTTAGTAAATATTAAATTAATGTAATTTAAAAATAACGATATGTTAATATTAAAACTTCAAGTAACCATTCAAGTACATCAATGCTAATCATCCAAGAAGAGCAACAGTATGGGCTGATGGTTTACGTGGCACACGGAATGTTAGGTAGCGTGTGACCATGACTTCACAGCACTGAGTCCCACTCCCGCACGGGCAGTGTGCAGTGGTGCTGAGACAACCAGTGAAAACGCCTGGGTTTGCATACTGGCTTTGCTACTTTTTAACCGTGTGACTTTGAGCAAATCACTTAACCTCCTTGCACCTCAGTTTCCTCCTCTGTAAACTGGGGAGAACGATAGTACTACCTCACAGGGTCATTATGAGGACTAGATGAGTTCATGGTTATAAATTAGTTAGAAACAAGCCTGACATCTGGTGAGTGCTATGTATGTTTGTTAAATATAAATCAATGAATACATCAATCAATAAAATCACGCTGGTCAGAAGCTATTTTATTTTCAATTCTCTTTCATTGTTCATGGTGGAGTCAAGGAGAAGTTCTCTATCTGTTGCTGAAATGACTTTAAAACTTCCCTAGCCTTTGCTAATTTCACCTTGCAACAAAAAGAAAACATCTCAGCCTCCAAGCTTTGCCAGAAAATAGTACTGCAACAGCACAATAACATGGTTTTAGTGTCATGGAACTTCTTTTTATTGTTATCTTCTGTTTGTGTCAAGTGATTCTGATTTTCCATTTATGGTAGTTATATATAGTTTACTTTAAAATAAAATTCACTAAAAGTTTTGAATCAATTTAAAGAAAGGTAATAATTTATATTTAAAGAAAGTAAATAATTAGAGAGCAACAACAGCAACAAAAAGACGGGGTTTCTTAAAGACTACGGTTTGGGAAGGTTTGGATTAGAGCAACAACACAAAGCTAGTAATTCAACGAGAAAGGAGAAGGTTCTGTTCTTCAACACTCTGCTTTTTTTACATGGTTTCCATACACACTGGCCTCAAGCTACCTCTTTATCCATCTGTGCAAAGTGCATGGTTTTTGTCTGCCTTCCAAAATCACCACTCGCCTTGTCTAAGACACACTGTCAAATAGAAGTGGGCAGGGAGGGTAAGCACTTTGCATTGTTGTTTGAGTGGACCTTTTCTGCCGAAAAGTGTTTGGTCCAGCTATCTAAGGAGTTCCACTAATTGCCTCATTAGGCAGTCTCAATGCAGAAACAATATTTAAGTACATCAGTGTAACCCTTGGGTATATGTAGGATTTAATAGCAGATGAAGCCAAATGAGCTGAAATGGAATATTTATTTCTTGTTTAATAAACAGTCTTAAATTCTCATTAAAAAAAGAGAGTAGACAATTCATGCTTTTCAGCAAGATGTAGTCTTTCCTAAGTTGTAAATGCTTCTGAGCCATTTAGAGAGACTTTGAAATATTTTCTGCAAATTATCCTAACATTTTCTAGGCATAGGATATTTAATAAGAGCTTTACTTCCTACAATGTTAGGAGGTACAATATGTGAATCACAATACCAAAATACACCATAGTATGTAAATTTATATGTAATGCATGTGTTCATGAAGGAGAATTGCCCCTTTTTAATATGTAAGGTAGCTTTTAGTAATTATGTTGAAAATATCCCCAACAAGGGTTACTGTAATCCACGTTTGGCTTTATAGTTGTCTAATGTAAGTACTGACTCCAAGTCAGGGGACAGAGGAGAATAAACACTGGCAGGGACAGAGAAGCAATCTGCTGCCATCCCTTGTGTTTTTCAATTGATCATATGAAGGAAGGGTGACCAAGGACAAAAGCCTCCACAACCCCCTAAAACTCAGCTGTTCTGATATTTGAAATTCCTCCCTGTTTCCATCTCATTGTATCTACCTGGTTTCCATCACCTAATTACTTCACACCTGGATCATTGCCACAGTCTCCAAACTGGCCTCTTAATGTTAGTCTCTCTCCCTCTCCACCGCATCTCAACTTGCTCTCTGTAGTGACTGGTCTTCATACAGTCCTGTCCCCACCTGCACCTTCTTCCTCTAAGATCTTCTCTGGTTACCCATTGCCTTAGGATGGAGTCCGACAGCCTTAGCCTTGCTTTCATCATGTACAACAATCTGGCTTCAGCTGTTTTCCAGCATGTTTTTTCTCTTCCTAGCACTGAACTCTCCACTCCAGCAAGGTTGTTCTGGAGTTCTCATTGTCCTCCTCCCCAGTGTGTCTTGCTGCCGGGCTTCTGAGGCTGATTTCCTACCTGTGGGCTCTCCTTCATCATCTGCATTCCACCATCCATTAAGACACAGCCCAAGTTCTACTTGCAACCACTGCAGTCAAGAGCAAAACCAGTCCTTTCACTCAGCTGAATCTCTCTTCAGTGGCCTTTTCTTTCTGTACCATGGATTGCTATTTAAAGTTCTATGTGTTTATTGCCAAGTCTTTTACATTAGCTCTGAAGCTACTAAGAGCAGAGACCATCTCATAGTAAATATTTGCTGTGCCTTGAGTATGAGAACTGCTTATACACTTAGGCACTGGTGTATAGTTGTAGAAATCAGTTGATTAATCAGTTATGTGCTTTGCTAATTTGGTTCTGTAAAATGATCAGTTGCCATTTTGGACAACTATTAGAAACTTCTGAATTTTTGAAGAGATTTCTGGGAAATATGTGGCCTATTATAAGAACTAGATTTTTGAATTTCTCTCTGTTTTGAGCTTCCATGGAAACTAGCACATATGGTGAAAACAGGGATAGTCAATAAATGCTGAAAGAAAGAACCAATGAATGAATGACTGAGCATTGAGTATGGTTTTCTGTTCTTGGTCTTCTCCTTAGGCCACCTGCACGTAAGACCTCTCTATTCTATGCCTACAAAAGTCGATCATAAAATTATGTAATCTCCATTCTTATGTTTATTGTTTGTGATTATAGCAATCCTCAGATATCAACTTTGTATTTACAGAAAGATCTTTGATTAATAAAACATGTTAATCTTCATTATCATTGCAACCTAACCAGTAAAAATCTTTATGATCATATTGCTGAGATTGTTACTATCTATCACAAATATGTATTGGGGTCAGAAAGATAAAATTACCTGTCTTTGGGTGGAATCTGCTATTTGACCACTTACTTTGAATATATGTGTATGCGCACTGCTGGTAGTGGAGTAAATTGATAGATGCTTTCAGGAAATTAGGTAGGCAACATGAGACAGTCAACTTTAAAAGGCTGAATCCTTTGATCTCATAATTCCATTTAATAGAATTAGAAAATAATCATGAATGTACACAAAGATTTAGCTCTGAAAATGTTCATCTTAGCATTGTTTCAAATACGAGTAATTGGAACCAATAAAAATACCTGATCATAAATTGGACAAATTGGGTAAATTTGATAGCCCACATAATGGAACATATACACTTATTAAAAATAATTTTTAGGATTTTACATAATAATTAATGAAATGGAAAGAGATCCATGGAAAACTATATTGTTAAATGGAAAAAAATCATGTGACAAATAGTATGTGGGCAATGATTCATTTTAATTCAAGAAATTATATATATGTGTATATACATATATATGGACCCCAACATGTTAGGAATAGTTATGTCTGGAAGGTGAAATTATGTGAGAATTTTCTTCTTTTTTGTATATATCTATATATTCTAAATTTTTAGACTAGATATGATAGTTTAAATATATATGTGAAAATATAAAAGAATATGGACATTTACTTAATGTTTTATTATCAAGCAACATTTAATTCTTTGGCTCATCATATTGTAAAATGTCATTTCTATTATCAAGCAAATACTTTGATAAAGTTCTGAGAGGAAGGCTACTGCTACAGCTACTTAAAACTATTGCCCTCAAAGAGCTTCAAGTTTTTAGCGTTCTTATGTGGATCTAGGCAGTTAAATTTCGGAGATAAAAAATAAAGTTTAAGCACACAAATGTTTATTTTTTTAACATGGTCTTTTATTGTACCTTTGCAAAAGATAGAGATACATAGATCTTGAAAATATAATTCCAGGGAGAGAATTCTGATACTTGTAACAAATATATTCTAAAATAGAGTTTACTGTAGCTGATAAAAGCCAAGGATCATCTTCCTCTGGGAGGCAGATGGTGACTGTTTTCAACCACCTGGAGGGGCTTTGAGACATGGGGAATTCAATTTTTGCAACTCAGAAATTTCAAATGCAGTCAGGACAAATAAAAAATACTATACATGTCACTTGCTCTTTCTTTTCGTGCCTCTTCCTCTGTGTCTTTTTTTCTTTTCTTTGGCTCTCTCTTCTTTCATCCTTGCCTTTTTCATCCTCTGGCTTGCTAGAAATGACTGAGTTAATGTCCACCAGAATGAAGTACTCCTACATGACTAAAACGCAATAATTACCCTTCTCTTTCTAACTTCTTGTCTTGCTGACGTCTTTTATCAAGGTTTAGATTTTTGGAGCCCAGTGTTCTCAGAGTGAAGTCCCACCCCCAACTGTAAGTTAGCGCTTTGGAGGGACACTCATGCTTTCCTGCCACTAGGGGACCATTTTGTACAATATAATGCTTCAGCTGACCCCTTATCATTTATTTACACTGAACCCAACTCTTCCCAGTCTATGCGGTGAGAAGGCTGTCAGAAGAGAGCCTATGTAAGCTCACCTTGGGCAGCTTTACTGGGGGGCAGAAATGGAGGTGAAGGCGAATTACCCTCGTGGCCCCTCTCTTTATTTTTTTCCCCAGCTTTATTAAGATATAACTGACATATAACACTGCATACATTTAGGGTGTATAACTTGATGATACACATATATATTGCGAATTGTTCACCACGATAAAGTTAGTTAATACCTCATTCACCTTTTGTTACCCTTTTGTTGGTGGTGTTGTTATGATGAGAACATGTAAGATCTACTCTCCTAGCAACTTTCAAGTATACAGTACAGAATCGTTACTTATCCTCTCTCCTCCTCATGCTTTGCTAGGACGCGCCTCCCTTAGCCAGGAGGATTAGACCCATTATTTTACTTGTCCCCTTGTAATTTGGCAGGATTTTTTTTTTTCCAGCAGAAACACTGCAAAAGATGGTGGTGGGGGCAAAGGAGTCAGGAAAACTGAGAAAGAGCAGGTTCCAGTGTGGTCTTTTCTAGGTAACAGAGACCATTTATAGTACTATGAGTGCCACAAAGGGAGTCAAGTGGCCACAGAGGAAGGAGACAGGTGAAGAAACAGGAAGGCCTGATGTGAGAAGCCATGAGGGCCTCCATTTGTATGGAAAATGGGACAGTCAGAAATGTCAGGCTGTGCAAGCCTCATGAACAAGTGACAAAACGTAGCAATTACCTTGGAAGTAAGAGTGGTCTCTTGCTATTAACAGTAGGCAAGGAAGAGCGTTCAAATGAGAAAAGCCACAAGCCAATTTCTCTTCGTCAGTTGAATTCACTCAGCCCAACACCGTTTGCCTTCCACCTGGATCCTTGCTTTCCTGCTGACACTGCACGCCGTCTACGGTCAGTGGTTGAACTGGAGTGTACGGATCTGAGCTCACTGGTAGAACATGGTTGCTCTACTTTTGCAGAGGGCCTCGTGAGGTTCTTTTTGCCTCCGAGAATCCCAGTGCATTGCTGAGAAAACTTAGGGTTAATGTCTCCAGCGTTGAGAATGGTGTCACTTAGGCTCTTAGTTCCATCTATTTACACAGCAGGCAGTTTTGCATTTGGTTGTAAAGAAGAAATGCCCCAGTAGGTTTTCCTTCTCTGCAGAGAAAGTGTGCTTCTGGCCTTTTGTGGGCCAGACAGAAAGCGGTGGTGGGGTGAGCTGAGGGAAAAGGGACTCCCAGGTGTTCTTGACCATAGCCCCTAACTAAGGAGAAGCCAGAATTCACTAGTGTCTATAATAAATATTTAATTGTGTTTTGTTGTACATCAAACTGATAAATGTTGATATATTCTTTATGTTATTTACATATCTGTTTACTTTGCTGTGATTTTTTTTTTTTCCTTCTTGGATTTGGAGACATGAATAACTGTTTTCCTTAGTTGCTTTAGGCATCTCCCATTAGGCTCTGAAGGTCTGCATGTTTTCTAAGATCCTAGCATGCTCATTGGGACTGAGTTTGGAAAAGTACTTGAGGAAGAAGAATCTAAAAGAAGTGAATAGGAAAGGATGGGGGTCAGCAGTAGAGCACCTAGGCTTAGTGGTGAAGTGAGTCGGAAATAGTTCAGAAAAAGCAAAATGAAGTCAGCCCTATGATATTATTTTGACTCTCTCCGACACGGTGTTTGAGGTTAAACCAAAGGCCCACTTGCTTAGAGGTGGCGCTATTGGATCTGATGGCATTAAGCAGTCCATATGATTTGGGGGAATGATGAATTTAAAGGTTCATTGCTGTTGCACAAAACCATCGTTGTTATTTTAAGCTTAAGTTTCATTGGGGCTGGAAGAATTGTCCATTGCCTGGAAATAACTGCTGTAGCCAGGGCCGGCACCCGTCAGCAGGAGTATCTGCCAGCTGCTTTCCTTGGGGAGCAGTTCTGTGTCCTGGGGAAAGTACAAATTTTATTTTATTATTGTAGCTGGACAGAGTCCCTGTTCAAAAGGGGCAGTGGTGGATATGGGAGTGGTTTGTTTTGTTTAGAATGACGGTTCACAAACTTCAGTGTGCGTACAGATCACCGGGAGAGCTTGTTAAATGCAGGTTCTGGGGCTCCACCCTAGAGATTCTGATTCAGTGAGACTATAGCGGGACCGAGGGATCTGCATTTTTAAGTAGGACCTTAAGTGATGCTTGTCAAAATGGTGTGCAGACCACACTTTGAGAAACATTGCTTTGTGAATTTTAAATCAGGATTATCTCATGAAAGAAAGAAGTCTCTTCTGACATCTCACCGAAAATCCATTTATACAGTTAGATTTTTCTAACTACTTCCCAGCCTAAGTCTGGCAGAACAGTGATCTCAGTACAGCCCTTATCGAGAGATGTCACAACAAACTGCTTCACATTATTGCATTGAAAACAAGTAAGTGTTGAGTTTGGGCATCCCTTTCCTCCTCTTCCTCCTGAATTCAGGGTGTTCCAGGGCTTCAGCATTTGCCTGGCCATTAAAGACTTCAGCTTTAGACACAGCTCCGCCCTGGCCACGGGACATTCTTTAAGTACGGGGTCTCTTAACAATGGGAGGTGGAAATGTGGAGTGATTTCTTGAAAAGTTCAGAATTTTTGCCCCTGAATTACTTGATGTAGAATTTTCTTTTTTGTCCAAATAACCCAAGTAATACTCCTGTCCCTTTTTGTTTCATTGATACTAGAGTTTTGTTTAATGGAGAGTTAAACAATGGCAAAGTAAATCAGACGCTTGCGAACATTTTAGTGTAGAAAGAGATTTCTACGTTGACACTGTGGAGTATTTGTGATTCAACAGGTTTTGGTGGAAAGAACCTTGGACTTAGAAACTGAAGCCCCAGGTTTATATGTTTATAAAAGGCAGTCGGCCTTTTTTCTCCTTAAGGACTCTCACTCCGGGGAGAACATGCATATCCTACCATATCCTAGGTCCCACGTGAGCTGCTCAACTTTGGGCAAGTCATGTTCCCTCTCAGGGTTTCCATTTCTCAGCTGTAAATCAAGGATGATGATAATCTACTGTGTAGGTAATTGTAAGGATAAAAGAAAGTAGTATTCAATGCTTGGTGAATATTGAAACTCAGAAAATAGAATAATTATTTTATTTAAAAACAAAAAACCCCTAGGTTCATATGTTGACATTTATCAACTATATGGTAATGGGCAAGTCATGTTGTCATCCTGGACCCAAAATGGGGAGAACACTGCACACCTAGTTTAGGTGGTAAAAAGGAGTGAATGAACTAATACATGTTGGGGCACTTTGTGGAAGAATGGCTACCACCCACACCTTATAATTATTTATGAACTTCTCCAAGACATTGAATACTGGATTACAGAGTCTTTGCTCTTCTCTATGTAGTTTTAGCCATAGAGCACTCTTGGGCTCTGAAATTCAAGATGTTCTGTAAGTTTTACTTCATTCATCTTTTTATTTAGTATTGCTCAGAATAGGGAGAGAGGTGTCATAAAAGCAATGACTATGCAAATGAATGGTTTATCCTAAAAATCCAAGGCCTGCAGATTATTTGTAAAAATGTCAGTGTATATTCTCTGGGTGACCAATGTATCACCAATGTCAGGGCCTCTCCCTCTACCTTGGACCGAAACCGGTGCCCATGAACAAAGAAGACCAGGTCAGGATGAAAGTAACAAAGATGTCTCTAGGTCTGAAATTCTCCATAAAGCAATCTATGCCTTGTAAAAGTACAAAGTCTTACCTCTTAACTCATGTCAACTTACTTCCTAGTACTTTTCTCATCTGTCCAGGGAGAAGGTAAACCTCAGGAAGAACAGGGAATGGTACGATTTTCCTAGTGAAAATGTAGCACATGCCTGAAAAGAATTATTTTTTCCTCCATATTTATTTATTTATTTTTAATTGAGATATAATTGACATATAATTATATTAGTTTCAGGTGTACAACATAATGATTCAATATTTGTATATATTGTGAAATGATCACCACAAGTCTAGTAAATATCCATCACCACACAAAATTACAATTTTTTTTTCTCTGTGATGAGAACTTTTAAGATCTACTCTCTTAGCAACTTTCAAGTATATAATACAGTATTGTTAACTATAGTCACCTTGCTGTACATGACATCCCCAGGACTTATTTACCTTATAACTGGAAGTTTGCATATTTTGACCACCTTTACCCATTTCACCTATCCTGCCCCACACAACCTCCACCTCTGGTGACTGCCTATCTATTCTCTGTATCTATGAGTTCTGTTTTTATTTTTATGCTTTTTTTAGATTCCACATATACGTGAGATCATTTGGTGTTTGTTTTTCTCTGTCTGACCTATTTCACTTAGTGTGATGCTCTCCAGGTCCATCCATGTTGTTGCAATTGGCAGGATTTCTCTCTTTTTTAGAGCTGCATAACATCCCATTGAATATAAATACTCACATTTTCATTTGCCAAAGGACACTTGGGTTGTTTCAAGAATTCTTAACTTTAATCCTACCTCCCATTCCTTTCTGCCGTGACTATAGTCTATGGGACTGAAAAAACTAGGGGAAATTGAAAAGGCCAGTATTCAGTCCCCTTAACACTGGCTTGGGACCCTTGGGCACAGAGAGAGAAATTTCTGGCTGGTGCCTTAGTCAAGCCAGCCTACTGCTGCCTCTCAAATCTAGTTTTCCCCATCCCAATTATCATATCATCCTTCTGTGATAACCCTCTACTCCTCATCCTGGAGTTTTATGACGGTGGTGCCCCTGATAGCTCTTGGTCTCAAGCTCCTTAAAGGAGAATCCCATGTCTTCTGCATCCTTCTGTCCTCTGGCGCCTGGGCCAGTGCCTGGGACAGAGGAGGAGCTCAGCTGCAGAACTGGATTTTCTGTCTCTGTGCCTTGGCCCTGTGGTTGTCTCCTGCCAACCCTCCTACACAAACTGCACTCTTCCTCCTGGCTCTGTCCCTCTCTGACTTCAGGGCCTTCAGCACGTGAGGAAAACTTTTGGGGCCTCAGTTTACCATGCAAAAAGACAACTTCTCTAAGGGGCTTGGTGCACAGTAAATGCTCATCAAATCTTTATTCCTGTCCTTAGTGAATCATTTTCTGGCCACTTGGCTGTTAGGGGATAGTCCTCCTCTGAACTCTGAACAGTTACCTGTGTGCATGCACCACAAACATCACAAATCCTTGACATAATATATGTCCCATGAGGGAGACTAAAACAACTTTTATACATTTTCACATATGTGCTATTTATTTCCAAACTAGTTGGTTTAACTTCATACAAACAGAAATGGTAAGAGTGGGGCCCTGCCTCGGTATCCTTGAGTCTGTGACTGGACTCTGTCCTTTAGCTGTCAACACTAGCCATCCCCAAGGGGAACCATCGTTAGACCGCCCCCGCCCCCGAATCCCATTTATTCCATTCTCTGGGCAGTCTTGGATGTCACGAAAACCCAGATGTTTAATAACATGTGTTTTTGAAGCTGTTGATAATGGAAGACGGGGGTTTTAAGAAATCATGGAATGGAAAGACTCTCTCTTCCAGCCCTGGTCTTATTCAGCATCCTGCCTGCAACTCCCCACAACACTTCATTTTTTCCGCCATGGTAAACGTGCTAAGGGTACCTGTGGACACACACCTAGGCCAGGAAAAGACAGTATTTGTGTGGTTGTCTTCTAATAAGGTCGAAGGCTCAACGTATTTTACAGCTCTGTGGGCAGCCAGACTCATTAGAGCAGGAGTGGGCCATGGGGTCTGTGTAGGATATTCAGAGGTGGAGGTTTGATCTGGGGTCTGTGCTTAGTGGGTGTCCAGGATTCTCTCGTAGAGCCTGAATTGGGGAGGGGGAGCACCGAAGAACCTGAGCACCTGGGAGCCCCGGAGCCCTTTGCCTTTCTGAATCTGAGGTTGGATTTTTCCCCTGTGTTAACTAAAGCTGGAAGCAAAGCAAAGTGCAAAGACCCTGGTGCAGTTTGCAAACCCCTGGTCACTTCCCTTTACCAAATCCTGCTGTTACTGCCTCCCAGGTTGGGGGTGGGTTTTCCTGCCAAGCATAGGCTGTTGAGGGCAGGTGAGGAAGGGCATTGGGCAGGAGGAGAGCCCAGCGGGTTGTATTTTGGTGCACGTAAGAGGCAAGGAGCTCAAGGCCAAAGCCTGACAGACTGACAGGTCTGATTGTCATTTGCATGCGCTGCGCTGGGCAAGTGGAAGTGACTCAGAGAGTGACTGATTTGTTTTGCTAAGCCTTCTTTGTGGTCTTCTGGGTGGATTTCCGGCCCCACCTCTTAGCCTCAAAGCCCTTGCTTTGCCTGCTGTTGCTTTTTTACTTGGGGGTAATGAAAATTTGTTATAAGCCTTCCCTTTCATCCGTACGTGGCAGGCTGTCACAGAGACACGAGCCATTCTGCAGCCTCACTCCTGTCCAAATTACTAAGTGTTTTCTTTCCAGTTGCTTCCCTAATGGGCCGGGGTAATGGGAGCGGCATGCTCTCTGCCCACGCCGGAGAAGCCAGAGCATTTGTCCAGTGCACATGTGCGGTGGGCACCAGGCCCCTCTCTCCGTGGCTAGCCAGCCCCTCGCAGCTCAGCGCCAGCTCATGCACCTGCCCCTTGCCCTCGAAGCCGCCAGGGGCTCAGCACCCCGGATGGTGGCCCCTTGTTTGGCCCTCGCAGCTCGGCCATCCCTACAGGTGAGGCTCTCCCAAGGGGGATGGGTGATCCAGGCCAGAGGCCCAGACCCGGGGCCACTAATGGACCAGCCAGGCCAGCTTTTTATGGACTCCAGTTGCTGCTTTTCAGAGGCGCAGGCCCCAGAGCTCCCCACAGCCGGCTGTTCCGTGGGCTGGCTGCTCAACTGTGGCTGACCCGCAGCTTTATGAGCCTAAGTGCTTATCCAGGGACAGAAGTGAGGAGGTGGTGTGTGATAAGAAAATAATTTGCCAAAACTGCAACAATAAAGAGGGCCTGGTGGGATCTCTTATGGTATGAATAGCCCCGAGCAGCTGCAGATTTCTCTCTGCTTTCACAATTATTTTCTTTTTTATAACAACTTAAAGCTAAATGCCTTGTACAAACCTGGTAACTCTTGCTTCAGCTTCCACCACAACGTTTCTTTCTCTTTCTGGGAATCTTAACATCCACACAGCCTGAACAGAATGTTCCTTGGCATCATGGCTTCAGCTGGTCTACTTCTTGGCCCGCTGACAACGGCAGCACGGCTCTCTCTAATGTCGCATGGCCTCGAACAGTCCCCTCACGCAGAGCTCCAGTTGCACCCTCTGGGGCTCTGGAACAGGTGCTCCTATTACAGAGTTCTGGAGACAGGGAGCACCTCATCAGAAACCAGTGCCTTGTAAATCACAGCAGTGGCTCCGTTGACAAGGGACATGCGTTTCACTTGAGAACGAACGAGGCAAGCACATTCCTGCCTCTTCACACGCTTCCTGTATACGAAAGGCACCTCCAGCACTTACTGAGTACCCCCATCTTTCTTTTGGGGGTGCTGAGTGTTACCATCAGTCTCATTTGTCAAGCATCCCACGCTAGGCACCTAGGCTGTATCATGTAGAAGGGAGGCCTTCAAGTTGGACAGAACAAGTCCAGATCTTGGCTCCATCAGGAAGTAGCTGTGTGACCTAAAACCCTGTCTTCTCTGTGCAGTGAGGATAAACCAACAACCACCTCACTGCTCTATAGGTGCTATTATTAAATTAAATGAGAAAATAAACATAGAGCCCCTGACAGGGTGCTTGGTACCTTATTAGCACTTAATACATGTTAGTTATAATAATTACATTGATTTTTTTTCTGAGTGCTGTCTAGTTGGGAATATACATGTGCAACACAGAATGATAGCAAGAGACAGCATGTGTTAAAGGAATCTACTGAGTGATGAAGACAACACAAGCTATGGTAGAGATAGAGACCATCACTTAGTTACGATTTCCCAAATTTGTCTCATGAATAGAATCTCCTGGAGCATTTATGAAAGATACCAACTCCAGGACCTTCTCCTAGAGATTATTATTCATTCAGTTTGGGCTGGGCCTTGGAAGTCTTTATGGCTATGAGGACATTTTTTACAAAGATGATACCTAAAAGAGCACCATCCAGAAGATGTATTGTATGAGCCACATGTGTACTTTAAAATTTTCTAGTTGTGATGTTGCAAAAAGTAAAACAAAAGAAGTAAATTAATATTAATAATATATTTTATTTAACCCTGAATATTCAAAAGGGTATGATTTCAACATGTAATCAATACAAAATATTTTCACAAGATATTTTGCATTCCCATTTTCACATTAAGTTCTCAAACTCTGGTGTGTACTGTACACTTATAGCACATCTTAATTTGGCCTCTAAAATTTCATCACAAATACTCGATCTGTATTTAGATTTCATAAAATTTGCAGTTGAAAAAAGTGGATTTGCATACCCAAGTTGTCCCAAATATGCTTAAGAGTTTCCCAATAACTGTATTTTCTTTAAATTAAATTAAAATCAATAATTCAGTTCTTCATTCCCAATAGCCACAGTAGCTGAGAAGTTACATATGGCTGGCTGGTGGCTACCATATTGGACAGCACAGATTTAGACAGTTAATAATTTATAATAGTCAAGGTCCTTTCCCCCTTATTATGTCAAGACTTTAGCACATATCAAGGGAGGATAGCAGTCAGAGAGCAAAGTGTTCAGTAGGAGCCGAAGTTTTATGTCAGGAGCAGTGGAAAGTGACATTAGTGAAAGGAAAAACCCAAAATTTAGGTCGGCATTATCCTAAGCCAGGGAGTTCAGAGTTTATTGAATAGTCAATGGGAGTCAAAGATGGCTTTTGAGCCATACAGTGGTGTGGACAAAGCATGTTCCAAGATGAACTTGACTGGATTTTCCAGAGCAGGTAAGAGAATGGAAATGGGAGGATTAATTGATACTAATGATAATAGAAAGAGACTTACATGACAAATCAATAAAATTAAAAAAACATTGAATGTTTCTGGTGGGAGAGGTTGGGAGAAGAGGGAGTAATTCAGGATGTTTTTTTTTAAGCTTTTTTTTTTTAAGTGAATGAATAAATATAACATTGCAAATAGGGAAATCTGGAAGGAAAGCTGGTTCTGGAGGAAAGATTAGCTCAATTTAAAGATTTGGACTCAGTGTTAGGCTATCCAAATAGATGACTTCACACTGTAATTATATACTCTCTAATATAGAATAGAGTAAAGCAGAAGACTAAGATGTAAACCTTGGAGAATGTCAAGGACACAGATTCAGTGCATAGGAACAAGGAGTCTATAGCAGCAGAAAGAGAACCAGAAGTTTAGTGCCGTGAAAGTCACAGGAATAAAGAGTTTCCACAAGAAGGAAGCTGTCAGCAGTGGGGAATGAGGATAGGGCCAAAGGGAATAAAGACTGAGAATTTGAGTTGAGAATTAGAATACCAATAAAAATATGGAGAGATCAATTTCATTAGAATGATGGGGAGTAGAAGAAATACTGTTAGGAGTTAGGGAGTGAGAAAGTGATTTTAAAATAGAACTGCATTAAGAGCTTGGGAAGTTACTAGGAGGTAGTAGATACGGCCTCTGGACTCAAGGGACCACTGGGCACGTTTCACCCAAAGTCACTAATCTGATGGCAGGGATTTTAGGCAGAGACGGAGGCAGGGAGAGGATATTATCTAAGGAGTAAATGAGCCTTTCAGTCTTTGCTAACTCATACTATTGGCTTTGTCTCTGATGAGGCAATTCTTCTGTTGCATTTTCAGTGGTCCATCACAAGCTACCAAAGCCCTCAAGGAGTTTTTGTAATTCTGCTTTCTCTTGTTATTAAGTTTACCTTTCTCATTCAGAAAAGTAAATGTGACCCTATACTATTCTTACAATAAGATTCTAAAGTTCCCTTTTCTTATATTCATTCATTCGTCCATTCTTTCTTTCAACAAATTTTTATAGAGTTCCCATGACATACTCTGTTCCAGAAATTCAAGATACAGTGGTGAAAAAGCTTTCTTCTTTTGCAGAGCTGTTACTATAGTGGATGGAAATATAGTAAGCATACGATATAAGATAGTTTCATAGGTAATAAGGTCTTGGGGCTGGGAAACTAGTTTAGTTCAGATGACAAAGAAAGCCTTCTGAAGGAAGTGATATTTGGTTTTATTCTTGGGTGACAAGAAGGAGTTAACAGTGAAGATCTCGGGTAGGACTGGGGATGGGAAACAAGTGCAAAGCTTGGCATGGTCAAGGAGCTGAAGGAAAGCTAGTATAGCTGGAGCATAGTAAGCAAAATGAAAATAGATAGGAAATTTACTTCTGAGAGGTAAGTATGGCCAGGTCATGTTGAAACTGCAAGCCAAGGAGTCTGAACTTTAAGTGCAATAGGAAGCCACTGGAGGGTGTTTAGAAATGAAATGACTCGGTCTATTTATGTTTGTAAAAGATAATACTGGCCACATGGATTAGTGGAAGGGGTAGTGACAAAAGTAGAAGGCATTGGTGGGTTGTAAGCAGGAGGATGACATGATTGCTTGAATTGCCTAGTGGGCATGGATTATGGTGGAGCTAGGAGACAAGAATAGAAGCAGGGAGGACATTATATTGCAGTAATCAGGGTAGTAAAGACGATGAGAATTTATACTGGCAAAGGCGCAACAGAGGTGAGGGAAGTGGGCCAATAGGAGATTTACTTTGGAGAAAGAGCCAACAGCACTGGCTGAAGGATTGGATGTCGGAAGTCAATAAGGAGCCTCGAGTGTTTCATTTTAGCAAATTGATTGGATGGTTGTATCTCAGGATACAACCCCATGACAAATGCTCTTATCGTGATCTTTGTACTGCCACTACCAAGAAGGGCCCATTGTTCCCAGAAAATCAACGAGGATCCTTTAAACTGAAGGCATAAGTGGGAAAAAGAGATTTAAAATGAGTGATAGTCATATAGAGGTTTATTATATTATCTCAATATTTGTGAATATTTGAAAATATCTATGATAAAAAGTTTTTTTTACAAAATAGAATGACATAAAGTCTTCCTTTCAGCCAGTAAATACCAATTAGAGAAATAAGAGTTTTTTCCTGATTTTTGTAATAAAAACCCACTGAGCAGATGGCTTGAAGTACTAGATGAAAAAGTCCCTCCTTGGCCCACTGAGGTATTTTCAAGGGCAAACTGCAGCTGTGGTTTAACAGGTTCACACGCTGCACCCCAGCTCATGTCTGGAAGAGAGAAAATTAATAGCAGGGGAATTAAATGGCTACCAATTTGTGAGCACCCTGTCCTAATATGCTTATTGATTTGAGGTTCCTGTTTAGTGCTTGAGCTGTCGCTATTCATCAAAGTTTCCACATAAGGGCATAGATCATCTTGGAGAGGGGTGGGTAGCTGGACTGCCAGGACTGGAGTTGGAAATGTGGAGACTGTAGGTTCAAATCCACACTCCATGCCGATCCACCTGGAACCCTGAGTAGCAGTCTGTCTGCTGCTTTAGTGTCCCTGAAAAAAAAATATCGATCACTAATTGCCTCATAGTATGTTTACACAAAAGATGGATTTTTAAGTCACAAAATCAAGGGACAAAATGACATCCACTGCTAGCATTTAAAAAAAGACCACACACACAATAAAATGTTCTTCCTAATTTTCAGATTGCTTTGTATCTGAAGGGAGATGTTAGGATGGGTGGATGAAGGCTGAGAGAATATATTGTCTCCTGAAAGACATTAACAATTCCTCAGGTGGGTCCAGAATGCTGTGTGCATTAGGATGAACAAGGAAATTTCCCAAGTCTTTCTTCTAATAAAACTGTTTGCTCTTGTGAAAGGTCTTGACAGTGAGGAGATACAGAAAATTATAACACTTAGAGGTAATTAGTGGAGAAATATCTCTAAATGAAAGATAGTGATTAAAAATGCAATCTAGGGCTTCCCTGGTGGTGCAGTGGTTGAGAGCCCGCCTGCCGATGCAGGGGACACGTGTTCGTGCCCCGGTCCGGGAAGATCCCACATGCCGAGGAGCGGCTGGGCCGTTGAGCCTGCGCGTCCGGAGCCTGTGCTCCTCAACGGGGGAGACCACAACAGTGAGAGGCCCGCGTACCGCAAAAAAAGAAAAAAAAAAGCAATGTAAAATATTAACACCATTTTTGAGAGGTTGAGGTTGTGATTAAAACACTCCATCTAAGATGTGGGTGAGCACTGGAGTTATCACTGTCAGCTGCAAAGCTGTTTTATTTTGGTTTACTCCTAGTACACTAGACACACCTCATGAAGTTATGCAAAATTACGGCAATATCCTTCGTACCAAATTGGCCCGGTACATTAGACCTTGATAATTGAACCAGGTACATCTCCTATCCTTAGTGAACAAAGCTTGTTTGGGATAAAGTATTTGGCAATACCTATTAAGAATCTTAAAAAATGTTTTAATACTGGATCATTCTTTGATTCAAGTATTTAGACAGACACAGACAGAGATTTAAACATAAGGATAGTTAATGGAATATCGTCTACAGAAAAAAAACTGGCAAATATTTTTTTTAGACTTCTAATAGTGGATGACTTGTTGAACAAGTTATGGTTTGTACACACAATGGAACAGTACACAGTCATTAAAAATGTACAGTGAGTACAATTAATGACGTGGGAAATTGTTCCTGTTATAATTATAGGTTTTTTTTTAACATCTTTATTGGAGTATAATGGCTTTACAATGGTGTGTTAGTTTCTGCTGTATCACAAAGTGAATCAGCTATACATATACATATATCCCCATATCCCCTCCCTCTTGTGTCTCCCTCCCACCCTCCTTATCCCACCCCTCTAGGTGGTCACAAAGCACAGAGCTGATCTCCCTGTGCTATACAGCTGCTTCCCACTAGCTATCTGTTTTACATTTGGTAGTGTATATATGTCCATGCCACGCTCTCACTTCGTCCCAGCATACCCTTCCCTTTCCCCGTGTCCTCAAGTCCATTCTCTACGTCTGCGTCTTTATTCCTGTCCTGCCCCTAGGTTCTTCAAAACCTTTTTTTTTTTTAGATTCCATATATATGTGTTAGCATACGGTATTTGTTTTTCTCTTTCTGACTTACTTCACTCTGTATGACAGACTCTAGGTCCATCCACCTCACTACAAATAACTCAATTTCGTTTCTTTTTATGGCTGAGTAATTCCATTGTATATATGTGCCACATCTTCTTTATCCATTCATCCGTCGATGGACACTTAGGTTGCTTCCATGTCCTGGCTATTGTAAATAGTGCTGCAATGAACATTGTGGTACATGACTCTTTCTGAATTATGGTTTTCTCCAGGTATATGTCCAGTAGTGGGATTGCTGGGTCGTATGGTAGTTCTATTTGTAGTTTCTTAAGGAACCTGCATACTGGTCTCCATAGTGGCTGTATCGATTTGCATTGCCACCAACAGTGCAAGAGGGTTCCCTTTTCTCCACACCCTCTCCAGCATTTATTCTTTGTAGACTTTTTGATGATGGCCATTCTGACCAGTGTGAGGTGATACCGCATTGTAATTTTGATTTGCATTTCTCTAATGATTAGTGATGTTGAGCATCCTTTTCATGTGCTTGTTGTCAGTCTGTATATCTTCTTTGGAGAAATGTCTATTTAGGTCTTCTGCCCAATTTTGGATTGGGTTGTTTGTTTTTCTGATATTGAGCTGCATGAGCTGCTTGTATATTTGGGAGATTAATCCTTTGTCAGTTTCTTTGTTTGCAAATATTTTCTCCCATTCTGAGGGTTGTCTTTTCGTCTTGTTTATGGTTTCCTTTGCTGTGCAAGAGCTTTTAAGTTTCATTAGGTCCCATTTGTTTATTTTTGTTTTTATTTCCCTTTCTCTAGGAGGTGGGTCAAAAAGGATCTTGCTGTGATTTATGTCATAGAGTGTTCTGCCTGTGTTTTTCTCTAAGAATTTTATAGTGTCTGTCCTTACATTTAGGTCTTTAATCCATTTTGAATTTATTTTTGTGTATGGTGTTAGGGAGTGTTCTAATTTCATTCTTTTACATGTAGCTGTCCACTTTTCCCAGCACCACTTATTGAAGAGACTTGTCTTTTCTCCATTGTATATTCTTGCCTCCTTTGTCATAGATTAGTTGACCATAGGTGTGAGTTTATCTCTGAGCTTTCTGTCCTGTTCCACTGATCTATATTTCTGTTTTTGTGCCAGTATGATATTGTCTTGATTATTGTAGCTTTGTAGTATAGTTTGAAGTCAGGGAGCCTGATTCCTTCACCTCCTTTTTTTTCCTTCAAGACTGCGTTGGATATTCGGGGTCTTTTGTATCTCCATACAAATTTTAAGATTTTTTATTCTAGTTCTGTAAAAAATGCCATTGGTATTTTGATAGAGATTGCATTGAATCTGTAGATTGCTTTGGGTAGTATAATCATTTTCACAATATTGATTCTTCCAATCCGAGAACATGGTATGTGTCTCCATCAGGTTATATCATCTTTAATTTCTTTCATCCATGTCTTATAGTTTCCTGAGTACAGGTCTTTTGTCTCCTTAGGTAGGTTTATTCCTAGATATTTTATTCTTTTTGTTGCAATCATAAGTGGGAGTGTTTCCTTAATTTCTCTTTCAGATTTTTCATCATTAGTGTATAGGAATGCCAGAGATTTCTGTGCATTCATTTTGTATCCTGCTACTTTACCAAATTCATTGATTAGCTCTAGTAGTTCTCTGGTAGCTTCTTTAGGATTCTCTATGTATAGTCTCATGTCATCTGCAAACAGTGACAGCTTTACTTCTTCTTTTCCTATTTGGATTCCATTTATTTCTTTTTCTTCTCTGATTGCCATGGCTAAAACTTCCAAAACTATGTAGAATAATAGTGGTGAGAGTGGGCAACCTTGTCTTATTCCTGATCTTAGTGAAAATGGTTTCAGTTTTTCACCACTGAGAACGATGTTGGCTGTGGTTTTGTCATATATGGCCTTTATAATGTAGAGGTAAATTCCCTCTATGCCTACTTTCTGCAGGGTTTTTATCGTAAATGGGTGTTGAATTTTGTCAAAAGCTTTCTCTGCATCTATTGAGGTGATCATATGGTTTTTCTCCTTCAATTTGTTAATACGGTTTATCACATTGATTAATTTGCATATATTGAAGAATCCTTGCATTCCTGGGATAAACCCCACCTGATCATGGTGTATGATCCTTTTACTGTGCTGTTGGATTCTGTTTGCTTGTATTTTGTTGAGGATTTTGGCATCTATGTTCATCAGTGATCATGGCCTATAGTTTTCTATTTTTGTGCCATCGTTGTCTGGTTTTGGTATCAGGGTGATGGTGGCCTCGTTTAATGAGTTTGGGAGTGTCCCCCCCTCTGGTATATTTTGGAAGAGTTTGAGAAGGATAGGTGTTAACTCTTCTGTAAATGTTTGATAGAATTCGCCTGTGAAGCCATCTGGTCCTGGGCTTTTGTTTATTGGAAGATTTTTAATCACAGTCTCAATTTCAGTGCTTGGGGTTGGTCTGTCTATATTTTCTATTTCTTCCTGGTTCAGTCTCAGAAGCTTGTGATTTTCTAAGAATTTGTCCATTTCTTCCAGGTTGTCCATTTTTTGGCATAGAGTTGCTTGTAGTAATCTCTTGTGATCCTTTTTATTTCTATGGTGTCAGTTGTTACTTCTCCTTTTTCATTTCTAATTCTGTTGATTTGAGCCTTCTCCCTTTTTTTCTTGATGAGTCTGGCTAATGGTTTATCAATTTTGTTTATCTTCTCAAAGAAATAGCTTTTCATCTTATTGATCTTTGCTATTGTTTTCTTCATTTCTTTTTCATTTATTTCTGATCTTATCTTTATGATTTCTTTCCTTCTGCTGACTTTGGGTTTTGTTTGTTCTTCTTTCTCTAATTGCTTTAGGTGTAAGGTTAGGTTGTTTATTTGAGATGTTTCTTGTTTCTTGAGGTAGGATTGTGTTGCTCTAAACTTCCCTCTTAGAACTGCTTTTGCTGGATCCTATAGGTTTTGGGTCACTGTGTATTCATTGTCATTTGTTTCTAGGTATTTTTTTATTTCCTCTTTGATTTCTTCAGTGATCTCTTGGTTATTTAGTAGTGTATTGTTTAGCCTCCATGTGTTTGTATTCTTTACAGTTTTTTTCCTGTAATTGATATGTAGTTTCATAGTATTGTGGTCAGAAAAGGTACTTGATATGATTTCAGTTTTCTTAAATTTACCAAGGCTTGATTTGTGACCCAGGATATGATCTATCCTAGAGAATGTTCCATGAGCACTTGAGAAGAAAGTGTATTCTGTTGTTTTTGGATGGAATGTCGTATAAATATCTGTTAAGTCCATCTTGTTTAATGTGTCATTTAAAGCTTGTGTTTCCTTATTTATTTTCATTTTGGATGATCTGTCCATTGGTGAAAGTGGGGTGTTAAATTCCCCTACTATGACCACCACTGTCGATTTCCCCTTTTATGGCTGTTAGCATTTGCCTTATGTATTGAGTTGCTCCTATGTTGGGTGCATAAATATTTACAATTGTTGTATCTTCTTCTTGGACTGATCCCTTGATCATTATGTAGGGTCCTTCTTTGTCTCTTGTAATAGTCTTTATTTTAAAGTCTATTCTGTCTGATATGAGAATTGCTACTCCAGCTTCATTTTGATTTCCATTTGCATAGAATATCTTTTTCCATCCTCTAAATTTCAGTCCGTATGTGTCCCCCAGTCTGAAGTGGGTCTCTTGTAGACAGCATATATACAGGTCTTGTTTTTGTATCCATTCAGCCAGTCTGTGTGTTTTGGTTGGAGCATTTAATCCATTTACATTTAAGGTAATTATCAATATGTATGTTCCTATTACCATTTTCTTAATTGTTTGAGGTTTGTTATTGTAGGTCCTCTTCTCTTGTGTTTCTGGCTTAGAGAAGTTCCTTTAACATTTGTATTAAAGCTGGTTTTGTGGTGCTGAATTCTCTTAATGTTGCTTGTCTGTAAAGTTTTTAATTTCTTCATTGAATCTGAATGAGATCCTTGCTGGATAGAGTAATCTTGGTTGTAGGTTTTTCCCTTTCATCACTTTAAATATGTCCTGCCACACCCTTCTGGCTTGCAGAGTTTCTGCTGAAAGATCAGCTCTTAACCTTATAGGGATTCTGTTGTATGTTATTTGTTGCTTTTCTCTTGCTGCTTTTAATATTTTTTCTTTTTGTTTAATTTTTGATAGTTTGATTAATATGTGTCTTCGCATGTTTCTCCTTGGATTTATCCTGTATGGGACTCTGTGCACTTCCTGGACTTGATCGACTATTTCCTTTCCCATATTAGGGAAGTTTTCAAGTATAATCTCTTCAAATGATTTCTCAGTCCCTTTCTTTTTCTCTTCTTCTTCTGGGACCCCTATAATTCGAATGTTGGTGTGTTTAATGTTATCCCAGAGGTCTCTGAGACTGTCCTCAATTCTTTGCATTCTTATTTCTTTCTTCTGCTCTGAGGTAGTTATTTCCACTCTTTTATCTTTCAGGTCACTTATCTGTTCTTCTGCCTCAGTTATTCTGCTATTGAATCCTTCTAGAGAATTTTTAACTTCATTTATTGTGTTGCTCATCATTGTTTGTTTGCACTTTAGTTCTTCTAGGTCCTTTTTAAATGTTTCTTGTATTTTCTGCATTCTATTTCCAAGATTTTAGATATCTTTACTGTCATTACTCTGAATTCTTTTTCAGGTAGACTGCCTATTTCCTCTTCATTTGTTTGGTCTGGTGGGTTTTTAACCTTCCTCCTTCATCTGCTGTGTTTTTCTCTGTCTTCTCATTTTGCTTAACTTACTGTGTTTGGGGTCTCCTTTTCCCAGGCTTGTATCTCCTGTTGTTTTTGGTATGCCCCCAGGGGTAAGTTTGGTTCAGTGGGTTGTGTAGGCTTCCTGGTGGAGGGGACTGGTGCCTGTGTTCTGGTGGATGAGGTTAGATCTTGTCTTTCTGTTGCCAGGACACGTCCGATGGTGTGTTTTGGGGTGTCTGTGAACTTATTATGATTTTTAGGCAGCCTCTCTGCTAATGGGAGGGGTCGTGTTCCTGTCTTGCTAGTTGTTTGGCATGGGGTGTCCAGCACTGGAGCTTGGTGGTCGTTGAGTGGAGCTGGGTCTTAGCATTGAGATGGAGGATTCTGGGAGAGCTCTCGCCGATTGATATTATGAGGGGCCGGGGGGGGGGTTGGGTCTCTGGTGGACCAATGTCCTGAACTTGGCTCTCCCACCTCAGAGGCTCAGGCCTGACAACCAGCCAGAGTACCAAAACCCTGTCAGCAACACGACTCAGAAGAAAAGGGAGAAGAAACAAAAGAAAGAAAGAAAAATAAAATAAAATAATTAAAATAAAATATTAAAAATATTATTAAAATAAAAAAGTAATTTAAAAAAAAAGGGCACAACCAAACCAGTAAACAAATCCACCAATGATAACTAGTGCTAAAAACTATACTAAAAAAAACGGACAGGGCTTCCCTGGTGGTGCAGTGGTTGAGAGTCCGCCTGCCGATGCAAGGGACATGGGTTCGTGCCCCGGTCCGGGAAGATCCCACATGCCGTGGAGCGGCTGGGCCCGTGAGCCATGGCCACTGAGCTTGCGTGTCCGGAGCCTGTGCTCTGCAACAGGAGGGGCCACAACAGTGAGAGACCCACGTACCACAAAAAAAAACCAAAAAAAAAACCGGACAGACAGAACCATGGGACAAATGGTAAAAGCAAACCTATACAGAGAAAATCACAGAAAGAAGCATGCACATACACACAAAAGGAGAAAAAGGAAAAAATATATATATATATAAAAGGAAGAGAGCAACCAAATCAATATTTAAATCTACCAATGATAAGCTCTAAATACTAAACTAAGATAAACGTAAAACTATAAACAAATTAGATGCAGAAAGCAAACCCTAATTCTGCAGTTGCTCCCAAAGTCCACCACCTCAGTTTTGGGATGATTTGTTGTCTGTTCATGTATTCCACAGATGCAGGGTACATCAAGTTGATTGTGGAGATTTAATCCGCTGCTTCTAAGGCTGCTGGGAGAGATTTCCCTTTCTTTTCTTTGTTCTCACAGCTCCCAGGGGCTCAGCTTTGGATTTGACCCTGCCTTTGCATGTAGATCGCCCTCTGGTGTCTGTTCTTCACCCAGACAGGATGGGGTTAAAGGAGTGGCTGATTCGGGGGCTCTGGCTCACTCAGGCCAGGGGGCGGGAGGGGTACAGAATGCGGGGTGAGCCTGTGGTGTCAGAGGCCAGCGTGACGTTGCAACAGCCTGAGGCACGCCATGTGTTCTC
Organism: Stenella coeruleoalba; assembly: GCF_951394435.1. Taxonomy (NCBI): domain Eukaryota; kingdom Metazoa; phylum Chordata; class Mammalia; order Artiodactyla; family Delphinidae; genus Stenella; species Stenella coeruleoalba. The sequence goes on from NC_137160.1 coordinate 48,215,041, forward strand.
CCAGGGAAGCTGTCCCTGGGTCATGGGACCCTGCCAGTGGCGGGCTGCACAGGCTCCCAGGAGGGGAGGTGTGGATAGTGACCTGTGCTTGCACACAGGCTTCTTGGTGCCCGCAGCAGCAGCCTTAGCATTTCGTGCCCGTCTCTGGTGTTTGCGTTGATAGCTGCGGCTCGCACCCGTCTCTGGAGCTTGTTTAGGCAGTGTTCTGAGTCCCCTCTCCTCACGCACCCTGAAACAGTGGTCTCTTGATTCTTAGGCAGTTGCAAACATTTTCCCGGACTCCTTCCCAGCTAGCTCTGGCACACTAGCCCGGTTCAGTCTGTGTTCACGCAGCCAACCCCAGTCCTCTCCCTGGGATCCGACCGAAGCCCAAACCTCAGCTCTCAGCCCCGCCCACCCCGGCGGGTGAGCAGACAAGCCTCTCGGGCTGGTGAGTGCCGGTCGGCACCGATCCTCTGTGCGGGAATCTCTCCGCTTTGCCCTCCGCACCCCTGTTGCTGCACTCTCCTCCGTGGTTCTAAAGCTTCCCCCCCGCCAACCCCGTCTCCACCAGTGACGGAGCTCCTAGTGTGTGGAAACCTTTCCTTCTTCACAGTTCCCTCCCAGGGGTGCAGGTCCTGTCCCTATTCTTTTGTCTCTGTTTTTTCTTTTCTCTTTTGCCCTACCCAGGTACGTGGGGAGTTTCTTGCCTTTTGGGAAGTCTGATGTCTTCTGCCAGCGTTCAGTAGGTGTTCTGTAGGAGTTGTTCCACATGTAGATGTATTTTTGATGTATTTGTGGGGAGGAAGGTGATCTCCACGTCTTACTCCTCCGCCATCTTGAAGGTCCTCTATAATTATAGTATTAAGTAATAAAAGAAAGTTCTGAAATTGTGCATACATATAAATATATTGCTCAAATATGTAAAAAGAGGATATATGTTTATAATACATATATATATAGATAATATGCCTATGTCTATAATGTATACAATATATGTCTATTTTATATATATTCACAGAATACATGTGTGTTTATATACACACATATATATAAATGTGTTTCTGTATATATCTATATATATATATCTACAGAAAAAAAATTTGAAGAAAATATGCCAAGGAGTTCTTGTGGTATATGGATGGTGAAATATAGGTGGATTTTTCTTCATGATCCAAATTTTTAAAAATGAGCATGTTTTATTTTTACAATAAAATTATGATTAACTTTTAAAACACTATTGACACCATCATAAAAAACAATATTGTAAAGTAAAACTTTGGATGCAACTACCCCAGACTTGCACCTTTGTCATGTGAGCAATTGTCTATGTAGCTATATGTGTTTCTTTTTAATGTCAAAATTTTGCAAGACAGATTGGCGCCTCATCTCTGCAAAGCCAGTTCCACTTGCTTGAGGAGAATATTCCTTGTTTATGCTGCAGGCAAAACAACTAGTGTTTTTTTTTTTTTAAACCTCAGGTCTATTGTGAAAATGAGCCATCTGTGGCAGCTGTGGTGTTTTTTCCAACCTAATAGCACCTTTCATACTGAACTCTTGGGCTTTTCCAGGCACTAGTGACAGCTGCGGAATGATTATGTACATTTTTTATATAAATTGGTATAAGGTGGCATACTGAGAAATCTTGCATATGCATGTAGTGTGGGGAATGAAAAATGACAATAAAGTAAACCTTGTGGTTTGGTTTGTAGAGTCCACATGGAAGACCGTCTAGCTGAATAATGCTTGGTTGTGGTAACATGGCCTCATGACATAATTTCATCACTTCAGAAGTGGGAGGAAAGTCTTCCCCATCAATATTTTCCGGAAACATGTTAGAGTGTGGGGCACATAGTAGGTACATTTATTTTGATAAATGAAAGAATGTTCAGTTTAGGTAATTTTGTCCTTCAGGTGACTGGGGACGCACCTTTCCACTTGGCTTCGGTGAGGAGCAGTGAAGAAGCACCTGATCAAGAGAAGGAGGCAGGGCACACAGCATCCTGAAAATCTGGGGAAAGGCACATGGTGACACCCTAGATATTTTGAGCAACCCAAGGATTATCAGTTCCTCCCACCTATGAAAGCAAACTTTTGCCATCATTGGTGTTATTTTATTAATATCACATCTTCACGGTTTCTCTGATTAGACTTGGTTCTTCTAAAAGTTATGAGGGGAGGTTTGCCACAGGCTTCTAAATATAGCAGGAAGGAAACATAGAGCAAATTCTGAGGCAAAGCAGGTTCTAGGCAGTCCTCCATGAACAGCCCAGGAGTTCCCCTGGTAGAGTCATTTTCCCGATGCTATATTTCCTGCTCCCTTGCATCCTTCGAGTTTTGAATTTTGGCAGCCTTCCATTTGGTGGAAGAAAGCTGGAAGTAACTCTTGCTCATTTTCCTTGGCTTTTCAGTGTCACTCTGTATATCACCTAGCAGTTGAAATCATGGATCATGTGGATGCCCCCAACCTCCACCTCTGGGACAGCTGGAGAAATACATAAGGTGGCCTAAAGCTGAAACCCAGGGTTCCTCAGCTAGCTCGGCACTTCCACTTAATAGTGAAATATATCTTTGACAGTCCACAAAAGTATCCCTTCTGGGCCTTCTTTGTCTAAACTTAATATTTCCTGTATTAAGTCTTATAACAATCATCACAAGGAAGGTTGAATGCTAAAGAATACAGAATCAATTAAGACTCCACCAGGAAATCAAAACCTTCTGTTAAGCTGTAAAATGCTGTGGGATGAATTGGTGTCACCTGATAATATTGCACCAGAGATGTATTGTAAAGCCTGATACTCAAGGCCAAGTGTCTCTACAAAAGCTACAATCCCCTCACCACATGAAGTTTATCAGTGCCAGAAGAAGAGAATAATGAGTGATTATACAGCACCTTAAATGATGGTTCTTTCTCACTAATATTGATAGGAAAGATTCTTCATTCTTGTGCCCACTTTCACTGCTCTTTAGAAAAAGATTTTGCAGCAACAATAAGAAGGCAGGGCTATTGCGTGGTCAGTCATGAGTGTCTAATAGTGGAGTTCTTTTCTTTTTTAAGAGTAATTCCAAGATTAGTCGCTACAGATTAAAGTAACTACAGGATCTCAGACAGTGAAGACTAGGGGATCTCACAGTGGCTAAACACAAGATCAAAGACTTGATGGGCACTCACAATACCTAGGTCCCAGGTAACAAGAAAACATTTACCTTTAAATCAGTAGGTGAGCAGAACAAAGAAATTTTCACAGAAAAATAAAAATTTGCCATCAGAGTTCCTAATAATCCATAAAAGTTATGCTAAAATGACAGACACCCAGTTTACATGTATTTAGTTCCCCATCTAGAAGGTTCCAGAAGACCAAATTGAGAGGCAGTGATGAAGAAGGGAACACAATTCTTAGTATTCCCAGATTTAGGAATTCTGATACACGAGCAGATAACATCATGGGAAAATAAAATGTACTTTTATTTCAAAAAGGATAGGCAACACTTCTTCCTTCAAGAATTGTTAATCGTTGCTTTTGTGTTATTTTACGTCAGGTTTGGAGATAGGACTTCCAGGTCCCTTTCACGTACCAGACTGAAGAATATGAGACATGTATTAACAGCTCAGAGGCTGTGATTGCTAAATGCTCCTCCACGTTCCCTGTGCTGAGGCCATTGTTAACCTGGCTTCACTATTTGGAGTGGGGTGGAGGGGGTGATTTCCTTTCAATGGACCAGACTTCGTTTTTATTCCCACTTCTGGGAAGGACCATTTGGCTCACATGAAACTTTGCTGGGCTCTGTTAATGGGGCAGGCATGTAGTTTGGGGCTGGTAGGTAATTTTAGTAGTATAGAGGTGGTTAATTCCATTGCCAGGGATGTTGAACTCTCTACACGGTCAGTTTGCTGTGTGCTCACTCGGTGTATATACACAGAGCACACTGCAGAAATACGTACCTACTCTCAACACAGCATGCAAGCTGTTAGCAATCTTCTTTACATTACCTGAGGCCCACTCCATCACCCCTTTCACTTAATATGATAGATTGCAGGACGTAATATAGAAAAATGTAGTGTGTGTGGCATATAAACTCACAGTGCATATCGGATTTAATATAAAATGCACAGAAGCCACTCTGTAATACATAGTCAAAAAGGCTGCAAGCTGCTGTATTGATGCCGTGCCCAGTTCAGGAAAATAAGGCAGGTTTCCATTGCCAGAAAAGAGCATAGTATTCAATTTCTCATCCAGTATAGAGTATAAATAAAACATGGTGCACGTTAATACCAAACTGCATGAAATGATTTCCCTTAGTACATAAACTTATAGCACCCCAGTCTTTGCTTCAAGTTGAATTTTCCCAGTTCTCTCAGATGGCAATAGGGAATTATATGACCTTCTACAGCAAGAACTTCCCACTTAACAGATTCTAGGGCTCCGCTGGGCCTCACGCTAATGGACAGCCATTAACCATCTTGGAGCTCCCTAGAATTCCCTGGAGCTTTGCAAGCTGAGTTCCTGGATCTCTCCGGAGTTAGTAGTTGACAGGCAGCTGTCAGTCAACTGGAACTTTCTTAAAGCTATACCCCGTAGCAAATAAAAGGGCTCAGTGTTTATAATGAGGAAAGATTATTGTGCCAACACTAATACATTTTAATAAAAACATTAACCCAGTAGATGTAGTCTTTAGGTCTAGTCCTCCACATATAAATGCATATGTAGTATGCATTTCCTCTTATTTATGGAGCGTTATTGATTAATTTTGCTTTGCAGTTCTTGAAGACAGTCCATTCTGCTTCTATAACTGTACTTTGAAATGGGTAGCTCTTAGCTATAGAAGTCCCCAATTTCTGTGAAAGTGTCTGTCAAAATTAGACAACCAAAGAAAATATATTCTAAAGCAAATTTTAAGATACATTAATATTACGGCTTTCATAGGGTTGTGTCTAAAGGAACACAAGAGCACTAATGCCAGAAACTTTTGAGATTAATTTTATCTTTGTTCTTCCTTTAGTGTCTTGGGTAATTTACTAAATTGCTGTTTCTTCATTCTCCCTGTAGTAAGTGTGGTTGGTAAATTTTTGTCTGGTCTACATGGTCCATTGGTTCAAGTTTGGATGCTACTTAAAAGTGAGAAAGCAGAGGTTTGTTCGGGAGGAAAACATCAGTGCTTTCCTTAGGGCTTATGCAGAGATGTAAATCAATCATTCAAGGCTGTGAAACCATGCTTAAGCAGGAATTTTCAGTGGCTACTGCTATCACTCTTTAGGTGATTAGAGTACAATGCCTTTCACCTTTCATAGCACAAATTTTGTCATTCCTGACTCTCAAATACAGGAAATAGATATCATAAGAACTGTCTTCTCAAATCTGGGACTTTCACTGACAGAACAGATAAAAGACATAAATGAGTACTGAGATCCTGATCATTATGCTGACTTGTTGCTGATAACACCAGACAACAGATCCGCTTAATTAAAGTCATGGCCTTTTTATGGTCAATTCTTAAATTCTAAATGTCTCTCTCTTCTTTAGAATCTGAAATAATTTTAGACTGAGAGAATGTTGTAAGACCAGAGCAAAGAATTCATGACTATCCTTCAAATTACATTAACTTTTTACTATATTTATTTTATGATTCTCTCTCTATATATTATTATTGCTATCATTAAGTACATACAGATTTTTTTAATTCATTTGAGAGTAAGTTGCAAACATAAAGGGCCTTCACTCCTAAATAGTTTTATGTGCATGAAGAACAAGAACATCTTCTTACATTACAGTAAAAATATCAAAATCAAGAAATTAACATTGACAAAATGCTATTATCAAATCTATAGACCTTATTCAAATTTTTCCAATTGTCCTAATAAAATATCTTTACAGGAAAAGAGAGAAAAAATTCTGGTCCAGGATCCAATCTAGGATCAGACATTGCATTTAGTTATCATGTCTCTTTAGCCTCTTTTAATCTAGAACAGTTCCTTACTCTTCCTTCATCTTTTATGACTTTGCCACTTTTGTAGAATGTCCCTCAATCTGGGTTTTTCCAGTGTTTCTCCATCATTAGCCAAACATCTCTTTTTAAAATTTATTTATTTTACTTATTAATTTTTGGCTGTGTTGGGTCTTCGTTGCTACTCGCGGGGTTACTCTAGTTAGTTGCGGCGAGCTGGGGCTACTCTTTGTTGCAGTGCACGGGCTTCTCACTGCAGTGGCTTCTCTTATGGATCATGGACTCTAGGTGCATGGGCTTCAGTAGTTGCAGCACGTGGGCTCAGTAGTTGTGGCTCGCGGGCTCTAGAGTGCAGTCTCAGTAGTTGTAGCGCACAGGGCTTAGTTGCTCTGTGGCATGTGAGATCTTCCCAGACCAGGGATCGGACCCGTGTCCCCTGCATTGGCAGGTGAATTCTCAACCACTGCGCCACCAGGGAAGCCCAGCCAAATATCTCTTAGGTGAATTTTTCAAAGGAAAAGTTTGGAGGATGTTTCCATTTTTCTTAGAGATGTGATATTGTCAGGGTCTAGTGTGGAAAGAGCATGAACAGTACAAATCACACTATAAGACAGAAATAGGGTCACCCACAGAATTATCTTCATAACTGGGTCTAAGATAGTTCCTGTCATTTATTTCCCTCACCTTCAAAACACTACCTTGAATCTAGGATTCTGTTAAGACAACAGGCAAAAAAGAGACAGCTCCTGAGCATTGGTACCTTGAGTTTAGGATTTGGTATGGAAATGAATAACTCACAAATGAAGGCCATGCATACGTGCTTTTGGTTTCTTGCATCACCTTTCATTGTCTTAAGACTGAAAAGTTAATAACCCAGTGTGTAGTCATGCTATTATCAGTTTACATTGTAGTAAAGCCCATTCAAATGATGATTACATATGTTAATGAGTGTCGTTGTAATGCACTATACAGTACATTACCTTCAATAAATATAATTGTTTATGCACTTTAATGAGGGTATATAATGCCCCAAAACTAATGGTATTGACTGAATTGTGATTTATTGTTCTAAAACTTTGCCCTTAGGAAAGGAAATCTTATAAAACCTTTTATGTTTACCTTTCTTTAGCCCCCTAAAAGCTGCCACTCATCTCTCCCTCCCCCTGTTACAAGAAGAAAATAGCTCCAAGATGCTTCTACAACATTCCCTGTCAATGCGTCTCTCAACCTGAAGAAGCAGGAGGTGGGTTCATTTAAAACGTTTAATGAAGATCATTATGTTTACCCCTTAGTAAGGTTTAATGCATTATCTGGCAGCAAAACTGATGCCACGTCAGAATTTTGGCTTCAGATCAAATAACAAGGAATAGAAACATTGTTTGTTAAACTACACACTAGGAATAGAAAAGAAAGCCAGGGATAGCATTTGGCTCAGAGTCCTGCATCAGGCCAGGGAAGAGACCATGATTAAATTGTCTCTGTGCAGACCTCCAGCTGGGGACAAAGAGAGAGTGGGTGGAACCCACACAGTTAATTCTAATCCCAAGTTTCTTTCCCCTTTTCCTTTCTATAAGGAAAAATTTAGTCTCGTCTTGACAATGAAGCTAAAAAAATCCTCATATCTGATAAATAAAAAATAAAACATAGTTATTGTGCATGATGGATAGTTTGTTTTTCAAATTAATATAGATACTAAAAATAAGGACTAAAGTCTCCAAATGGGCTTTGTATTGCCTTACATTTTGGCTTTAGTATTCATGTTTCTAAGTAGACAGACATCATGTAGCTAATGTCTTCAGCAAAGATTTCTTTAATCAGAATTCTAGGAATTACTGATTAATATGTACAGACACTAAAGCCACTGCTTTTACGCTGAATCTGAACCAAACTCACTTACGCCAGTCATAACCAGAATTCCTTTTTTCTCCACCCAAGGAATAGAATATCATTTGGAGCATTATCTGGTCTCTGGCTTTAGTGTTCATATTACCTAGCTAATTTCCAGCTTATCTACTATCTGCTTCTTACATCTGCACAGTAATTGGGGTGTGACCCATCACTCTCTGTTATCACATCCTCCAGCCCAGGGATGACACAGACTTCCTGGTGAAAAGTAGGGCTTCAGGAGGAACTTTCCCCTAATCACTGGAAATGGAGTTTTGTCACCTTTGGAGGTAAATTTGCATGTGAGGTCTCCTGGTTTTTTTCTATCTCCACAGCATACTATCTGAAAGGACTTTTAGGAGTCTTTATGAATAAATAAAACTGTGCAACTTAAAGACGAAGATTAATTCATGTAGATACTTTTAATGCCCAGTAGAAATGACAACAGGGGATCTGTACTGACATCTTAAAAGGATTTGTTGAACAACAGCAGTTTCTTAAAACAGATTCCCAGGATGGAAGGTAATCACTGGAGAAATTTTCCAAGGTTTACAATGGTGTTCCAAGTAGTTTGAAAGTCAGTAGTTTAAAAAAAAAGAAAAATTGACATTGAGATGCAATTTGTGGTAAGATCTAATTAATTTTTTTGCTCCTAAGAATAATTTATTATTTACACTTCTTATTATATATGTATTTTAGCTTCATTAGTCTGCAATACTGGAAAAAATTATACCTTCAAGTCCTATTTATCAAATTAATGGTGCAATTTCCTAGTGACACATTCTAACATTCATTAAACCAAGTACAGTAAAAATGCATTTAAATTAGATTAGTGTGATGTAATAAAGATTCCAGTGTAGGGGGTGATATTCTAGCTGAAGAGAAACACCCAGATTGAGTTGAAAGCAACTTTGAGATAATGCTTCAAAACCTATTTTGGCACTGGCTAAATAAAAGAATAAGCGATGATGACTCTCTCCTCTAACTGCCTCTGCTTAGCTTTTGTTATGCTTTACCATGACAGGGGAAAAAAGACTCAAAGATGTAACTTGATCACCCAGCAGAATGCTCAAGCTTTGCTCAGCCAAAGGCTATGGCAGTAAACTTGTCCAAAGCTTCTGTATTGTGACAGATTTGCTCATGATACAAATAAATACTGTATCCACCGTCACCATTAATTAGCTTATATCTGAGGATGAAAAGCACCATATACCCACCAAATATTACATTACTATGCATACTTCCTCACTTGCAACAATTAAGAAGGGGTTGTAACTTGTACTATTTTCCAAGGTGAGCACGTTACATTTCCATGTTTAATGTGTTGAGGCCCACATATGAAGATGTTCTCTCTTAAATACACATAATAGAAACACTTAGGTAATACTATGAAAAATGTGTGTTCTTACATCAATATGCCTGTGCTACTATGCTGCAAGACCTAGGAGACTCTGAAATGGCCATTGTCCTGAGTTTAACACAGCACATAATACAAATTAGTGCTTCATAAATACTTTCAAGACAATGGGAATTCTTGGAGATTAAGTGAGATAATGTATGTGAAAGCAGTTGGTATATAAAAGGCATTTACAATGTCAGCTAACTCAGAATCTGAATCCATAAGCCTAGAAGGCTTTGTGCAGAAATCCTGGCACAACTATCAAGATAGAGACAAGGGTGGTGCTGCTCTCTAAAATACATGCAATAAGTTTTGTTGTTTGTTTGTTGTAGGCAGCTCTTACTGATAGACATATTATTGGTAGTTAGGAGAAAGCAATGAGGGATACAAACTGGGCAGTACGTGGTGGTCTGCATGACCCCAGCTGCCCGCTCACAGAGCTAGGGGTAAGGGAAAGAGTTGTTGGAGCACGCTGGCCATGAATGGGCTGCCCTGAACCTTTGTGATGGGGTGAAGGAGGGAGAAATTGAGCAGAAAACAGACTGCAATCCTCTTCTGGCCTAGCCCAATACCAGATATCCAGCCATCTTCATATATATTTACCCACCCCAAAAAGAAGGAACTATGAGGAGGTCTCAGGAGAGAAATGAAAGTTAAAGAAATAAGGGGTGCTATGGAACTGACATAAAATGGAGATTTCCAGTTTTAGGGCATGTACCTGGGTCAGGAGACCAAGAAAAGCATAGATTTCAGAAGGCAGAAAAAAAGCAAACAATAATGTTGGAACAAATTGAATCATGGCCAATAATCAGTCTGCAAAATACTTAGAAATGTGATGGGTTGGCAACTCCCTGGGGAATTTGGCAGTGTGAACAACCAATTTGAATAATTGACAGAGAAATATTTCTGGTCAACCAGGGTTATACAGATTGTCCATTCACAGCTGTCACATCATTCAATGAATTGACAGTCTGTCACTTAACTCTGCTTCCAGAGGGTCCAGGGCACCCTGACTCTGGTGGCAGGATTCAGTGATAGGATGAGATTAGTCTGCAGTCACTACATGCCTCTGGTTCCTGGACTTAAACCAACATTTTAAAGTGAAGTTGAAGATAAAAATTCTGTTTTGGTTCAACTTTGTATCTCTTTTTGAAAAAAATATTTTATAAATTACCAGACTAAAATGGATGTTTTTTAAGGTATACAGTTTTATGAATTTTAATACATGTATAGATTCATGCCACCACCCCTATGATCAAGATACAGAATAGTTCCTTGTTCCCCCATAACTCCTTTGCTATTTCTTTATAGTCACCCCTTCCCTCACCCCACTCTCTAGCAACCACTGAGATAATCTCCATGCCTACAGTTTTATCTTATTGAAAATGCCATATAAATATAATCACACACTACAGAACATTTGAAACTGACTTCTGTAGAATAATGCTTTGAGATTCATCCAAGTTACTACATCTATCAAAAGTTTGTTCTTCTTCATTGCTGAGTAGTATTCTATTATGTGGGTATACCACAGCTTATCTATTCAACCACTGAAGGACATTGGGTTGGCTCCAGATTTGGGCAATTATGAAAACAGCTACTATAAACATTCAAGAACAGGTAGTCTTAAGAACATACATGTTCCTTTTTCTAGGGTAAATATCCAGAAATGGAACTGCTGGATAACAGGTTAAGAGCATGTTTAAACTGCCAAACAATTTCCACAGTGACTATATCATTTTGCACTCCCAGCAGCAGTGGAGGAAAACTCTGTTGCACCACAGGGTCACTATTTTTAATTTTAGCCATTCTGATAAGTGTGCAGATGTATCTCATCATGGCTTTGTTTTCATTTCCCTAGTGACTAATGAGAAACATTTTTTTTCATGTGCTTTTTTGCCATCCTTATAGTCTCATAAGTAAAGGCTCTGTTCAAGTCTTTTGCTTATTTTTTAGTGTTTTTTTTTTCTTATTTGTTGCTTTGAGAGTTCTTTATAGATTCTGTGTATAAGTGCTTTGTCAGGTCTGTGATTCACAAGTATTTTCTCCCAGTCTGTAGCATGCTATTTCATTCTGTTAACATTGATATTCACAGATCAAAAGTTTTTAAATTAATGAATTTTTTCCTATGGATTGTGTCATGTCAAAGATCTCTTTGCATGACCCAAATCAGGAAGATTTTCTTCTGGAAATTTACAGTTTATGTTTTACATTTAGGTCTGTGATCCATTTTAAAATAATTCTTGAATAAGATGTGAAGTTTAAGTTGAGGTTTATTTTTTGCATATGGATGTGCAATTACTGGTCATTACTAGTCATTACCACTGCGTTAGTGGGTTGTTTTGGGTCTGGTTCACGAGAGAACGGAGAAAAGAGAAGAGAGACAAAAACAACCACGAAAAAACCAGAGGATTTCTACACTCTCTCTGAGCATTGGGAGTTTCCTTTTTCACTCTTCCAACCACAGCTACAGAGTTTCTCCTCAACCTCACTGTTTGCTCCTGACATTCACTCCTGGTTTAAACTACATTTAGTTCAGGCTGAGGGATACTGGAGAGGAATAGATGGCTCAGTACAGCTGGTTCAGTGGTACTTCAAGTACTTCAAATCTGGTGTTCTTCTCTGATGAGCCTGCTGCTGTTTACTCCTCAGGGACCTCAGATGTAAGCTCCATGCATTCAGTTCCGTTTTATAGTTGTATTCAGTGGGAGAGATGGACTGAGTGTACTCATTCCATCTTACCTGGAATTTACTCATCTTTCTTTTATTGCTTCTCTCTAGTACACTTATATCTTCCTCTCCCACTCCCTTTCTTATCACCACCTCAAAACTTGTCATTAAAATTCAGGTTGGGTTGTTCTAATTATTTCATTTGTCTGATAGGTTGATATTTTCTCATAAAAGATTAGGTCTTTTGACCCATTATTTTATTCATGGTCTCTGACCATTTGTAAAATAATGCCTAAGCATTATTTTAGATTTGCAAGCCTTGCAGCAAATGTTAGCCTTTAGTGAACAGAATCAGGACGTTTGATAGGTAAACAGCAGTCAGCTTGTGAGCATGGGGCACTTAAATCTGTAGCAAACCATTTCCTGCAACTTTCATCAAAATCAGGATGCAGTCAGAGTCTAAGGCCTGGATGTACTAACACTCCACTGAGCATTAACTTTTATGGAAAAAATATATTCATTTCTTTGCACTTTGATATTTTCCTCTTTGTGTCAACTCAAACACATTTCACTGTTTGAAGGAAAGATTGTTCCATATGGAAGGGTCCTATGGTAACCCTCTTGCCCTCCTTGCTCTGACAGGCAGTTTGCTTTCAGGTTGCCATAAGAAAGTGAGAGCTTGGCATGGCTTCCAAAACCTGAGCTCAGATTCATTTACTTCTGTCACTCTTACCCCCCCGCTCATGACCATTGATGTTGTATCTCCCTACTGTGTATTTTGCTCAGATTTATACACTCAACAGTCATTAGTGACTGATTTGTAGCATAGACAATAAAAGTTTAATAAAAGGGGAGTGAGGACTCAGCTCTGTGATTTAGCCTTTATTTTTCTTTTGTTTAAAACCAAAATCTTTTTTTAAAAAAATGTAAGAAAAAACAGTGGTTGATCTTGGGTTGCTGAAAAATATGATTTCCTACTTCTGTTTTTATCAAGCTCTAAGATCCAGTATTCATCTTTCTGTTGTGGACCTGATTAGTCTGAACATGCCATTAGAGGACACTAATAAATAGGAGACAAAGACACTCAAAGTAAGACCAAGAGTTGGTAACTTCAGAGCAGTTCACAAAAGGGAAGTGAGAACACTAGTACCCTGATTATAGAGAGGGGAATGCTTGGGTGCAAGAGACTCCCCCAGTTAAAATGAAGACGTTAGTTTTTGGCCCAGCACTGAAATATATTCCTTCCATGCTAACAGCATTGACATTCTTCCTTTATCTGTTGACCCATTCCTACTATGATCTAAAGTGAAAAGGGAATTAAAGCTGTTTTTTCTCCAGCACAGCCTGCCCTGTACTCAGGACAATAGTGTAATAAAGACTTGGCAAAGTTCTTTGGAAATCACAAAGGTCATTTAACTAGGCTGAGTTTAAATTGAACGTTCAAAATACATAAAAATTTACTATTGTAACTATTCTAATGAGGCTTGATTTCTCCCTATGGTTCTGGAGAAGAATGTTCTGGCAGTTTTGCCCCAGTGAAATGTCAAAGCAAGTGCCTAAAATAACTAACATATTAACTTTTGACATTTTAAGATGGCTTTGCTCTGATCTTAGATAAATGACTACATATCTCTATGTTTTAATTCCCTCACCTAAATATGTCTGATGCTGCTCATGTGCCCCACATGACTGTTAGAGAGAGAAAAGTACCTAAATGATCCTAAAGTACTTTGTAAGGGCAAAGTGCTAGAAAATGCCAATTAATGGAAACGTATATTTCCACCTGCAGAAAAAAAAATATAGCTGTAAGAGATGAAGGAACATAACACTCCTAGAAAAGATAGGAGTAGAATTCTAAAATATTCATAGCCTAAACTAAAATTTTTTCCCTGAGAAAAAGAAAAAGAAAATTTAAAACTAGCTATTTCCAGTTTTTGCCTAGGAGGTAGAGAGTTCGAAAGAGCATTACCCATGCTCTTAAAAACAAAAACATCACAAAAATCCTGGACAGACTTCCAGTTCACAACTTTTTGGAAGCCATCAAGGAGCTGAAGTCACGTGGCAAAACACTAGCCCCAAACCCAGGGAGATACAGGTTTCCTTTAGGGAAAGACAGAAACTGAGTACTTCACTTGAGGAAGACTCAGCCAGACACTAGTAGGAAGATTTCATCAGGAGTTGTTAATGAATTGGTAGAGACTGAGTGTGGTTGGTGAGAGACTGTGCAGCTCGTTGGAATCACAGATATAGGGACAGTTTGCACCAACTTTTAGGCTCTTCTCTATGGGCCTCCCTGGGCATTCACAAAATAAGATTTCAGGCAGTCCCCAAACCATCCCTTGTGCAAGTCTGAGGGAGAGAGCAGCAGCCACTGGAGAGGGGCACAGAAGCCTGCCCATACCCTCTTGCTCACCTCTATTATGAAACAAAAGGCTTACACTGCTGGGGGAAACACAAAAACACTGTCACCCTTAGAACACAGGAAAAAACCCATTGTAGTCAAAGGAGATAAACAGAAAATTACACTCTTCCCCTGTAAGAGGGACAGGATTATGTGCCGGGACAGAAATACTGTTGGGGGCAGGGGAGGAGCACTGAGAAAGTCATATTCCCTGCCCACAGCCCCTAGCCCAAAGCCCAGGGAATCAGTGCCTACCTAAGACTGCAGCTTAATTATCACAACGGAGAAGCCCTGCCTTACCCCCCACCATCAGGTTAACAACCTTTAAGTACCAGTCACAGTGGAGTACCCCTGGGATAGCTGCAAGATCATGGAAAGAGAGCCTCTCTGAAGCACAGCACAAAGAAAAGACCCAAAGCTGAGGATAGAGTAGAAAGTCAGAAAATCTCTGAGAAACGAGTCCCCACCCTAAATTCAAAGTTACCATTAGAGGAATGTGAAGACTATTACACTGAGGGTGATCAAAGCAACACCAAAGTCCCAAACCATCTCAATTCCTAACTAGATTGACTCAAACTGCCACACACAAAGCCTCACAGAAGAAAAAGTGTGCCCGTCTCTAGCAGGAATAAAACCCCTCCAAGCTATTTATTTCACTTCACTTCAGTCTTTACTGCTCCACACAAGATATCAAGCTTTTAACAAAACTTATGAAAATCCTTGCATATGAAAAAGTGAGGGGGGAAAACACATTACGAAGACACAAAGAAATGGACAGAACATCGTTCAGATATGATATAAAGGCTGAAGCTATAATAAGACAGGGAATTTAAAATAACTATGATTAACATGTTAAAGGCTATAATGAAAAAAGTGGCCAAAATGAAAAGATCAAGAGAATTTCAGCAGATAGGTGGAAACTATAAGAGTCAAATAGAAACACTAGAAATAAAAAACACAGTGACAGAGATAAAGAATTCCTTCAGTGGGCTCATTAGGAAACTCATGTAGCCAAGGAAAGAATCAGTGAACTTCAGGATAAAGCAATAGAGATGACCCAAAATGAAAGACAAAAAACAAAAAGAGAATTTTCCAAAATTGATTTGGCAGAAAACAAACCACAGATACAAAAATATCAAAGAACGTCAAGCCAGATTAAAATAAGATATATACACCTAGGCGTTTCATGTTTAAATTTCTGAAAACAATAACAAAGAAAAATTTGAAGACAAGTGGGGTGGGGGGGAGGAAAAAGAGACATTAAATGCAGAGGAATTAAAGATAAGAATTACAGCAAGCAGACTTCTTGTCAGAAACTATGCAAGTCACCGAACAGTAGAGTGACATCTTTGAAGTGCTGAAAGGAAAAAAAAAAAAAAAACTATCAATCTAGAATTCTATACTCAGAGAAAATAAAAGCAGAATAAAAAATAAATCAGAAATAAAGACTTTCTCAGGAAAACAAAAACTTAGGGAATTAATTTTCAGCATACCTATACTACAAGAAAGGTTAATAAGAAATTCTTCAGTCAAAAGGAATTTAATAGCAGGCAGAAATTTGGATTTACATAAAGAAATGAAGAGTGCCAGAAATGGACTAAATGAAAGTAATAGTAAAGTTCATTTTTTTTTCATGTTGGCAGAACCTTTCTTCTTTTATTTTATTTATTTGTTTTTAACATCTTTATTGGGGTATAATTGCTTTACAATGGTGTGTTAGTTTCTGCTTTATAACAAAGTGAATCAGTTATACATATACATATGTTCCCATATGTCTTCCCTCTTGCGTCTCCCTCCCTCCCACCCTCCCTATCCCACCCCTCCAGGCTGTCACAAAGCACCGAGCCAATATCCCTGTGCCATGCGGCTGCTTCCCACTAGCTATCTACCTTACTACGTTTGTTAGTGTGTATATGTCCATGACTCTCTCTCGCCCTGTCACAGCTCACCCTTCCCCCTCCCCATATCCTCAAGTCCGTTCTCCAGTAGGTCTGCGTCTTTATTCCTGTCTTACCCCTAGGTTCTTCATGACATTTTTTTTTCTTAAATTCCATATATATGTGTTAGCATACGGTATTTGTCTTTTTCTTTCTGACTTACTTCACTCTGTATGACAGACTCTAGGTCTATCCACCTCATTACAAATAGCTCAATTTCGTTTCTTTTTATGGCTGAGTAATATGCCATTGTATATATGTGCCACATCTTCTTTATCCATTCATCTGATGATGGGCACTTAGGTTGTTTCCATCTCCGGGCTATTGTAAATAGAGCTGCAATGAACATTTTGGTACATGACTCTTTTTGAATTTTGGTTTTCTCAGGGTATATGCCCAGTAGTGGGATTGCTGGGTCATATGGTAGTTCTATTTGTAGTTTTTTAAGGAACCTCCATACTGTTCTCCATAGTGGCTGAACCAATTCACATTCCCACCAGCAGTGCAAGAGTGTTCCCTTTTCTCCACACCCTCTCCAGCATTTATTGTTTCTAGATTTTTTGATGATGGCCATTCTGACTGGTGTGAGATGATATCTCATTGTAGTTTTGATTTGCATTTCTCTAATGATTAATGATGTTGAGCATTCATTTTAATTACTCTAAAAGTTAAGTGAATGTCTAAAACAAAAATATCAATGAAATTTGTGTTTGTAGCATATATAAAAGCAAAATATATGATAACAATAATAATAGTACAAAGATTAGGAAGGAGGAATTGGGAATATACTGTTGTAAGATCCATATACTACATGTGAAGCATTATAATATTTGAAAGTAGATTCTAATTAAATTAATTAAATACGTAATTTTTAAATCCTAGAGCAACTTTTAGACATTTTTAGCATTATAAATAGTAAATTAATCATGAAAATAACATAGAACCATAAAAAAATGCTCAATTAAACAAAAGAAGGTAGAAAAGGATGAAAAATGAATGACCATATGAAACAAATAGAAAACAGATAACTAGGTGGTGGTTTTTAATCCAACCATATCAATAATTACATAAATGTTCATAGTCTAAACACACCAACTAAAAGACAGAGACTGTCAGATTGGTTTAAAAAGGAAGATCCAATGGATCTTCTATATGCAAGAAACTACTTTGAATATAAAGACATAGATTGGTTAAAATAAGAGTTTCAAAAAATATATCATGCAAACTCTAATCAAAAGAAAGGTGTAGTTGCTAATTAATTTCAAATAAAATAGACTTCAAGTCAAGAAATATTATTTGGGATAAATGAAGGACATTACATAAATAATAAAGAGGTAAGTTATCCAAGAACACATAAAATCCTAAAGGTGTGCACACCTCACAGCAGACCTTCAAAATGCATGAAGAAAAACTGATATATCAAAAAGGAAAAGGAAACAAATACACAATTGTTGTTGAAGACTTCAAGACTTCTTTCTTAGTAACTGATTTTAAAAGACTAAAAATACGTAAGAATATAGGAGCCCTGAACAATATTAACCGATTTGACCTAATTGACGTATAGAACACTCCAGCAACAACAGAAAAGTGACATTCATTTCAATTGTACATGGAACATTCATCAATATAAACTATATTTCAGGTCATAAAACAAATTTTAATATACTTAAAAGAATATAAATGATACAGATTGTGTTTTTTTAACCATAGCTGAATTAAACCAGAAGTCAATTAACAGAAAGATATCAAAAAATACCCAAATGTTTCAAAATTAAACAGCATACATTAAAGTAACTTAAAGGTCAAAGCAAAATTTAAATATATTTTGAAGTGAATAAAA
This sequence comes from Stenella coeruleoalba, assembly GCF_951394435.1. Taxonomy (NCBI): domain Eukaryota; kingdom Metazoa; phylum Chordata; class Mammalia; order Artiodactyla; family Delphinidae; genus Stenella; species Stenella coeruleoalba. The sequence goes on from NC_137160.1 coordinate 48,233,094, forward strand.
ATGAAAATGTAACATAGCAAAATTTGTGGAATACAGCTAAAGTTTTTAGAGTATCATTTATAGAATTAAATGCCCATATCAGAAAATAAACAAGGTTTCAAATCAACTCATTTTTGACAAAGGTGTAAAGACAATTCCATGGAAATAGGATAGTCTTTTCAATAAATGGTGCTGAAGCAATTGGATGTCCATATGCAAAAAAAGTGAAGCTCCACCCATACCTCACACTTTATGCAAAAATTAACTCCAAATAGATCATAGATCTAAATATAAAACATAAAACTTTCAAATTTCTGGAATAAAGCATAAGAAAATCTTTGTGACTTTGAATTAGACAAAAAGTTATTAGGTAGATGCCAAAAGCCTGAGCCAGAAGATCAAACTTAATAAGTTGGACTTTATCAAGTTTAAAATTGTTGCTCTACCAAGGACCATGTTAAGAAAATTAAAATGCACACTAGAGATTGGGAATGTCTGTTTTTGCTAAATATGTATCTCATAAGAAACTTGTATCCAAAATATATTTTTAAAAATTCTTAAAACTTAACCCAATAAAAATGGGCAAAAGATTTGAAAACTTGCCCCCAAAATACATATAGATGGCAAATAAGCACGTCTAAAAATATCTCGACTTTGTTAGTTACTAGGGAAATGAAAATTAAAACTATAATTAGCTACCACTAAACACCTATTAGAATGGTAAAAACAAAAAAAAAATGAGAAACCGGACAATATATAATACAAAGTACTGGCAAGGAATCAGAGCAGTGAGAGCTCTCATATAATAATGCTGGTATGAATGCAAAAGTGGCATAGTAATTTTGGAAAATAACTTAGTAGTTTCTTATCACGTAAAACATACATACACTTACCTTATGATGCGGCAATGCCACTTCTAGGTATTTACCCATACGGAATGAAAACTTATGGCCTTACAAACCTGTATTGATATGCTTATAGCAACTTTATTAATAATTGCTAAAAACTGGAAACAACTTAAATGTCCTTCAGCTGATGAACGGATAAACCAAGACACATCCGTACAGTGGAATACTACTTGGCCAATAAAGAGAAATAAATTACTGATACACACAATGGCATTGATAAATCTCAAATAATTTTGTTAGAAGAGAAGCTAGACCTAAATTTTAGATAATATATGATTCCATCTATATGACATTTTGGAAAAAATAGAACTATAGGGACAGAGAGCAGATCTGTGGTTTCTAAAGATAAGGGTGAGAGGTGGGGCTGACTACAAAGGGGCAGTGCTATAGGGAGCAAATGGGGTAGTAGAACCATTTTGTATCATGATTGCAGTGGTGGCTACAACTTGATATATCTGTCAAGACCCATAGAATTATATACCACAAAGAGTTGATTTTAGTGTGTAAATTTTTAAAAAACCCAAAGAAATGAATTGTGACAAACCTCCTAATAAGTGCACAGACAATATATGGGGGGATACAAACAACCCAGGAGAGGCTGAGCAAATTTCCACAATGGTAGGATATTAGGTGAAATTTTCAGGGGAGCAGGCATAAACTCTTCCCTGTCATGCTTCTGATAATAAGACTATTATCTTAGTCTTTACCCCAAAGACCACTAGCAACATGCAGTTATGTTTGAGGATGTGAAAGGGAAAAGAAGTAACATTTATTGAGTGATTTTTATATAACGTGCATTTTGCTAGACACTTTTTCACATAGAGTAACATATTCTCACTGTGACCTCAAGATATTATTATTCCCATTATATAGAGGAAGAAATCAAGGCGCTGAGAGATTGAATAACTTAAAGCTCTGCAACTAACAAGCAAAATTTGGGTTTCTACTGAAGTTTGTCTGTCTTGTCCTTCTTTCATTAGGTGGTACCACTATCCACATGTAAATAGATGAAGAAAGCCAGATGTTGGTCTTTCTCATCTCTTGTCATTGTTCCTTTGTCAGGTAGCTATAGTCTGCACAGGGTCACAATGACTTTTTAAAATAGAAGATTGTAGGCAATAGGGACCTCTAATTCTATTGTAGTATGTTGCTCTTTACACCTGATATTAAATATTGTTGGTTAAATTTTTAAAACTTCCACTTAAACATTCATAAATTTTAAAAGTAGTGTTTCACTAAGAGTTACAAGAGTTACAAAATTCAACCCTCATGATTTGTTCCTGTAAATGTTCAGGGATTTAGAAATGTCTTACTTAAAATTCTAGACTAACATTAAGAAATCACAAGAGAAAAAAAAGTACCACTTTCTTAAGAGTGGGGGACAGAGGTCAATGTCAGAATAGGGAGGGTTAATTAAAATTCGTTTCACTGGGCTGAGGTATAACATTCATATTTTTCCCATTTTGTGATAAACTATTTATGATAGCTATTCTAATATATATCTGACATTTTACCACCTCATGCAACCTTTAATAAAAAGAACTTCCTAGCACAACATTGAGTGTTATATTCCTGAAGGCACAAATAATACTTTTCTTTCCCAGTTTTATTGAGATATAATTGACGTATAACATTGTGTAAGTTTAAGGTGTCCAGCGTGATTTGATATATGTGTTATATATTGTGAAATGATTACCACAATAAGTTTAGTTAACCTCCATAACCTCACATAGTTACAGTTTTTTTGTGCGACAAAACTTTAAGATCTACTGTCTTAGCACCTTTCAAATATATAATACAGTGTTGTTAGCTATAGTTACCATGAACTCATACAACGAAAGAGCAAAAAAATAAATACTCCAATGCACAGCAAAGACAATACTTTAAAGTATATAAGAAATTAATCTATAATTAAAGAGGTATTCTCAAATACTCTATAAATGATTAATTGTCCACTTTTTTTCATTTTAAAAAATTTTATTGAAGTATAGTTGATTTACAATGTTGTATTAATTTCTGCTGTACAGCAAAGGGACTCAGTTATACACATATATATACATATTCTTTTTCATATTCTTTTCCATTATGGTTTATCACAGGATACTGAATATAGTTCCCTGTGCTGTATGGTAAGACGTTGTTGTTTATCCATCTTATATATCACAGTTTGCATCTGCTAATCCCAAACTCCAATGCATCCGTCCCCCAACCCCTCCTCCCCCTTGGCATTTTCCACATTAAGGATTTTTTCCCTTTAGGCTAGATTCCCAGAAATAAAATGACTAGGTTTAAGGTTAAGAATATTAAGCCCCCTGAGACACATTTTCAGGCATCTAGTTGAAGAACAACATCTAAATAGTGAAGCCACCTGAATGGCACACATGCTGTCAGGCCTATTGCTGAGTCATCTTATTCGTGCAGGCTCTCTGGGGGCACCACTTTACACTAAAATTAGGTCTTTGCCTCTACACTGAACCCCAAACGATTTCTTACCTTTTTAAACATACCATACAGAACAAAACACCACCCAAAAAAGTTGCAAATATTTGTGTTAAAAACTTCTAAAATCTTAAAAAAACCCACAAATATTTGCTTAAAATATTGGCCACAAAAACAAATATTTACCTTAAAACTAAAAAAATTATACTTTTATGTATCATGGCAAAAATGAGGGTATCTCTCTCTCCCTTTTTTCTCTTAATTGACAAGGATAACTTTTCACAGAGGGAGCATGCTTGAAGAGACCTTGCCAGTGACAGCTACCTTTCAGCCAGGTTGCCCTGGTGTATGTCACCTGTGCTTTAGCTTGGCTAAAGTAGTCTCTTCACTGAGAAGGTGTTGCTTTGGCAAAGGGTTTAGTCTACCTGACAAGTAATGAATTAGAACTCATTCTTCTTTAAAAGCACGGGATCCTGAGGAAGCAAACAGGTTGCAGTTATGGTACATTCAAACACATTGAAAAGGGAATGTTAAAAGATTAAAAGCCTGGTGTTATCTGACCCCTAATTGTCCACTTTTTGAGACCAATTTGGAAAAAAAAATCAGATCCCTACCTCACTTGCCAAGTAAATTCTAGAAGAATTACGCATTTAACTATAAAAAAGTGAAACAAAATGCACTAGAAGATTATTGATAAATATGTCTATAATATATATGATAAAATATAAATATGTGTATATTCTTGGGAATGAAGAATACTTTTCGAAGTATGACATCAAAGGCAGAAATCAAAAGGAAAAAACAGAGAGTATCAACTACATATAAATGTAAAACTTCTGTAAATCAAAATTTTTAAATTAAAAGAAAAACGCCTAAGATGGAAAAAAACATTTGCAACATATATGGCAAGAGAATTGATATACCAGTTAATAATGTCTCAAATATCAATAACATAAAGATAAATAACCTGCCAGGAAAAAAAAATGGCAAAGAACTTGAGCCAAATTTACACAAAAGAATATAATTAGCCAATAGACATTGAAAATTAAATCTTTAAAATCAATAAATGAAAATTTAAAAATATGATGACCTTTGAAGCTAATCACATTGGTGAATAATTATTTCCAATACCCAGTTGTGGTAAGGATTTCAGTGAAACTAACATTCTCATTTGTTACTATGGAGATATTTTTACATGAGAATTTTAAAAATACATTTTAAAACCTTAAATGCTGCATGGGTTTGACCCAGAAACTCCAGTTATAGAAAAACTATCTGAGGGAAAACAACAACCTGAACAAAGACTTACCTACGTTTTTTGCATCATTATTACTAACAACAAAAAGTGGAAATAGTCTACATTTCCAAAAATAGGGGATGGGTGAATAAGTTATGTTATACACATAGAATACTCTCAGTGATTTTCTCCAGTGGGCTTATACTGGCTTAACGAGTATAGACTGTTAAGACTTCAGGAATTTTAGAAGCCAGTTGTTGAAGTGTTGGTAGCTTGAAATCAACCATGGTGTGAGTGCTTACCAAGGGAATCTGAAAACGCTGCAAATCTAGGCTGGTTTGATCCTTCAGAGAGCTGGTTGATAAACATCTACCAGCATTTAACTGCCTTACATCTATCATTAATAATATTTGTATAAAATTAAAAGACAGGAGAAAATATTTACTATTTTTTTCTTACGTGAGGATGATATCTTCTAAAGCAATATGCGTAACAATTATTTAAAAAACAGAGAAAAAGAGACTGGAATTTGAGCCATGTTTTATTTTCTGAGTGGTTAGATTAAAAATATCTATTTTATTTACTTTTACGTAGCTAGATTTTCTACTTGGAACATATGATACCTCTGTAAAAAAAATTGTTTGAATAAGCAGTTCTTGATGTTTCTATCTCTCAGTTACTCCTAAATATCACTATGAGAATCCCTATAATAATCAAGAGCAGGAATCAGCAAACTTTGGCCCATAGGCCAAATCCAGCCTGACACCTGGTTTGTGAATAAAGTTTTATTGGAACACAAGCTCATTTGTTCGCATATTGTTTATGGCTGCTTTTGTACCACAACAGCAGGATTCAGTAGTTGTGACCTAGACTGTGTCGCTCACAAAACCTAAAATATGTGCTATCTGGCCCTTAACAGAAGAAGTTTACCAGCCCCTGCTCTAGACATACTTTGGACTGTGTCTGCACAGGCTTATTACTGCCCCCTTTATTGAGGAATCTCTTCTCACCCATGTTCTCACAAACCCACCGGAGTGGATTTGCCCAGTTTCCGTCCCTTCCTCTAGGTCAGTATTCATTGGATCCTGACTCAGGATCCGACTCTCCTTAAAGTGGCTTGCGACCTACTTACGTGGCAGTCAGGTTCTTCTTCTGGGAATTCTGTGCTAGGAAACCAGCAAACTGTTGGCACTGGCCATGGTTGCTGCAGCTAGAACCCAAAAGCAATCTTAAGTTTCAGTTCTGTGAAAACTGAATTTACAGAGGCAGTAAACTGAGCAGAGGGGGACACTCTAGTGGTTCCCCAGATAGAAGCCATGAGCTGGGGGAGACCACATGGTGTCTGAGAGGAGAGAGAAGACTTGGTTCCTGCCTTTGTAGTTCTTTGGTTTTGTCCCTACAAAGGGACATGTTTGATTCTTGTGCAAATGTCTGTCAGAGTCCTTATTTTTTAATATTTTAAAAACACTCCTCTTCTTGAGTTAGGGTTGAATGCAATCAGATGAGCCTTGAACAGAAAATATATTCTTAGAAGCATTTAAGGACTTATGGAAAAATTTCATTGGTCTGAATGATAAAATAATTTGTCAAGCATGATTAAAAACAGAGAGTGATTTACCTACAAGATAATGATTTATATGTTATAACAAAAAAAGTCACAGTAAAAATAATTTTATAACGTCCCATATTTTGTACCATTGTGTTATAATTTAATATGTGAATGCTCACGCTGCACAGTGATAGGAAAGGGTGTTTAAGGCCATTGAACATGCGCTTCATTAAGATGTCATTGGTACAGAAACACTTGTGCCAAAGAGCTTGAAGCTTATCTTCTGTGAAAGTCAGTAACCCCTTAAATGTCTCACTTCTTACCTCTTAGGTCACCCGGAGTATCTAGTCTGACGGTTGAACGTTGGTTGGCCCAAACTTCTGAAATCTTTTAACTTATTCCCTGTGTGGTGCCGAACGCATTCCCTTAATTTGCTCTACTCTTTGTGTATTTCTGCTACAACTAATTTGGAAAGGGAGAAGTGGGGTTTAGAGATGTGAAGATGCAGCTGTTCTAATTGTGAAAGCACAGATAAAAGCAGAGCCACTCAACAGTATGGAGAATGTAAAATGTTCACCCGAGAGTATGAGGAGGGATTTCCCCATTGGAATTGTTATGTTCTGGGTGCCTGCAGTGGACACAGTAAGACCATAAACATACTAGGTTTTTTAAGGCATGCTCCCAGGGTGTGTGTGTGTGTGTGTGTGTGGTTTGTGTTTGTGTCTGTGATTGTGCATAATGGAGGGGAGGAGAGGATGAGCACAAATCAGATATGATTATACTGCTTTTTAATTTTCTTTTTTTCAGAGGTATTCTTTGATACAGTTATAGGGCATCTATCATGCACTAGGCCCTGGTGATAGTGGTGACTGAGCCGTCCTTCCTGCCCTTGTGGAACTTAAAGTCTGGCAGATGAGACAAACACATAAATAACAGACAACTAGCATCACAGTGGCCAGGTGAACAAACAACTCTCCAACACTAAGGGGACCATTTTTTGTCCTATTGGGAGTGGGAGGTAGAGAGTGTTAGAAAAAATTCCACAGAAGTGGGAGTTCAAAAGATTCACCTGGCACAAAATGGGGCGCAATTTTTATGGAACAGCTGGCACAGGCCAGCTCTGTGGCAGTGAGTGGCTGGCACATGGGAGAACAGTGGGTCTGCATTCTGCTGTGCTTTGTTAGGAGATGGAACACAGTGGGTAAGGAGTTCAGATCCGACAGTAACAAGGGATCACAGAAGGAGTAAGTAACAAGAGAGCAAAAAGCAAACCAACGGTCAACAAACTCTAAACCTGATCATTTCCATTACTTCTTAACACTATGAACAAAGTAAGACATGTTGAATTCTCTTAAAATCCAAGTATGCCCTGATTGTATATCTGAACATGGCAAGTGGCATAAGTCATGTAGCGCCCTCATGATACCTTTTATTTCATGTAATTTGTGATGCATAAAGGAGAGGAGGTGACCAACATCATTCATTTCCTCCACAGATCTTTATAGTGCACCTTCTTTGTGCCTAGAACTGCACTAGGCACTGGGCAAACAGATGCAAACAAGAGAGGCAAGGTCCAGCTCCCGGGTCCCAGTGTGTCTGAGCTGGTCTGTAGACAGGAACTTCTCTCTGTATCTTGTCCTGTAGGAACAGAGAATGAAGGTCATGTGTTAAGCTGAGCACAGCGGAGGGGTGAGCCTGCATTCAGCCCTGTGTCTTGTCTGTCTGTTACCTTCCTGCTTAGCTAATAAAAGGAGGAAAAACAAAGAGTCCAGTGCAAGAGGTTAGCAGCATTGACTCCAGAAGCTTTGACAATAGCAGGGAGGGTCCTCGTCCCAGTGTCGGAACCCTTGATGTCAAGCAGCACTGGTGCCATCATGGTGAGCAGCAGCATGGGCGTGCGCGTGTGTGTGCGTGCGTGTGTGTGTGTGTGTGTGTGTCCACGCCACAGCGATGCCTTCTATGGGGACTGGCAGCACAGCACCTTGCTGCTGATGCCGTCAGCAACAGGAGAAGAAGGTGGGTGTCACAGAGAACCCAAGAGGCCAAGAAACACATGGGAGCTCCTCTCCCTGGAGGGGGGGGCTCAGAGCTATTTTTGTAGAAACTCAAGGGTGCTAGGGTTTGGGGGGTGGAGAAAAAAGCCAAGGAACAATGATTTGTGACAATTTTTGTGACCTTATTTTTATGACTCCAACAACCTTCTGAAGGAATAAGACTTGGAATTTTTAGTCTCAAGTCACAGACGTGGAAACTAAAATTCAGACTTGGCCATGGAGCTCATAAGGCTATTGGATTGGGGCTCAAACCCAGATCAGCTTCACAGCCCTAAGTTCTTTTGTCCTATTTTTCAACAAATGATCGTCATTTAGAAATTTATATCATATGACATAAATAAATAATACTTGGAAACCTATTTTGAAACACAAAGAATCAGTCTACACCCGTGATAGTGCCTTCCCTGAAGTGGTTAGTCTAGTGGCCTTGAACAAAGTGGGTTAAAAGCTTTTGAAAAATCTATTTTTTGCTATGACCTACCTGGTCAGATTGGCCCAGGCAGGTGCCTAAATTTTCTTTTCTCTTCAGGGATAGCCCCAGGAGTGGTTCAGGAAGCTAATCCTTACCTGGGTCAGTGAGCTTCAGCCCCAGGCTTCTGTTCCCTATATCTTGTGAGCCTGACCTTGTAAAGACTGAGAAGGAATGTGAAGTCATGTGCCTTTTCTAAGTGGGGTGGATCACTTTTTTAAAAACATAGATAGCGGCAATACATATTAATCGAGAGTGTGTGATACTAGATTGGCTTTTCTAAGAACCACCTGGGCATTACCAGAAAATAACAGATCCTACTGGCTTTCAGTCTCTGTTGCACTCTACTCACATTGGTAGGAACTAAGCAACATTGGGCTTAAAAAAGAAATCTGCAAATTGCTAATGGCAGGCAGGCAGGAGCCACCTGTCTAATTGTATTCAAACTCGTCTGAACTGGTTTCCAAAGACCTTCATCCTTCTCCTCCCCTCTTTGAAAAAGAGCAAACCAGCACTTTTTTTTTTTTTAACTCAATTCTATTTAGGAAGGGTTTTGAAACCAAAAAGAGACAGAGAGAAGGGGGAAATCTGATCTATCAGCTCTTGCAATACCCCAGCGTACTGTATACAGAATAAGGAAGCTTCATTTCGGACTGAGGTTGTGAAGGTCTCAAGACAGCAGAGTGAGCCCCTGCTTTAATGCTGAGCATGACATTTTTGTATCCTTTGTGAGGTGGTCCATATGGAACAGCATAGCACCTAGTCAGAGCTGAGCTAATTCCTTCTGGAATGAGAGGAGAGGGTGTGAACCAGCCAGGAGCGAGCAGAAGCATTTGATTCCACAGGTTTATGCCAAGATGAAGGCTGCTGCCTATTGCGTGATGCTGCTCTGTGCCAGGTCCTCCTAAAGCAAACCAGCAGTACAAGATGACACTGGTGTCTCCCGGCTTTATACACACAATCTCCAGTAATTATCTGACTGCGTAACTGTGCGGCTAATGCTCAGGTGTGTGGTGGCAGTGGGGGAGGGCAGAAAGGTGAACTCTGGGACACCCACTAATGGGGGGATCGTCACTGCAGAAATGTTCACAGCCCTTTGCTGCTAGCCCTGGTTGCTGTTCTCTCCCTACTTGCTGTTCAGAAAACTTAGCCCTCAAGAAAATGACTCAGATTTGAGTTATTTCCGATTGTGATTATCTGAGAGCTAATTATTGCCTTTTGCACCATCGTGTGGCTTTTTCCTGCCTTCCCCTTTCCCTCCTGCTGCTGACCATTTCCCTGTCATTAGCACTTCCACCAGAGACGACAGCAGGGACCGCAGAGGAGAGCATGCTCACATCAGCCCCAGTATCCTAGGGCAGAGTAGTTTATCAGCTCCATGTGCAGGTTCCGGGACAGAAGGGATTAAAGTTCCGAGGTCCACTCTCTCTCCCTGACATCATTTGTAGAGATAACTGAAAATCGTGTGGGCAAATTCTTCACCCTTCATGTTAGCAGCTGCCCATGATGTTGCTGTCAGTTGGTTGAATTATGTGAGTTCTCTTTGGGCGTGTCCTGAGTCTTTTGGTGTCTAAACTGCTGCCAGGTGAAAGGCCATCACTCGGGAAATCATGTGCATTTACAGACCACCAGGGGGCCGGTGTGAGAATGCAGGTCTGAACTAGAATCCAGGTCCACCGCTTACTAGCCGCTAGAACTCAGGTCCCTCTGTGTGGAGGATGTCTGTGGCTTCTGCTAGCTCACTATTCATTTCCTCTCCGGTCACTGAACCCATGGTTGGGTTGGGTGGAAAACAGAAATAAACTCCAAGTCTGTCTTTCTAATGAGGTTAAAAGCTTCAGCTCTCAAAAGGGGATTTGAGGGTATGATGGAGTAAGAGAAATAGAGACATAGAAGGAGAGAGACAGAGATCTATAGACCCCGAGGTTAGAGCAGTAGCAAGACCCCAGAGAGAAGTGGCTGTATGGTGTGTCTCAGTGAGGAAATGTGTGCCCCAAGCATGGCACTGAAGTAGTATAGCCTTGGACCCAAAGCAGCCAGTGGAGGCATGAAATGTGCCACCTCCCTAGAATGAGAATTGAGGCAAAAAGAAGCCACACCCCAGCACTCACCACCCATGCCTTGTCTCTGTATAGACTTCAGTGCAAACTCAGAAGAAATTAGGCTTATTTTCCCACCAGTGGGAAAAAGTAGACTGAGACACAGAAATGAAGCTAAGGTATAGAAAATAGACGAGGTTATCTTTCCTGCATATCTAATTTTATGAAATTATCCCTGATACACTTATACTAATTATTTAGTAAGTATGCATTCTTCTCAAACCATAAAATAGGATCAGTAATTCTCAAGTAACCTGTCTCTTGTCTTTATACATTTGTGAGTAAAACACTCCATTTGTATTTATATAAATAGCAGATAAAACCATGACAGTTAAGATTGTGATATCTATTCTTAAAAACTTTCAGTTGAGGTATAAATGAGAAAGTACCTTCCTAGAAGATGATTTGGTAAAATGTAACACAATCCCTGAAAGTGGGCATATCCTTTGGCCCCAAAATCCTATTTGAGGAATTTACCCTAAGGCAATAATCATGAATATATTTGAAGATTTAATTGCAAGGATGTTTATAATGGTGAGAGGGTTAATTTCTTCCATTTTAAAAAGTAATTTTTATTGAGATATAATTTATTTATGGTGACATGCACAAATCTTAAGTGTACAGTTCAATAAGTTTTAACAGATCCACATGCCTTCAAGATATAGAGTGTTTTATCACCCCAGAACATCCCTTGGTGCCCCTTCCCACTCAAACATCCCCAGCAACAACTGTTCTGATTTCTATCACCATAGTTTAATTTTGCTTGTAGAGATACTATTGTGACAATATTAAACGTATAATTTTTAATAGTTGTCTTCTATGAACTATGATCACCAGCAGCCACTCTAGGCTTACAACTCCAGGGAAGGAGAAAGAGTGAATGCCACCTCGGGAAAGGGGTGGTAGGATACTATCCCAGGCAGAAAGGAAGAGGAATTGAGAAGAAAGGCTGTCCTTCTGCCCTAGTGGATTGTGGGAAATGATGAGGTAAAGGAATCAGGCAAGATGACAGGTATTTCTTGATCATCCCAGAGTGGAGAGAAAGGTTAGATAGGAAGGAATAGAACGCTGCAGCAGACACTCTTGCCATTCTCCAACAAATATAAAGCCTTCCTCCTCATCAACGAGACATCAACAGAAATGATGGTCAGGGGCTTTGGGAATAGGCTGCTGTTTTCCTTGTAGAAAGAATAGACATTGTGTGTCACCTCTTCACTCACCTTTTTTGCCTTGAGACCACTAAGCAACAAACTTGAGGACAAAAAACCAAGATGCTAAAGGATGGCAGTAGGAAGTACAGAAAGAGACCATCCTTGGTGGTGGCTCCAACAATGTTAGAAACCGCTTATCCCTGGATTTCATATTATATGAGAAATACAAATCCTGATTCATTGAGCGACTGATAGCTGTGTTTCAGTTACCTGCAGCTGAAGGTATTCCCAATGGGTATACATCTGTTTCCTATTTGGAACTCCAAGAGGAGATTGCCTTGCAGAGCTCTCTAATCCCATTTGCATCAACCTAGAATAGCCACAGAAGAGTAATGATGCTGGCATGGCAGGGTTAACCATAAGAGAAGCCTGAATTAGGGCACCTTGATTTTCCATCAGTGTCTGTGTGCCATGGAAGAGATTCAGAAATCCTTACTGGCTTCATAGTGTGGTGGATCATTCAAACCAGTGATTGGATTTACAATACACAGATAACTCAAGGCAACACACAGGGCCGGTTAGAGCTCAGGTGGGGTCAATTCAAGCAGCAAGAACTAGCAGATACTAACAAATCAAGAAAAAGTAAGCTCTGAGCTACTTGGACATTGGCTTCAATACAGTATGTTCACAGGGCTTCCCAAAGATGAAAACAGCCACAAGGCAAGTCTGGGTCCAAGGCCTCACTATTTCCGGCTACCATGTGGACATAAGTTATCTGACCCCCCTACAACCCAGGCACTAATTTAGAGGGAGCGGGAGGGAGAATTCTGAAAGACTGAGCATTTGTCCAAAAGGTACTGAATTACCCAGAGTAAATGTTTAACTTGTAACATTAGACTGAGTGTACCGGATAGCGCTTTCCGCACAACTATTTCTCCACCCACATGTCTACTCAATATTATTTATTTTTCATTACTTAAAATATCAAAAAGGGAGAAACAGTATAAAAGTAAAAAAACTAGGCCAATGTTAGATAAATTATAAAAGATCCATTGAATAAAATATTATTTGGCAATTAAAATGGATTAGTCTTTCAGTTAAACAAGGTGGATTGAAGAGCATATTAATCTACTTCCACTCCCCAAACCCCTCTGGAATAATAAAAGACAGGGAAAGGGAGAAGAAGAGCAGAAAAAAAAATCAGAAGCTAGAAAAGGGCCTAACAAGTGGTAACTGACTTTAGCAAACCTAAAGCAAGAGGCATTCTTAAGTAGCAGTGGAGGAAGTCCAGAAATTGGCTGATCTATAATAAAGAATATCAGAGAAGCTCAGGAATTGGAACATCCAAGTAACTTGGAAAGTGTGTGTGTGTGTGTGTGTGTGTGTGTGTGTGTGTGTGTGTGTGTGTGTGTGTGTGTGTGTGTGTGGAGCTGGAAAAGGACAGTTAGTTGAAACACTAAGTAAGAATAGTATTATAGACCCGTGGCTTCTTTTCCACACTCCTTGAGGTCCCCTTACCAGTCCCCACCCCAGCAGAAGACTAAAAGTTCACTTTCTGGAGAGGGAGAGGCTAAGCTGAAGGTCTAGTACACTAGTGGACACTGGACAGAGCTGAGGGCTTCAAAGAGAGTGGCTCTATGAAAGGGTTGATATTGAAGGGTGAGAGTCCTGGCCCCTTGTCACACTTAGCTCTCAAAATGATGAAACTAAGCTCATAACCCCCAGGAAGGAGACTGGAAGTTTTCGTTCTTAAAGTTGATTCTTTTTCATCCCCAATAAAAAGACCTTCAGACACTGATAAGTGGAGGTCTTTCCCTGCAAAATCAGCTTGGAATGAAGCCAATCAACCGAGACTTCCCAGGCGCACAGAGCTTCCAACAAACTTTTCAGCACTTTATCCTAAATTGAAGCACATCAGCCAGGCATTTTGGAGAAATGGTCAATGTTCTTAGTTAGATGTTCTTAGTTAGAAACAGGGAATTCATTATTGGCTCATTTAAGCAAAAAATGAATGAATTAAAATATATTATTGCAGAATTAGAGGAAGATGTACAGGTGGGATTAGAAGCCAATGGTGGGTGACAGGCTTTAGAAATCAGTGGCTACCAAGTCAGCTTCAGGGGCAAGTTTGAGCTCCCACTTCTTGGTTGGTGGCAACAGGCAAAAGAAAATGACTGCTTTGTGTAAATAGAGATAAATTTACACAAATGTGCGAAATTTCTAGCTGTGAATCCCCCAGAATTTGTAGGGAGAGGGACTCTGAGAAAAATCAAGACATCATTCTAATTTTCCAGGTAGGGCCCAGATGGTGTCTTATTTTTATTTTCTATTATTTTTTTATGTCACTGACGTGAACTCTGGTACCTTGGGTTCCTCATGTGTAAAAAAGGAAGTAAAACCAAATTTTAGTTGTAGCTGTCTCTGCAATATCGGGATTTTGGTAATAGCTTATTTTTCTCTATGTGGTTTCTCTGTGTTTTCACATTTCATTATTTTTAAATCAGAAGTCTTTTTAAAGAATTGTTGGAGTTTCATTAAGGTCCCATTTGTTTATTTCTGTTTTTATTTCCATTTCTCTAGGAGGTGGGTCAAAAAGGATCTTTCTGTGATTTATGTCATAGAGTGTTCTGCCTATGTTTTCCTCTAAGAGTTTTATAGTGTCTGGCCTTACCTTTAGGTCTTTAATATGCTCAACATCATTAATCATTAGAGAAATGCAAATCAGAACTACAATGAGGTATCACCTCATACCAGTCAGAATGGCCATCATCAAAAAATCTACAAACAATAAATGCTGGAGAGGGTGTGGAGAAAAGGGAACCCCCTTGCACTGTTGGTGGGAATGTATATTGATACAACCACTATGGAGAACAGGATGGAGGTTCCTTAAAAAACTAAAAATAGAACTACCACATGACCCAGCAATCCCAGTACTGGGCATATACCCTGAGAAAACCATAATTCAAAAAGAGTCAAGTACCACAGTGTTCATTGCAGCTCTATTTACAATAGCCAGGACATGGAAGCAACCTAAGTGTCCATCAACGGATGAATGGATAAAGAAGATGTGGCACATATATACAATGGAATATTACCCAGCCATAAAAAGAAACGAAATTGAGTTATTTTTAGTGAGGTGGATGGACCTGGAGACTGTCATACAGAGTGAAGTAAGTCAGAAAGAGAAAAACAAAAACCGTATGCTAACACATATATATGGAATCTAAAAAAAAAAAAAAATGTGGTCATGAAGAAACTAGGGGCAGGACGGGAATAAAGACACAGACCTACTAGAGAATGGACTTGAGGACACGGGGAGGGGGAAGGGAAAGCTGGGAAAAGTGAGAGAGTGGCATGGACATATATACACTACCAAACGTAAAATAGATAGCTAGTAGGAAGCAGCCGCACAGTACAGGGAGATCAGCTCAGTGCTGTGTGACCACCTAGAGGGGTGGGATAGGGAGGGTGAGAGGGAGGGAGACGCAAGAGGGAAGAGATTTGGGAACATATGTATATGTATAGCTGATTCACTTTGTTATAAAGCAGAAACTAACACACTATTGTAAAGCAATTATACTCCAATAAAGATGTTAAAAAAAAAAAAAAAGAATTGTTGGAGGAAAAAAGAAATATTTTTGGTGGCCAGAGTGGGCAGATGAGCTAAGAAAGCCCTGTAGGATCACTTTGCCTTTGTAAACTTCTTCCCAACTGTTTCTGGGGTAAGCTTCACTTGGAGAATGGTCACTTGTGTACAGCAGCTCTGAGTTACTGCTTCAGACTTTCAATGTTCTTATTAGCTTATAACTAGCAATAAGAAGGCTATTCCAGGTAAACTTTTGTAGGCCAGCTGGGGAAGAGGGAGAGACACACGTGGTGAGAAGCCGTTTGAATAACCATTGCAACCCACAGTGCAGGAAGGCTTCACATGTGAGCAGAGGGGTGGGGTGAGTGGGAGCAGCAGTAGCTCTTGACAGAGGGCTCTGCATGGTTGGCACTTTATAATTCCTGAGGTCAGTCCACATTTGAGGGGACGATCTGCTGTCCCATGTTTCCCACCTCCTGTAATGTCATCCAAGTTCATCCATCCAAGGACGATCCCTCAGTCATCCTTGACTCCTCTCTTTCCACCACCTCCCACTTTGAATCACTCACCGAGCCTGTATTTTCAGTTCCAAGCATGCCTCTGAAGTGACTTTCAAATCTGTCCCATTCTCTGCATCCCCCTGCAGCTGCCCACTTTCAGGCCTCCCTCAGTCCTGTCCTGGACAAATGGGAAATCTCCTAAGTGTCTGGTTGGCCTCCAGGACACGGTTACCTTTTCCAACTCTGTGTCAAAGCAGAGACCCACCCTTTCCCGCAAGGCCAATGCCGAACCCCCTTGCAGGGCCTACAAACCTTTTGTAAACGGACCCTAAACTTTAGGTCAGCGTCTGCTTTGAAGATGGCCAGCTCTTCGTGGTTTGCCAGAAATTTTCCAGGTTTTTAGCACCCAGAAAACCCCTCAGTCCTGGGAAAACCAGGATGGTTGGGCACCCTATCTTAGCACTTGCCGCCTAGCCCCCACTCAGCTGGCACATGAGCTAAAACTTTGCGCTTAATAAGACAGGGTATGACTCTGTCTTATTAATTTTTATCTGCCCCAAACCTGCACAGGATCTGGCATGTCACAGGCGTTGAGTAATCTATCACTCTATGACAATTCGTGATGTCAATAAGGCTACTATTTTCTTTAAGATTTTTGACCTCCTTTCTGTTACTTTCCTCGAGAATGAAAGTTTTGAAAATAAATTTCATTGTGACACTCTTTCCTTCAGTAAATGACACTGGCTTAAAATGGTGTGCTAGTTTTATGCATTTTTTTCTACCCCCTGCCAACAGAGAAAAAAACAGCAATATTTATTTGTCAAAAATTACTGAATATAATTAATTTTATCACAAGGAAGAAAGTAGGCACAGCTCCTATATTCTACTAAACCCAGGTTCCTGTGGAACTTGTCTACTTTAGAACATTTGACTGTCATTCCCTAATAAATGGTCTTGCCATTATCCCACTTTCTGAAGAAAGACCAGATTGGTGAAAGCCTTAAACTTTGGAAGCATGCTTTACAAACTCTGTGACTGTTAGTTCCCAAGGACCATATTATCATTAAAAGTAGTAGGCTTAATGGGAAACCCATCAAACACAACAGAAAAAGCAATATTTTTCTTTTGTTTTTTATCCATTTTTACATTTTAACAAATATTATTTTATGAAATGGATATTTAGCTATAATCACCACTGAAATACCTCATTACTACCATGAATTCTATTAGTCTGTGTGCTTTTAACACTAATGTTCAGAGCAGGGATCACTGGAAATGACATGTACTTGAGAAAATTAGAGAATTCTCCAAAATTAAACAATTTAATCTTTTTTTTCTGATTGTGATTCAGCCAAGTCTGCACAAGCTGTGTTTGGTAACCTGTACTTAATTCTGTCTTGAGATGCTCTTTCCCTATGTGGAACATTCTAGAACTCACATTGGCTCTGTGCACTTGCTCAGCTGAGAAGTTCTTGCACATGTTCTCCAAATGCACTAGGAAGTCCTTGGGACCTCATCTCGTCACTGTTCTTTTGTATGGTTGGGTGTTAACACATACACCCTGGTAAGAGGCTCAGAAGTTTGTAGTCATGTCTATTGCAAAGTTTTTTAGGTCTTCCTGCACACTGACTAAAGACTACTTTTTTAAAAATTGAAGTATAGTTAATTTACAATGTCATGTTAGTTTCAGGTATACAGCAGTGACTGTTATATACTCTTTTTCAGATTCTTTCCATTATAGGTTATTACAATATATTAAATATAGTTCCCTGTGCTATACATTAGGTCCTTGTTTATCTATTTTATATATAGTAGTGTGTATATGTTAATCCCAAACTCCTAATTTATCTCCCCACCCTCCCCCTTTGGTAACCAGAAGTTTGTTTCTTGTGTCTGTGAGTCTATGGCTTGGAACCTCTGCCTGGTGTGACTCCTTCCTTTTCCCCCTTTGTCAAGCCCTCTTCAAAGGAGGAATAGGTAAGAGGACTAGGTCAGCCTAGTTACCCTCCCAACTGTGGTCTGTGTGTGTACACACATACACAGGATGGATGAAAGAGAGGTTGCTGATTAAAATACACTCTTCCTGAAAGGGGGAAAGGAGAGTGTGATACTTTCTTTCCGTGTTCAAGTGAAAATAAATAATGTACCCTTCAAAAGAAAAAAGTCTGTAGCTGCATCTATTGCAGTTTCCACACACTGACTAAAGACTACTTTTTTTAAAGGACACTTTCTGTGATTGGGTTTGAATCCCATGGCTTTTGCTCTCACAGCATCTTTTCACTTGCAACCCCCATCTCTTCATCTTTTTCCCTCTTAGGAGAGGTAGCAGAGAACCCAGCTGATAGCCATTTTATAAAGAACATTTGTTTTGATTTGAGGAAGTGATCCAGCCTGACAGCTGAATATTCCCTTTTTTTAAATTCTTTCCATCCATGTAGGCCTCTACAGGACTTGTAAACTATTAAATGAACTACTTTGTTTCCATTTACAGATATTTGCACAGTGTATGGATGAACTCATTGCTTGCTAAGGACTGACCCTGACCAGCTTAGCAAGGTAAGATGGCTTTGAAATATTAATGCAAATCCCAGGTGATCAGCGAGGTCCTGAAGATCGGAGTCCGGAGCAGACCACAAGGCAAGAGTGGAACACTTGCTGGGCTGGTACTAGGATGCAAAGGACAGCTTCATCTCTTTGTAGAGAGGAGTAATTGACACTTCGAGAATAGTTAGAGTAAATGATGAAAAATAATTGAAAGGCTGAGAAGTAAGAACTCTAATTTAGGAAGTCAATGACATCTTGATGTTCAGGGGAATTGAATAATGACTAAAGACACCACAGGGATAGAGTCAGAAATTGGAGTCGAATCCAGCATGGTGCCATGCTCTCTGTTGAGTCCAGGGACTTAGTGTAAGCTACTTTCTCTGCTTGGAAGTCCCTGTCCCCTCCCTCCTTCCATCCACCCCCTCAAAACCTGCTTCCTAGAACAAATCCGCCTAACCCTGTTGGTCTCAGGTAAAATGTCACTTCTCCCATGAAGTCTTTTCTGATCTCTCATCACCACCACTTGGATAGATATCCCTCGCTTTGCTCCCAGAGCACTTGTACTTTGTCCTATTTTAATAATCATAATGGCCCATTTATTGAGAATTTACTAAGTGCCAGACCCTCTTTTAAGTACTCTGCACATAGTACCTCATTTAAATCTCTCAGTAACCTACAAGATGGGTACCATCATTATACTCATTTTACAGGTAAGAAAATGGAAGAACAAAGATGTTTAAAAACTTGCTCAAGGACACACAGTTAGTGTCAGATCAGAGACTGGGATCCAAAGCCTGAACTCTTAACCATCATGCTATTATAATTGTCTATATCTCATTTTTGGACTATAAGGACACACCTAGATTCAAGGGTAGTGCACATATATCCTATCTCTCAATCAGAGGAGTGTCAAAGAATTTGCAGTCACCTTTAACCACTACCTTAGTTGCTAAATATATATACATATATATAATATTTTTTTAAAAAAATTAATACATATACATGTATATGTATATATGTATTACAATTGCAAATAAGATGTTGTCTGGATTTTATTTTTTGTTGCCTGCCATTCTCTGATCTTGACTTAGAGCCAAATTTACCCTTTAGAGTTTCTATCTTGATCTCTTTCTTATGAACAGTGAAGAAAAATAAATGTTTCAGAATGACTACTTGAGTCTGCAGCAAATCACATCTTAATCTCCTTCCATTTTGGCAAAGATTCGTAAAGCTAAATATCTTCTGTGCAACCTCATATAAAATATACCCCATTCCTCTTTCATACACCTGCAGTAGATGTCACTAAATAATCATACACTCAGACTCTTTCTTAACCCAGCTCTGCAGATAGGCACTATTAATTAAACGGACCTGGCATATGAGCTAAAACATATTTGCCACCCCTCTTTTATGCTATCACTTTCTAACTTACTCTTCCTCCCAACCTTATAGATTTTATAATGGAATGGATTTTTTATTTTGATCTGGGGCAGGAATGGGGCTTAATATTTCATAACTAGCCTCATATTTTTAGATATACTTTGAAAAAGTTTAAAAACCTATATTCTCAAATATATATAAAATACATTTGAACTGAAATGACTGGTTTCTATATAATAATTTTAAGGTGGTTCCTGATACTCTTGAGGCATTTGGAATCAAAATTTATTTTTATCCTCCTTCTCCATAAAGTATTTACTGAGTGTCTCGTTGTAGTATATGGTTTAAGCAAAGCATTGCACAAAGTAGATTATTCAGAAATAGTTTGAGTGCGTAATGGTTTGGGACATAAATGATTTCATACATCTACAGGAGCTAGGAGGGCTAGTTTATAACTGGAGATATTGTTTTATAAGGTGTTATTATTTTAGAATACATGTGTTAAGAATTCAGACAGCAAAGTTATTTTCAATGGTTACATTTATGGTGGCCAGATACTGTTATGCTTGGAAACAAAGCCTTCCAATCCACCCAGGATCTAGGCAACCATTTTATTCCCAGTCGCACCCTCCACCCACACCATTTCAGATAAAGTGTCAGGTTGGTGCTCAGCTGCTGGGAAAACTAATGATCAAAACTCAGGAAAAAAATTCTTTAGAGGTTTTTTCTGGCAGATACCTATAGTCTGGAGGGAAGTGTTGCACAGTGAAAATGATCATGTTTACTCCTAAGCTAAATGGGCATTCATCTTATTCTCATGCCTGTCATGGTGTACCCAGAAAGTGCTAAATGGAGTGAGCATAATGGAATAACTCCCCACCCTCTCCAGGAAAAGAAACTTCTCATTTTAATGTTATGGTGTGTTCTCTAATAGTAATGATCTTTATAGCTTTATAGGATACTCTCAAAAAACAGCACTGAAAGTGGATCAAATGATTTCATTTTGCTTTGGCTATTAGTCTATCTCAGAGACAGTTTACTGTCTCATACGTAATATACCAATAGTGATTATCCCTGATTTCTAAATAACACTATCAGGGATTCAATGACAATGAGAACAGCAGGAAACGCCAAGTAGCATAATAGCTTCCTAAGCAGCTATGTAACTTTCTGTTTCTCTGAGGGCTGAGGTAAGTCAGTGGACTGGTGGACAGAGAACTTTTGTCTTCTGAAGGCTGTCTATTGCCCCTGTAAGAACCTATGATGGAGGGGCATCAGGACCAAAGAGCTTGAACTGGCAACACGAATTTATTTCATATCTTGGCAGAAACTCGCACACCATCACAGTCCAGCGTGATAATGGTGTATTCTTTCCCGACTATGACCCACCACAGGAAAACCATGAGGGTCATACAATGGCCAGAAATTAACTCTTGACATACTTGCAGCTTTTCCAGCAAGCGCTGGGGCTTAGTATTACAGAACTAGAAGAGCTGATCTCCCCTGGTGATAGCAATCTGCCTTTCAATTTTGCTGTCTTGAACAACCAGCTGTGAGCCTTTATATAACATTTCACAGTCCCTTAATTACCACATGCCAACCTCAGGGCTGCTAATCCTAATACCGTTCCAAAGTGAAGGACTTATGACATGTCAGCAGTTAAATGCAGCTCTTTCTGTGGTAATCATGTTTGGTGGAAAATATAGTTCTTCCCAAACACAGTGAATACTAACCTTAAAATGTTCAGATAAACTTTTGCTTGTGCCCCACATCACTGGAGAGAAATAGCTTCTTGTGTCCTGGCTGAGAGGTGTACCAGGGTTGCTAAATATATAGCAAAAAGCCAAATGAGAAAGACTTGTAGAGAAAAGAAAAATGGATAAAAACTGGCAGGACAAGATTCATTGTACTGGTCAAGCATAGCATAGCTAGTCTTTTTTCTTTTCTTGGTGGAAATTGGGCCACAAACACAGCATTCGTAGGCCATGTGATGATGCAAAAGGACTAACTAAGCTTTGCTGATCTTAACATGGCCGCCAGGACAGTGTTATTACTTTAGTGCAGATGCAGGCAGGTCAAGGCACCTACAGGAAAAAGAAAGGTTTGCCCTTATTGGGTGAAACAGAGACATCCATTGACCAGGCCCAGTCATTCAGGACCAGTATTAGCTGGGACTCATATAGGCTGGATTTGTTTTCTCTGCTTCTGCTTACCTTCTACCCAAGTTGGTATGCTACTGACTGCCAGAAAGCAGTTAATCAAGTCTACACTTCAAATGTAGCAGTGTAAATTTAATACAACATTTGTTGTTTGGTGAGTTTCTTAATATCCCCAGACATATTAATCAATCAGCCAGTACTTACTAAACCTCTATTCTGCCCTGAGTGTTTTGCTAAGTGTTCTTGAGGACATGAGACATATGAGATGGAGTTTTAGTTCTCCAAGGAAGTGCGATGAGGTCGCTTACAGGGTTTGAATCCTAGCATGTCAACTTACCAGGCTGATGACTTTGAGAAAATTAAGCTACATTTTAGACCCTCACCATTTTTAACTAGTTTAAAAATGCCTATTGTACAGAGTTAGAATTTCTATCCCAGACCCCCTCTGAGCTCCATACTTGTATATCCAATAGTCGACATGCAGAGTCCACCTGGATATCTAACAGAATCACAAGCTATACATGTTCAAGATTCTTCATCCTTGCCCCTCCACCCCTACCAAGATCCCCACTACAAACTTTTTCCTCCAACTTTTCCCTTTGTCAATAAACAGCATCGTAGTCCCATCAGGACCTTCTTTTCTCATTAATTCATCAGCAAGTTCTATCAATCTTGTCTTGGAAGTTCATCTCTGATCCACCTACGTTTCTTTGTCTTCATTGCCTCCACCTGTAATTCAGGCAACCATCATTCATCTCCTACAACAGCTCCCCCTCTGGTTTCACAGCTTTGACCCTGAGCCCTCCAATCCAATCTCCACTCAGTAGTAAAAGTACTTTTAAAACCTAAATTGGGATTTTCACTTCTGGTTAAGATGTAAAAAGTCATGAATTCCTATTTTTCAATGGTGTACTTAATTATTTTGTGCTCAAATTATTCCAGATTTTACTGGTGGCAGCCTCTTCAAATGACTCCCATGTCTTTGTGACATGTCCTCACTAATTTTACTGAGAACGTCTTTACTCCTTGTCATAACAAAACTTTCCAGGCTCACCTTGTACCTCTCTGTCCCAGGTCTAGAATCAGCACTTCTCTGAGGATCCCTGGTTCCTTTTATTGGGGAAACGGATTAGAGACAACATTTGGAGTGCTAGGGGTGCTTATTATTCTTAGGATGTCATCGTTTCTTGACCCCTTCAGTGGGCAGAGCTAAGAAACATAAAAATGTATGTACATATAAATATACTTATGTATACTCATGCACATACACATGCATAAGCACATGTATTTCATATTTTAGAAATCATGAGTTCATATTGTTACCTCCAATTCCAATTCATCCCTACAGGGTTCATTTACTTCGTTTCATATTTGTATGTCCTTTCTTCCGCAGTGCAAATCCTGGCCCCCCGCACAGTAACAACACATTTACTTATTTGCTCAAGCTTATAGTACATTTAATTTTTTTTCAGAATTATTTAACTCGTCCCTCTTCTAAACACAAATGAACTAAAAGAAGTTCAGAGTTTGTTTGCAATTCTCACCCCACATTCCACTACATCCTCTACCCCACCCAACACTGAGGGCTTAATAATCAAATTCTGTGTTCATAAATTACCTGATTGTTCTCTTTTTTTTTTTTTTTTTACCCTCCCATAAGTGTGGTTATAGTATTCCTTGAAATACATTAGGGCCGTCTGTTTTACTTTCATTTACATTTTAGATTCCCCCTTTCCATCTGGATTGGGTTAATTTAATTTTTTTATATTAAAAACTTTAACATGATTCCAAAGGCTAAAACTGTATCAAAAAGGAATATTCTGACAAGTGTTACTGCCCTCATATCCCTTTTGCCCTGTTTCCTCCCCTACCTAACCTTATAGAAAGCAAACTGTTTTATTTCTGGTTTATTTTCCTTGTATTTCTTATGTAGAGGTAAGAAGATATCTATTATGATTTCTTATTTTTCCCCTCTATTTTACACAAAAAGAAGTATACAATATGTGCTCTTTTGTACTTTACTTTTTTCTCCACTTAGTAATATATTATGGAAATCACTTTGTAGCAATTCATATAGCTCATCCTCGTTCTTTTTTACCTCCTTCTCCCTCCCTTCCCCTTCTTTTTCTTTTTAACAATTGGATAGTGTGGCTGACATCACTTGGTGTATCCACCAATTTTTTTTTTTTTTTTTTTTGCGTACACGGGCCTCTCACTGCTGTGGCCTCTCCTGTTGCGGAGCACAGGCTCCGGACGCGCAGGCTCAGCGGCCATGGCTCACGGTACCAGCCGCTCCGCGGCATGTGGGATCTTCCCGGACCGGGGCATGAACCCATGTCCCCTGCCTCGGCAGGCGGACTTTCAACCACTGTGCCACCAGGGAAGCCCTATCCACCAAATTTTAAAATATCAATGCTTGGACATTTAGGGAGCTTCTGATATTTTGCAATTATACATATTGCTGCTGTGCATAAATTAGTACATATATATTTTCATATTATTGAAAGTGTATTTTCCTAGAAGATTCCTAGTATAAATTCCTAGAAGATTGCTGGGTCAAACGGTACAGGTAGTTGTAGTTTTGTGAGACATTGTCAGTTTTCCCTCCATAGGAGTTGTGTCATTTTGCATTCCAGCTAGCAGTGCATAAGAGCACCTCTTCCCCCACGGCCTCACTGATAGAATGTGTTGTGGAGTTTTTGAAATTTTGCCAATCTGATGGGTGAGAAATGGTAACTCAGTGTGGTTTACTTTGCATTTCTCTTATGTGTAGATTGTACATCTTTTCATATGTTTCAGGGCCATTTTTGTATCTCTTTTAATGAATTTTTGGTTTACATCTTTTGTCCATTTTTCTGTAGGATTTTGGTCTTTTATTCTTCAAATTTAAATGTTCTTTGTATGTTAATGATACATATGTATCATGTATGTTAATGTATTATGTATGTTAATCCTTTATCTGTGAAATGTGTTGCATATATTGTCTCTCAGTATGTTTTCATTTTAAAGATTGTTTAGTTTTGGGTGGTAAAATTTATCAGTACTTTACTATGCTGCATATGGATTTTGAGACATTATTAGAAAGCCTTTTCCTACACTTTGGTTATATATAACCTGTGTTATCTTCTGTTACTTGTATAGGTTTTTTTTTTTTTACATTTGGATCTCTGATCCATTTGGTGTTTATTTTGTGTATTATAAAAGGAACGAGTCTAATTTTATTATTTCTAAAAAATTATCCCATTGTCTCAGCACTATTTACTAAGAAGAAAGAAGATAATCTTTATCTCAATTTTTTGTGATACCACCTTTATCATATGCTATATTTCTCTATATAATTTGGTCTATTTAACCATCAAACTCTTAACAGCCATGTATGGACTGATATATAGGATCATAATTCAGAGGAGCCTCAGCCACAGGATAAGTCAGCACTGACTTGCCAGATCTTTCCCATGAGCCTTCACTGAGTGCATAGGGGACATGTGCTGGTGACTGGAGACAGGGCAAGAGCCCTTAAGGGACTCATATCCCCAAGGTACATGTCCCATTCCCTACATGCAAGGTGGTGGCACAATGAAGTCACTCCTGCTGAGCTCTGTCTGAATTTCTAATCCACAGATTCATAAGCAACATAATTGTTATTGTACTAAGCCTCTAAGTTTTGGGTTAGTTTGCTATGTAGCAAAAGAAAATTGAGAATTGCCTTCTAGTGTGCATATAAGGCATGTGGAAGTCACCATGCCATCTAATAACAAGTAAAAAAAACTGAACAGATTGAAAAATCAACAGCTTTTCTTGGATCCATATGCGAGGGGAGGATACAGGGCAAACCACTGCCCTTAAGATTGGAGAGACAGACAAGTGAATATAGGGAGTCATGGCTTAGCAGAGCAGAGTCGTAAGTGAAAACCACAACAGGAACCAGTGCTGGGGTAGGAAAACCAGAACTGTAATTGACAAATTGCTGGAGACTCAGTGTGGACAGGTCTGAGAATTAAAAACTCCAGGGGTAGCCAGTTATTGGAAGGTCCCTTCAATATTGTAAGATTTACCTCCAGCAGCTTGGCTAGATTCCCACAGTAAATATTGGAGAAAAATCCCCTTATGTTTCTGGCAGAGGAGGGGAAAATGACCCATTTTAAAATATACCAGAGCATTCTGTTCTAACAAGGCCTGCCCTCAGGGGAAACTAGTTAACCAGAGCCTAACCTGTTGGAGTATTATCAGACCCTAATTGACCCTGGGGAAAAGGAACTCCCAACTCCAGCCCTCCCTAGCCATCCTATCCCACTTAAGGTGGGAGAAAAAAACCTAAGAAATTGTTTTGCAGCTCACGGTCTACAGGCCTGGTCTCACTAGAAGACTGAGACCTAATCATAGAACTATAGAATGCTTCTCCTCCCCCCACAGCTGACCACCACCACATAAACAAACTATGGTCCATCCAGACAATGAAATATTATTTAGTGCTGAAAAGAAATGCGCTATCAAGCCATGAAAAGACATGGAGGAAAGTTACACGCATATGACTAAGTGAAAGAAGCCAATCTGAAAAGGCTATATACTCTATGATTTCAGCTGTATGACATTCTGAAAAAGGCAAATCTATAAAGACAATAAAAACATCAGTGGTTGACAGGGATTAGGGGTAGGGGTAGGGATGAACTGGCAGAGGATAGAGGATTTTTAAGGTAATAAAAATACTCTGTATGATACCACAATGATGGATACATGTCATTATCCATTTGTCCAAATGTATAGAATGTACAACACTAAGAGTGAACCATAATGTAAACTGTGGACTTTGGGTGGTAATGATGTCAGTGTAGGTTCATCAGTTGTAACAAATGTACCCCTCTTATGGGGGATGTTGATAGTAGGGAGGCTATGCATGTGTCAGGGTTGGGGATGTATGGGAGTTCTCTGTACTTTCCCCTCAAATTTGCTGTGAATGTTAAACTGCTCTTAAAAAATTGTCTTAATTTTTAAAAAGATAATTGATATACTACTTCTATTAAACATTGTACTGGAAGTCCTTGCCAGTGAAATAAGACAAGGAAAATTAAAGATATATGTATTAGAAAAGAAGTAGAACTTCCATTATTGTGGACACAGGAAAACTTATGAGAGTTACAAACAAAACAAAACAACTTACTAGCACTAGTAAGTACATTTAATATGGTTGCAGAATACAAGGTTAACATAGAAAAATCAATTGTATTTCTATACCTAGCAAAAAAATTGGAAAATAAAATAAAAACATTTATTTTAGCAGCAAAATATCAAATACCTAGGAATTAATCTGTCAAAAGATTAATTAATTTCAGTCTTTGCACTGAAAACTAAAAAATGTTGCTAAGAGATACTAAAGATATTGGAAGACAATATTGTCAAGATGTCAATTCTACCAAACTGATCTTGAGTTTCAACATAATCCTAACCGAAAGCCCAGAAGGGTAATTTAAACTTTTTATGAAAGTACAAATCTAAAATAGTCATAACAATTTTGAAAAAGAACAAATTTTGAGATTTGCAATACTTGCTTCAGAGCTTTAAAGCTACAGTAATCAAGACATTGTGGCACTGGCATAAGGATAGACAAATAGATCAATGAAGCAGAATACAGTCCAGAAATAGATTCAGAAATTATGGTTGATTGATTTTTACAAGGCCTTAAGTCAATTCAATCAGGAAAGGAAAGTCTTTTTAACAAATATTGCTGGAATAATTGGATACCCATATTTTTAAAAAGTAACACAATGTCTACACATACATAAAATATATGTAAGTGTATGTATAGTAATACATAACAAAATTAATTTGAGACAGATAATAGATCTAAATGTAAAAGCTAGAACAATGAAGCCTCAAGCAGAAAGCATGTACGATCATGTGACCTGGGAATAAGCAAAGCTTTCTTAGGACATATAAAAGAAAAAAATTGATAAGTTCATGAAAATTAAAAGGACACCATTAAGAAAATGAATAGGCAAGCCACAGACTGGGAAACATATTTGCAAAATATATATCTCACAAAGAACTCATATCTGTGTATATAAACAAATCCTATATTCAACAACCTTGTACAAAATTGGGCAAAAGACTTGAACAGAGGAAAAAGGACACATGAATGTCCCAAAATGCCCAGGAAAAGGTGTTCAACATCATTGATCTTGATGAAAAGGCAAATTAAAAGCACAATGAGATACCATTTCCCTCCCACTAGAATGGCTAAAATCAAAAAGACTGACATTGTTAAATGTTAAAGAGGATGTGGAGCAAATGAAACTCTCACATTTGGTTGCTAGGACTGTAAAATGGTAAAAGCCTTGGCAAACTGAAAGTTCCTTATAGAATTAAACATACACCTTCCCTATGGCCCAGCATTTCTACTCCTATGTCTTTAGCTGAGAGAAATGAAAACAAATGTCTACCAAACACTTGCATGAGAACATTGAGAGCAAATTTATTTATAATAGTCGGATGGGAGTCAGTACAAATGTCCATCAATAGGTGAATGATTTGTCCAGTTGGAGTGTTTGCATGCAGTTGAATACTCTTCAGCAGTAAAAAGAAACGAACTATTGATACACATAGCAGCATGGACGAATCTCAAAAACACATTGAGTAATAGAAGTTGGACAGAAACAGGTACACACTATATGATTCTATTTATATGAAGTCCAGGAATAGGCATGTTGATAGAAATCTGATCAATGTGAGAAGGGAGTAGGGTTGGTAGTTGTTGTTTACTTCCAAGGAGACTGGCAGAAAGAGAAGTGCTCTATATCTTTTTATGGGCAGTCATTATAAGTTACACAAAACTAAATTAGATCACCTTATTCTCCTCTTTGATGTTTTCAGTTGCCCTTGGATATAACCTAAATGGCTAGATTTTGGGGGTATTTTTCCATTTGCACTTACAGCAGTTTAAAAGTTTTATTTATTTAGCTATTTCCTATGATGGGTTTGATTCTGAGGACAGGGAATCTATCTTGCCTATCTTGTTCACGATTGCATTGCCAGTGCAAGTATACAGCTGTTCATTACGTTTCAGCTTCTTTCTCTTTCCTTCTCTTTCCACCCTTTAAGGAACTGAAGTTAATCACCAAATCTGAACTAGAACTGGTAACACACATTGTTCTTTCTGGATTTAGCTTAGCTGTATTTTTGAAATTGGCTTTCATCACATACATGTCGTTCTGAGGGGTAGGGTATGATGTCCAGGTGAAGGGACTGGAGTTCCTGCCAATGAAGTAGCGGGTGTTTTACAGCAATCCTAACACCCATGGTTAGTCAAAATGCAGTTCTCTCATATTGTAGATTCAGACCTGGTTTCGATTTCTTGTTACAAGAAATTATTGCCTTCCAATGAATAGAAAATAGTGTTTAAAATATGGTCGAGTTGACTGTTTATGTCCTTGAACTGGAATGAATCATCTTAGAAATGGGTACCATAGGATAGCACTAGATGTATCACAGAGAAAACATTTACCACCCGTTCTGTATATAAATTTCTGGACCATCAACCAATTTAACAACAAAGAGAAGCTGTAGCCATGTTTTTGAAATGAAGAACTAAATCACTGCAAAGACATAGACACAAAAGGGCATATCACTGCTCTTTCCATTTTTACACAAAATAAGCATTTAGTAACTGTTAATGAGGAGAATCCCAAAGTATTTTATGTAATAATTTCCTTTAGGAAATAATGGTTCTATTGAAACAACCCTGGAATCTCAGTGGCAGAAGACAACAAAGTAGACAACATTTCTATTCTCACTACCTGTCCATCATGGATCAGCTGGGGACTTTACTCTTCTGGGGCCTGTGTCTTTTCTCTGTGATCAAAGAAGAAGAAATAGCCACCAACAGGAACATTGCTGATTGTCACAGCAGAGAGAAAAAGAGCGAGTAGCTGATTGTTCATTGCTCTCGAATTTTCCCCCAGGAGATAACATGCATTTCTTGTCCAAAGTGAGTCACAAGGCCATTTCTAACTCTAAAGTGGACAAGGCACTGCAATCCTACCATGTGCCTGGAAGGGGGAAAGCTGAGAATATTGGGTAAACAGCATTTGCGATCAGCATCCCGATAAAAGTTGAACCTTTTCTTCTATGACCACCATCAAGACAGCCACCACCACCGTCACTCCTCATGTACTAGTCAAAAGGCACTAAGTATTGACCACATGCCATGTATTGTGCTTTATTCATTAGCTCCTTTACTCGTCACAACAACTTGATCATGTAGATACTATTGCTATCCACATTTTTTAGATAAGAAAATAAAGACTGGAAGAGGAAGGTATTTACACCCAGGTCATACATTCAATAAGGGAAAGAGCCAGGATTTGAACCTAGATACATCTGACTCAAGGACTTGTTCTCTAAACCACCATGTTATACAGTCATTCTAGCCTTGATGAAATGTGTTTAAAATTAACACTGAAGGCCCACATCCCTAAGGCACTCTTAAGAACTTCTTGAATTGAACCAAGGATATGCCAAAATCAGGTATTTGGTACAGGCTTAGTAACACTGACACATCTGCCAAGTTTTTTCTAGGCCCCAAGGACCACATGTCTTCACTCTCCTTGGGAGTCTGTAGGTTTTTACTTCCGCCAGCAGAGGCTGTGTAGATTCTCTACTGTATAGACATCTGTGAAAAAGGAGACATGGAGACTGAAAGGGAACATCTCAGGCTGGTCGATACTGTGCTCTCATGAGATCCTGTCTAGCTGTTACAGAGTGATATGCTTCTTCCCAGGTGTAATACTCAGAAACCTATAATCTGGGGTCCCGGTTTTAAGAACTGTTTTCCATAACTTCTGAACCTCAGAACCAGCCTTTTATGAATGTCTGAATATCTTCTTCTGAAAGTACCTCACCCTAATTTTCCTTTAAGAAACTGAAAAGCTGCTTTGGCCTACTAATTTGGGTCATTAATCCCTATAGATGTGAGCCTCTTGTAGAGAGATTTAGTGCTAAAGTTTAAATATTTGGACTGGTTTGTCCTTTACTGACAACTTTTCACTATATTTGGATTGTATGGTTTTATCTTTATTGCTTTAGATATGAAGTGTTGAGGTAGATATTCGAGATATGTCAATTGATCAGATAGCTCCTGACCTGAGCAAGGTCGACCAACAATTTTTCCCTAGTAATTCCTCAAGGACCTGCTAGCACCCAGTTGGAGCTGCCTCTCTATCAAAAGATTCTGTTGGCCTGAAGGACTGTTCTTCATAATTAAAGATAGTTAATTTTAAGTTCATATTACGTCTTCGGAAAGTCTGATGGCCATTACTTGTCAACAAGAGTTTGTTAATACTTGGCGGTCCTCAAAAGACCAGTACAAACAGTGACCAGCCACTATTCTGTCCAGGCCTCCAGCGTTGTTGTCCCTAACCTCCTTGGATGAAATCTTTTTTGTCTATTCTCTCTTGTCTGGGCTTTCACCCTAGTACCACAATAAAAATGGCTTTCTGGATGCTTTCTCCTGCTTTCAAGAAGCCTTGAACAGCAAAGCCACACACCTCTCCTAGTGTGTGTATGTGTGTATCTGTTGTCAATTACCTTTTAGTCTATCTTGACACCTTCCCCTTGGCTCCAAAATGGAACCCATTTTATTGCCATCTCCAGGAGACACTCTCAGGGGCTCCCCATATCCCATCATCCTCACCACCTCAGTGCACCCCTCTGGACCTCCTGCAGCCAGAATATGCATTTCTTTGCCTCAGGGCTTTCTCTTAGCACTTTGCTGCTCCTATGAGAATTGACAGCCCCCATCCATCCACCCACACACCTGCCTACCACTCTCAATCCATGACTGGTGGGATTTGGTATATAAATACCCAGCTCCTTCACCTCTTGAATGGGATAACTAATTCATTTCCAGTCACCTACAGGGGCAGCTGGCTTGGTAACACACATTTCCCTGGCTTCCTGCCTTTCCTCATCTCACTCCCTTCCTCCTCTGCTGTGCCCCTTCACCTCCCTGGTACACTGTGCTTGCGTCTCCTGTCTCAGGGTCTGCTTCTAGAGGAATCCTAGCCATGACACCAATCAAGAGTGAGTGCTGACAAGCTGATATTGGGTAATTTCATGAAAGATTTGTGCTTTAAAAGGTTTGGTAGAATGAAAGTTTTGGGCATTTGAAGTTTACGTTTTCTCCTCTAAAGAAATAGGGGTGATCTGGGAGTCAGAAGCAGAAACCTGGTCTACAGAGGTGGTCAAAGAGGCTGTACTTGCTTCTTTCCAAAGTTGGAAGGACCCAGAAACAGAACATGTGCTGTCCGGAAGATGGGGGGAGAAAGGGAAAAGTCATTTGTGCTGGTGACGTTATCAGTGTCTGTGTAAGTGTTTAGGTCTTGGGGCAATTTTGAAGCTTCCATTTGTCATTCGTTTCCCCTCTGGTGAGAGAGAACGCACCACGGTTTTGTTTTGAAGCATTTTGTGCTGTGTACAGGTGCGCCTAATTCCACGTATGGCCCTCTGTGCTCGCTGTGCCCGACTGCAAACACATCTTTCACAACTTCCCAGTGCATTTGTCACTTACCCAGCGTGTTTACTACCACATGATTTTTACCTGGGGAACGCTTTTCCAACTCCCCTGCTTCCATCTGCCCAAGGATTTGTTCAGATTACAAATATCTTTCTAGGAAATTTGCATTTTCTCCAAATGTCTGGTAAAATGTTTTCAGTCTTCATTTTTTATTATCTTTCCCATGTGATGATAGTGTTGTATAATGGGCTCTGTGTTGGAATCTCTTACAGTTTGGGGGATAGAATTATCACATATCTTCTAGCATCTTAAGTTCAACACGCACACACCCCATTACTATAGATAGTCTTTGAGTCTTCTTTTTGCCTTTTCCCATGTGGTGAACCTAAGAATAAGTCTTGACTTTCCCTGTCCCCTCACTGTCCCCATAACTATTCAATCAACAAATCCCCAGCCTCACTTTCACCCTGTAAATATCTCTGACGTCTGTTCATTTCATTCCACCTTTAGTGCCATCAGCTCATCCCATTACTCCTAACAAGCCTCCTGTTTCTGATTTTTTTCTCCAATTATTTCTCCACAATGTGGCCAGACTAATCCCACCAAGTGCAAATATAATAATTTCAACTCCCCTACTAAAACTTATCAGTGGCTTCCCTTTCCTCTTAAAGTAACTCCCAAACTCTACTCTGATTTTCCAAGCCCTTCCTACTCATCTCTTTAGAGTTACCTCCCTCTACCCTCCCTCTGGCCTTCTTCACCCCACCCTTCATCCCCCAGCCTTCTGTCCTTCAGCTTAACAACTGCTCTCTCTTGCCCACCATCCCCATCCCCATTTTCTTGCCCCATTTGTCTGCCTCATACTTGAGGCTTCAACTGAACAATATTCCCTTGGGAGCTCTTCCCTGATCCATAAGCCAGACTAAGTCCTGACTATATTAACTATCTTCCCAGCTAAACTGTAAACTCTGTAAGGACAACAATTGTGTCTATCTTGCTTATCATTCTATTCTCAGTGTCTAGAATAGTGTCTGGTATAGAGATGATAAACCACACAGCTTCAAATATATTCTTATACATTATGAAGAGAAAAGGAGCATTACAGCAAATTGAAATTGGACGTCTCTGCTCCAGTTTCTGTCACTTACCAGCTGTGTCACTTTATTTAGTCAATATTGCCTAAGGTTTCATCTGTAAAGAACTTGGACTAGGTGATCTCAGGCATCTCCTTCAGCTCCAGCATTCTAAGTACTTTTATAAACTTTTATATATATAGTTTACATGGGCTAATATAACCTTACTATGTGTAGAACCCAATGCTGCTAAATGTAAATAATTATTTCATTATGTCTTCTTATGTCATGAATGGCTTATGCCTTACTGACTTTCATATCTATATGGATTTTTCAACAAAAGATAGAAAAGATAAAAAGTAGCCATAAAAGTAATTTTTGACACATTCATGGTGATTGTACATCCTTTTGGCTCCTCCTTTTAAAGTTGTTTCAGTGATTGAGAGACATCATTCTATATGAATATTGGTCCTGACAGTTAACCTATAAATGTGTTAACTTCCTCAATTGTTATCCAAGTTCCTCCTCGTGTTTTTTCTTTCATTAAGTATAATGTGTATATCAGCTACTCAATCTTTTCTGAAAGGTACACATACTCTCCTTGCTTTTATACAATACTGAACAGATTACCCTGTAATCTAGTTAGTACAGTGCACCCAAATAGCAAAATATTTCATAGTTCCAAGCATGGGCAGGTGCTTAGAAAACATTTACTGAATGCTTGTTAAATGCTGAAGCATTGTCTCTACATGTATTTAACTTATTCTCGAAGCCACACTCCTTGATAGGTGTTAACCCATTTTCCTGATGGGAAAACTGAGATTCAGAAAGGTTAATTTGGCCATAGTCTCATATGTGGTTTGTCATAGAGCACAGATTCAAGAGTTCATGGAGCTAGACTTCATGTTCCTGAAGAGGAAGACTGTTTTGCTTTTTGTCACCTCTGAATTCCCGATAAATATTTACTGACTGACTGACTGAATGAGTGAACAATTGACACGCAAGTCAATATTTTCCCTTTCACATGGTGCATATTCCCCAGCCGGAAGCAGAGTGAAACTGCAGATACCTTTCTAGGCTCTACCTATGCTTCTGTCCTTTGGTTTCCAGTAGTCGGTGTAGAACACAATGGCATCTTATCAGCCAGCTTTAATGTACACCAACACACATATGGTTTCAGCTCTGCTTTGTTTTAATGCAAGGAAATCAAAACTGTGATTTTAATTAAATAAAACCCACTCTGTCATGTGGCTTTTTAATGGGCAAGCCCACCTGCAGTGGCAAAAGCTAGCTGGTCTTCTTTTCGTAGGAAGATAACTGTTCTTGGTACTTGCTGATCATTGATGATCAGAGATTCCAGTGGCTAGACAGGTGACAGGTAGGGCAAAGGAGTTGCCACAAGGGCTCATAAATACCCAAAGTTTATATTTATGCAGTGGTTAATGAGTTATATATGTGGGGTACTGGGGCTGGCTGCCTGGTACAATGTCCAGATGGTGTGTTGTCCATTTTGGAGTTCTCCTTGCCTCCTTGCGCCTTTCAGGCTGCCCTTGATGGCCACTTCTAACTCTATGAAAAATGTTAGGGGTTGAGAACACTCACTGATTTGCCCCGGGCCCCTCTCCGGGACCTGAGAGCACTAGTATTTCACCTTTATTGCATTCGTTCCATGCTAATATTGGATGGGATTGTGTTAATTTTCTATTTCTTTGCTTGAAGAGATCCTGAAAGTACCACTAAGGAGTATTTACAGGATAATAATGTCACAGTCTGCAGTTCTTCATTTATTGATTCTCTACAAGCCTTCTTTTTCTTAAACTGTGGTTTTTTCCTTTCTGCTTCCATGAGAATTAAAAGTCATTTGGTTTGTTGTTGGCTTTAATCTAGTTTATTATTCGCAAGGTTATTATTTGAAGTCTAAGGGATGGTTAAGATTCTAGCAACAGTTTTGTACAAATAGTGGACACAATCTCTGTTCATTATTTCTAGTCAACTCTCAAATGCTATTTTCTTAGCACTGCCAGGGCATTCGTTTTTATGGATATTAGCGATCATATAAAAAGCAATCCAAGGGTATTGAAGAACAGATTTCATACTGTAAAAAACTGACAGCCTTTATCACATGGAATAAAATAGTAACTATATATTTTTCCTAATTCACTGCTGTTGGTGGAGATTTTAAAAGACGATTATAATAAGCACTTTTCTTAGTTGACCCATGAATTATTTGGCTCTGTTGCTGAAATGTCAAGCAGTCAACTAAGAAAAGGAGTACAATTTAACTAACAAACCTATTCCCAGAGCAGTGCAGATGGAGTTTCTACTTCTTCCCTTGAGAGGCCACTTTGTAATCCAATAGTTCTCACAGTCAGGAATTTTTTTCTTGACATTCAGCCTAAAATTTTCCTTACCTGAGATCATCTCATTATGCCAAAAAAAAAAAAAAAAAAAAATACTACCAGCAGCTTGTTTAAAAAATTGTCCCCTGCAGAGGTACAAACTCTTCTATTTCAGTATATTTATTCTTAATAATGGATTTATATAGGTTTTTTTGTTTGTTTGTTTGTTTGTTTGCGATACGCGGGCCTCTCACTGTCGTGGCCTCTCGTGTTGCGGAGCACAGGCTCCGGGCGCGCAGGCTCAGCGGCCATGGCTCACGGGCCCAGCTGTTCCGCGGCATGTGGGATCCTCCCGGACCGGGGCACGAACCCGTGTCCCCTGCATCGGCAGGTGGATTCCCAACCACTCCGCCACCAGGGAAGCCCCCTTATATAGATTTTTGAGGCTGGTGTCTGAGATCCCACTCCTCATTACTACTACTACTATTACTAGTGTTATTATTATTATTTTGCATTTTTAGTCTTTTCTTTCCTATGGGTAAGCAACATTCTAGATGCATTTTTTTCTGGCTGAGTTTTAAATGCCTTATTTATTACACCATGCTCACCTGTATGAAGCTGTTCTCTAAGCGGTTATGACGTGACTGATCCTGTCATCCTGGATCTCACGCAATTGATAACAATCACCACTTCCCAGTACTAGACTACAGGGCCATATATACTGACTGTGAGCATGGAAAACCTCAGGACAACCATATCCCAGAGCAGTAATTTCAACAGGATCCTCTTTCTTCCCTCCTTTCCTCCCTCTCTCTTATTCTGTCTCTCTTTCTTCTCCTTCTCCTCCTTTTCTTCCTCCTCCTCCATCTTCTTCTTTAAGACTCCTTTTCTATCCCCTAGTCAGTGAGGTGAGATTTATTTCTTCTCTTTCTTAGATTGATCACCAGACTACCAGTACTATCTAACCCATCTTCCATCAATATTTTTAGTACAGAAAGCTCCCACTATGTGCAAAAATGTGTTTTCTTTTTATTGGATGCAGACGTATAGATAGAAATAAAATATAAGATATATTAATAGGCTTTATTTTTAGAGAAGTTTTAGATTCACAGCAAAATTGAGCAGGGAGTGCAGAGTTCTCACACATCCCGTCCTCACCACACACACACACACACACACACACACACACACACACACACACATACACACACACACACGGTCTCTCTACTATCAACATCCTGCATCTGTGTGGTACACGTGTTACAACTGATGAAACGACTTTCACCCGTCATTATCACAAAGTTCACTCTTTCTGTTGTACATTCATAGGTTTTGACAAATGTATGACATGAATCTGCCATTACAGAATCATATAGATAATATGAATAGTTCTGCTGCCCTAAAAATCCCCTTGATATAGATATTTTTATGGTCTCAGCATCTTGCTTACAGATCCTGTTTTCCTTGACTATATTCCAGAAAAATATATAACCATCAGTGGTTTACAAAATATGTTATCTAATAATCTTAACCATAGATTCTTAGAGTCCAACCCAATTGTGAAAACTCAGGGTTTTCACAGAGAGGAACACTTTTAAGGGGAGTTGTTGTCCTAATGACAACGTTCCATTTGACTTTACTGTGTAAAGTTATTGTCTGGAGACCCTGGACTGACCCACAGTATTTTCAAGTGTGGGTAATGCATCATGTTGCAATCACACCCTGCCAGGTCCAGATTAAGATC
The DNA here is from genome assembly GCF_951394435.1 of Stenella coeruleoalba. Classification (NCBI taxonomy): domain Eukaryota; kingdom Metazoa; phylum Chordata; class Mammalia; order Artiodactyla; family Delphinidae; genus Stenella; species Stenella coeruleoalba. The sequence goes on from NC_137160.1 coordinate 48,270,811, forward strand.
TAAGAGCCATTAAGTTTATGGTGTCCATCCCCATATTTAATTCAAAATAAACAGTACTAAGCTATATAAGAATGACATCAGCTTATTAGTTTTTAATTTGTCCCATGATGATTACCTAGATGCTCTTTTTTCATATTTGAAAAAGAAAATCTTTTTTTGTGCCCACTATTTACTGATAACTGAAGCACATGCTTAGCCTGCCTGTTGTGGAATCTGAAACTATTCTTTCTTTTCTTACTTCAGTCTCTTTGTTACGTTTGTGTGAATTTTACTCTTTTAGATTTGGGTAGATTAAAGAGAAAACAAAAGCAAGATGTGGGGAAGAGTTGTAAGCATCTGTTGAAACATTCCATTTAGCCTGGATTGGATTGTACACTGCTGACTTGTTGATGCCCCTTAAATTTCTAAATGCCTGAGTTATTTCTTTGCAGGTAGCACCAAGGGAATCACAGATATTCTAATTTTCAGGTCTCTTTCTAGAGTTTCTGAAATCTTTCATGAAAAATCACACTCTGGATTCATTTCCTATTATGCAAATTGCAACTTGGAGAATGTGCCACAAACATTAAATGACATATTGAATCTCACATTTCATAATTAAATAAGGCACAAAAGCCCAGACCTGTGGCTTTAAGAATGTTGAAGCCTGGGCCCTCTGTGGTGAGTTTGTCAGTTTGAACTGTGTTTGCATTTAACCAAACCAAATATTCCCATGTGGTACAGGCCTTTACCTCGTCACCCACCCTCCTCCCCAGTACTCCCAAGCTGCCATTCCTTCAACAAATATTTACTGAGCCCTTGCTGTGCGTAAGGCACTGTGCAATGAATAAAAAACATCAATCTTTCTGCCAAAATGCTTATAGTCAAAATGAGGAACATATTCATTCATTCATTCATCAAATACTACACAGTGCTATGCGGTGTAAGGCATAATGTAAGTGCTGTATCAGACGTACCAAAAATTGTCTGGCCTGCTGACCCTGGTGTCAAGGGCACCTGGTCAGCAATAGCTGAAACCCTTTAAGACCAGGGTTTTTGACATTTGCCAGGTGGAGATAAGTTTATAATAGATCTTTTCTGGTTCTTTTGTAGTAAAGAATGACTTTTCAGTGCTCTTACTTTCAGAAAAATACAGCCTTACATATTCTCCACTTGTCAGTTTGCTTAGTTCTCTTTAGGATCTACAGCAGTCCTGTCCAATAGAAATATAATGCTAGCCATATCAGTAATTTAAGATTTACTAGTAGTCACAATAACGAAAGTAAAGAGGTAAAATTTATTTCATTAATATATCCTGCTTAACTCAGTATATCCAAAATGTTATCATTTCAATATGTAATCAATGTAGAAAATTATTAATGATGTATTTTACATTTTTCTTTTCATACTAAATCTTCTTATATGTATTTTACAATTCCAGCAAATCTCAATATGAACACTTTTCAAGGGCTCAATAGCCACATGTGGATGGTATAGATCTGGAATGTATAAACCCTCCATTTGAAATTATTAGGAAGTTTTAAAGGTGTACTCTGTATAAGGGTATGCAGAATATTTTCTCTCAAGCAGCTGATAGGAAGTTTTCTTTGTAGGGAGACCATCGTGGAAGAGAAATAATGCTTTCATAAGCCTTTACCCTCATAAGGGGGTAAAAGCAACTTCCAGAATCTGGGCTCCCTGAGAGGTGGCCAGTTTTCAGGAAAGAGAAACTCCACAAATTAAAAGCAGGGTGAAAACTTGCATATTGGAGAATAAAAGAGAAGAAGGATTCAGGAGTAGGGAACAAATGGGACTGAGGGTTCAGTGGGGAAGGTCAGAGACATGGTGAGCCCTGCCCTCCATCCCTTACAAAATCTACATCACTCTAACATGATTTTGTATCAGTGGATTTTATTTCTGATGGCGCCAAGAGTAGGGAGAAGCTTGGAAAGGAGAACAAAGAGACAGCTGATACTTTGGTTACAGCAGTACAGTTCATAACTAATACCTAGAGGAGAGATGTGGCCTTGCGTATCAAAGTGAGGTCTAAAATGAACTTATGGTTACCAAAGGGAAAGGCGTGGGGGGGAAATTGGGAGTTTGGGATTGACATGTACGCCCTGCTGTATTTAAGATAAGATAACCAGTAAGGACCTACTGTATAGCACAAGGAACTCTGCTCAATCTTCTGTAGTAACCTAAATGGGAAAAGAATTTGAAAAAGAATAGACACATGTATATGTATAACTGAATCACTTTGCTGTACACCTGAAACTAACACAACATTGTTAATCAACTGTAATCCAATATAAAATAAAAATTTTTTAAAGTGACGTCTAAAGATTATGACACCTCAGGAAAGCATGTACTTTACATTTTGTACTTTTCCCCTGCATCTTGTGTGATTTACAGTTCGAAACTTGTAAGTGTACATAGTGCTTAGAGATCATTCATCACCCCACCACTAGACAGTATAACACAGTAGTTTAGAGTGAAGGACCCGGATTCAGGCCAACTCATATGTGAATACCAGTGCTGCCCCTAACCTGCTGAGTGATTTGAGAAATAGTTTATTATCTCTCATCTGTAGCTTCACACTTGGTACAATAGGAGGAAGGTGACATCCACCTAATACAGTGCACATGGCCTGTAATAGTCAGAGGTCAATAGATGGTGGTTGTTCCCATTATTAGACAGATCTATGACTTTAACCAAATGTGGTCCCCTGGACCCACAGAAATAGCATCATTCAGAATTTCTTACAAATGCAAGCTCTCCAGCCCACTTCACTTCCCAGACCTGTGGAATCAGGAACTTGGTGGTAGATCCAGAAATCTGTATTTTAGCAAACCCTCCAGATTTTGATGCAAGCTATAGCTTGAAAACCAATGGTCCATAACAATTTCAGATAAGTAAGAAGCCGCTGCATTTTAAGGATCTCCAAAACAGACGCTTTAAGCTCCCTCGGCAGCTTGTTCAAATGTTTAGCTGCTCCTATGGTCAGAAACTTCTTATTTTCCAATATACATGTGAGATACTTTGAGACTGTTAGGGGAAAATTGCAGTACAAAGACAAATGCTATTAAGATGTTACCTGTTTATCCCCAAGTTGAAACCTGTTAGTGATATTTAGCTCTTTCAGACCCTACCTTGGTGAACTCCCCTTAGAGCAATACGTAAAGCAGCTCTTTCCTTTTTTAAATGTTATTGTTTTCCCCTTCCATTTGCTACCTGAGTTTATTTTTTCGGTTATTGAATCTTCCTCGAGATTGAACTTCCATTTTGTTTTCTCATATGCCCATTTTCAGAAAATACTCACTGTATTTTCTTCAGTAGCATTGTCTCTAATTACTTGTACATAAATATCACAAATGGCTTGTGTCCCATATAAGAAGGTAAGCAACAAGTAATTGTTTATAGAGCCAAACACACTCTTTATATCTACAAGAGTAAAAGTGAAATTTCCCTCTTCATCTTTCTGTCCGAAATACCGTGCTCCTTTAGTTGCAGGTGATGAAAGGACAACTATCTGTCCTTGAAATAATGTTTGGCAAGTACAAAAAAGCTACAGGAGGGAACATATCCTAAGGAATATTGTTCCATCTTTCCCTTTAATGGGTTTCTGTAGTTTTCCTTCACAGCACAAAACCATTGCCCTCTTCCCGTTGCTTCTCTTTACAGAGAACATTGACCTGCTGCAGAAAAAAAAGTCCCCTAAAGCACTTGCACATCATAGGAAGTAATGGAGCGAGACAGTCATTGCATGAAGTGGGAAATCTGGAAATTCTTTCCCCTGCCGCCTCTTCCCCACTCCCCCATTTTGTCCCTCTTTGTCCCACCCACCCTGCCCAGGTTTATAATTTAAAACAAATTTTTCCCAAGGAGATCACTTGTATGTTTTAATTAAGATTTGTTAAGTATGTCTCTGTACCCCACACATGCCAATGGCCAGAATTCCTTCTGTAGGACTATATATAACAGACGGAACAACAGGTGTGGGTCAGTGTTTACAAAGCCAGTTATGTGAACACCATTTCTTGGTCCATGCTCCCCCTTCTCCCCTGCCCATTCCCTACTCCAAACGCAGTTAAGATTTGGCAGTTCAGTCGCACTGTGGTTATCCGTTCTTCAAATCATAAGATTGTTTTCTAAGCCACTATGCTTTATTGTGATGCCTACCATTTTCATTAACATTTATATATACGTATTTCAGTTCTAATACCCAGTTTGATGATATTATGATTTATTTTGTGTAGCATACACTATCTCGAATTATTGTTCATGTCACCATCATTAAAGGCAGTTTAGTCTCTCTGTCACAAACCCTAGAATTCTTGGGGTTTTAACAGCTATGAAAATACACGTATATTCCCTGATGACAAAGCTGCACCAGGAAAGTGAATCTTTGTGGAAAGTGAGAGGGACCTTGCTTACTGTTTCAAAACCCAAAACACTATTGTTTTCTGGGCATTTTACTTTTTTTGCCCATCACAATGAAAAATGGTTTAATTTAATTTCTTAAAAGAAATATGAGAAGCAGTGTAGTCATTACTAGCTCCTTTGCTAGATTTTAGTCATTTCATTTTTAAAAAGAATTGTTGCCTATCTGGAATAAAATTATACTTGCATAAAAATTTGTCACATTCTTAGTGTGTTCATTTTGCCTGCATTTTAATCCATGCTGATGCCTCTTGTATATATAACAGCAGACATCCTTTTGTTTGCTAAGCTAATGGTTTTATGTAGGTTCTTTTCATAAGCCCTGATAATTGTTTTTGTCATAGAAACTTAATGTTTACGTTTTAATCTGTGTTAATTTTTGGATAATTAGTGTAAGAAATTTATTAATATCTGTAAATGCAAATGTAACCTCAAAGTTAATGATTAAAGAGCCTTTGAGGCTGCAAATCTAACTCTATAAATTGACAAAATAGTAGACAATTAAGGATCATAGAGATTCTGCATTCTTTTGGTCATGCTGCCCACTCTCAATCTTTCATGCACCTCTGGATTCTCTCTTTCATTATTCCCTCATTTATACACTCATCTCCTTTGTCCCTCCAATCAATATTCATAGCTGTCTAATCACTTATTCTTTCGAGGATTGTATGGGTATGGGTATAGTTTCTATGCATGCCTACTCCTATGCAGGTAGGAGGAATATCTGTAAAAACTGAACACTGAGAGGTAGAAAGGATCTTTGGTCGGTACTTCCCACCCACGGCTTTTTAGAAAGAGTTAGGTGGTTCACAAAAAGCAAGTGAATGATGATTTGACTTTTTAATGGTTGGAACTCGGCAACCCCTTTCTAATTCCACTGCATGTGTAGTTTAAACATACATATTCATATATCATCATGGAATAGGGGGAAACTTGTTATGGCTTTTTAAAATAGGTATATAACTGTGGACAAATCACATAATATATGTGAGACTGTTATCTTATTTGTAAAAGGTGATGATATTATAGCTACGGCCCTTCTTTCAGGATCCCTACAAAACTAGTGGTTTCAAATATTTCCTTTGCTTTGGACTTAGAAATCTACAACACTGAATTCACTCTTCAGTTCCAAAAATATTTACATTTATATGCATTTATATATATTTTATATATCTGTATACGTTAGCTTTATTTAGGTATAAATTATATACCAAAAAAATCACCAATTTTAAACGTACTATTCAATAAGTTTTGACAAATGTATTCAGTTGTACAGTTGTGTAACCACTACCATAATTAAGTTCACTCCATTTTATTGATGAGAAATATTCCTTCATGTGGATATAACATAGTTTCTCTATTCATGATTTAATGGACTTTTGCATTGTTTCCAGTTTTTTTTGTTGTTTTCATGGGTAAATTTGCTATCAACATTTACATACATGTCTTTGTGTTTTCATTTCTCTTTTCATTTGTGTTTTCATTTCTCTTAGATAAATAAATACTAAAGAGTAGAATTGCTGGGTCAAATGCCAGTGGACATTTAACTTTACAAGAAATTAATCGTCCAACAGTTTTCCAAAGTAACTGTACAGTTTTGCATTACCACAAGCATTGTATGAGAGTTCCAGTTTCTCTAAAACCTAAAGGACACTTGGTGGTGTCACTCTTCAATTTTCACTCTACTACTAGCAGTGAGTGGTGGTATCTCTTTGTGGTATAAATTCGCATTGTCCTGATATATCTTTTATATATAGCATAATGGTCATAGAGTAGGGTTGAAACCTAACATCCTGCTTTTTTCCCTATTTATTGCATCTGTTATTTATTCCCTTTTTCTTTTTTCCCTGCCTTCTTTTGGAATAATTGTGCATTTTTATAATTCCATTTTATTTGCCATATTGACTGATTACCTATACTTCATTGTTTCATCTTTTTAGTGGTTGCTTTAGGCTTTACAGTAAGCAATTAACTTATTACAGTCTACTTTCAAATAAAATTATATCAATTCATGTACAGTGTCACAACCTTAAACATTACACTTCCATTTGCTCCATCCCATTTTTTCTCCTCATTATGGGCTATGTTTTCCTGTTTTTTGTTTTGTTTTGTTTTGCTTACCTAGTAAGTTTTGATTGTATGTGAGATATTTTTCCTTTACTTGTTTGGTACTCGTGCTTTCTCTATTCCTATAAATATTCTTGAGCTTTGTTCTTAAATGAGGTTCAATTAATTGGAAACAGTTTGTCCTTTCAGGTCTCATGTGTAAGGTTAGTTAGACGTGACCAGAGTAGCACTTAGTCTAGGGCAAATTTTCCCCAGGACTGAGACAATGCTCTTCTTTGTACTTTAACTAATACCTCGTAACTTATGAGGTTTTCCATGCTGACGGTTGGGAATAGACTTATTCCCAGAACTGTGTGAGCTCTGAGGACTGTTTACCTCAGTCCTTTTGGGTGGTTCTTTCCCTGAACTTGGATAGTTTCATCACATACAGGTAGTCAATACTCAACCAAATATCCAAGGGCAGTCCTCAGCAGGGTCCTCTCTCTGTGCAGTGCTCTTCTTTCCAGTGCTTTACACTGGAAACTGGTTACCTTGGATTTCCGAGATTCCCAGATTAGTCTTCTCAACTCATAAAGACCTCTGGTCTTGCCTGAATCCCACTTCCTGTATCATAGCCTGGAAACTTTCTCCAGACAATAATCTGGGATAATTTTAGGGCTCACCTCATTCTCTTCCTTGTCCTTCCTTGCCTGACATTCAATGTATTAAGTATTATTTTTTCATATATATACATATATGTACCTAAAATATATGTATACACACATTCATGTGTGTGTGTATGTGTACATGTGTGTATTTTGGTGTTTTAGATGGGATGGTAAATTTGATTCTCTTATAATACTTAATATTAAACAGAAGCAGAAGTTTCTCACCATTTTTATAAGATATTTTTGTTAGGAATAGAATCTGGGTTTGCAGTTTTATTTATTTATTTTTCTTTTGGCTCTGAAAAGACGTTGTTGCATTTATTTCTAGCCCTTTGGTTTCTGACAAGAAATCTACTATCATACTTTTGTTCCACTCTGGACCTTTTTTTCTCTCCTCTGGCGGCTTTCAAACTTTTTCTCCTTACTACTGGCTTTCAGCAATTAGACTGTGCCTTGGTGGATGTGATTTTCCTTATGCTTTTTCTCTATTTGGGTTTCATTGAGCTTCTTGAATCTGTGGGTTTCTAGTTGTCACCAAACTTGGAAGACTTTGTTCATACAGCTGTTGTATTTAAATAATTATCAGCTTTGGGTAGAAGGATGGATTATTATTTTTATTTTTCTGTTTCTTGTACCTAGAACAGGGAGGTGCATAATAGGTGCTTGATAAATACTGTGGATGACACAAAATACAAGATTTGTAGCTGGAGACCCTGAGATTGTCTTGCATCCATCTTTTAATAGTTTCACAATCTTGACCTTCAAATTTTTCATGTGAAAATGCATACACTGAAGGAATAATTTTATAAGATGAATCTTTATTTTGCCGACTCTGAGGTAACAATTAACTCAGGTAAGGGTTATTAGTACATTTTAAAAAGCATCGGGTGGTGATATATCCATACCATAGAACACTACTGAGTAATGAAAAGCAATAAACTGTTGAGGCATACAGCAACCTGATGCATCTCAAAGGAATTATTCTGAGTGAAAAAACCTGAATCCCCAAAGGTTACATACTGTATGATTCTATTTATGTAACATTTTATATAAAAATGTATAAAGATGGAGAACATGTTACTGGTTGCCAGGGATTTGGGATGGTTGATGGTGGCGGTTGTAGTCACAGAGGAGTAACATAAGGAAGCCTTGTGGTGACGGAACCATTCTCGATCTTGGCTGTGGTGGTGACTGTACAACGCTAAGCACCGGAGCAAACTGCATAGGACTGTTTACACACAAACACACAAATGAGTATAAAACTGGTGAGATCTGAAGAAGCTCTGTGGGTTGTACTGGTGCTGAGTCCCTGGATTTGGTAGCGCACTCTAGTTATGAAAGAAGTTAACCTTGGAGGGGGCAGAGTGAAGGGGACACAAGACCTCCCTGGACTTTTTATTTTTCAGAACCTCTTGTGTATCTATAATTATTTAAAAATAAAAAGTTTTAGAAATATGTTAAATGTGATGGAGAAAAATATCTCAGGGTCTCGATGTATCATTTAACACATTATTTATTAATTGCAAGGTAGAAAAAGTATCTTCACAATGAAAAGTCTGGTGGACACCACTCTAACCAAGTGATTAAAACTTAGAGTGACCAATTATGAGATAAACTGATACTGAGTCCCCCGATATAATGTAATGGGCAGCACAGAGTATCATCTATGTAATATTTTTGTCAGATGTTCAGCCTGAATATAATCATGAGTAAATAATCAGGAGAATCTGGGTTATAGGATATTTTACATGAAAACTTTCCTGGAATCTTCAAAAATGTTATTATCATAAAAAGTTAAAAAGGTTTGTTCTATTACAAAGGGTATGTTTGTGTTTATTGTAAGTACTCAAGATTCCAAGAGGGAATGCATGTCTGGGTATAACATTTTAATGTGAACAATTAAAACAGACATGCAAAACTCAAAAGCGTTGTATACCTGGGCAGCAGGCTGAGTCAATAGCCTATGTCATTTTTCAGAACTCTGGGTATATGTGTGCATAATTCTATTTTCTGAAATTATCTGAGATTCTTTCTATACTATATTTCTAAAAAATTAGATGTCATGATCAAATGGTTTAGGTCAAAAGAAATTTATGGGCAACTGATCACTCTTTCCATCACTTTTGGATATGAATGAATGAATTCAGCTCACATTTATTGAGTTTCTTCCTAGTATATGATAATACTCTAAGATCTGTAAGAATATAAGCACATATAAGACATGACTTGCAACATCCAGATAGAAGTAATCTGACAGCAGAGATAATATAATTAATAAAAGTATAATACCACTAGTAAAAAAAGGTTTGAAGACTAAAGCACATACTTACTAATGCAACATATGACCCTTGATCAGATCCTGGATCCAAAAAAGAAAGACCCAGCCATAAAGGACATTTTGAGGACAGTTAGGAAGCTGAAAATGTGCTATATCTTAGATGTTAGATTATCAACATCTAAGATAGATGTTAGATGTTAAATGTCTTATGTATGACAATGGTATTGAGTAGGTATTAAGTAGGAGAATATCTTTTTCTCAAGAGAAACTACTGGAATATTTAGGCATAAGTTGTCGTGATGTCGCAACTTTAAAATAGTTCAGAGAAACGATGTAGGTATATACGTGAGTGTATGTGTGTGTGTGTGTGTGTGTGTGTGTGTAGGAGGTAAAGTGTTTCTTTAAAATGGGTATAATGATTTTTACTGTGCTGACTCATAGAATTGTCCTAAGAGTTAAATAAGGTAATGTTTGAAAATTACTTTGTAAAATTCAACACACTCTACATTTCTTTTAATTTTTAATTTATTTGGCTGCACCGCATGGCTTGCAGGATCTCAGTTCCCCAACCAGGGTTTGAACCTAGGCCTCGGCAGTGAAAGCCCAGAATCCTAATCACTAGGCCACCAGGGAACTCCCTCAAAACACTCTACAAATGGTAGTTTTTATTACTGAATGCAGGTGTTATTATTGAATACATATACTTAAAACATTTCTACTTAATGCATGGCCAGCAGACCTGAAGCAGCAACAAAACCTGGGAGCTTGTGAGAAATGCAGATGACCAGGCCTCGCCCCAGACAATCAGAATAAGAATCTTCATTTTAACAAGATGAACAAGTGGTTTGGATGCACATTAAAATTTGAGAAGTACTGCTTAAAGCACCAGAGTGATTGTTCTGTGCTTAGCACAGTGCCTTATATATAGTGGTGCTTAATAAACATTTCTGAGTATTTGGAAGAGCTTTAGGTGGGAGAAAAAGCATAAGTGAAAGAGTGGACATGCTTGCTGTATTTGGGAAACAGCAAGGAAAACCATGCGGCCAGTTTGAAGTCCTGATTCATGTGGGTGAGGCTAAGAGGGTCAGGGGAGCAGCTTGACTTACAGGTGACAGGATTCTAACTGTCCTCATCAAAGCAGTGTTTTCATGGAAATTGATCTCTGGGTGGTGTGCAGTTGGGGACATGGATAAACAGGACATGTTTTTCTAGCCCAGTAAATGTCTTCTTTCTAAGGGGAACTAAACCTAATGGTGGGAGAACAATTAAAGGAAGAAAAGAGGTTTTCCCTTCAGTAGAAACTGAACACCAGAAAAAAAGGTTCTTGAAGATTGTTGTAACTGGGCCACCCAGTGTCCATTCTCTCCAGTGGCAGCGACACCCTGCTTCCTTATTGGGGTAATCACATCTCTCTCATCTTGTGTGCTCTTGCTGAATCTTTAAGTCAAGGTGCTGTGCTCTCCCCTCTCCAAGGGTGGGCTTATGGCAAACACTCAGCCACCTGGGCTCTAAGGACTCTTAGTAATTCAAGGATGTTTTTTTCATTGTTTGGAGCCGATTCTCATTTAAGGGGCCCTTTCACAGCTATTAGATTCTTCTCTGTCCTTTCCCAGGCTGATATTTAGATACCCATTCCCATGCCTTTCTAATAAATTCCCTTTTCACTCAAGTCATTCAGCACTGGCTTCTCTTGCTTGCCACTGCATAGCCCTCCCTGAAGTAGGGGAGGGGTGCAGGGGGGTCCTGGGAAAGTTCAGCCAGTTTTCCATTTTAGACTAGACTAGAGGTAAAAACAGGACCCACATTGGGACTCTACACCAGTGGGCCACTGGCAAGTCTCTGTGGTCACGTCTTATCCCCGATCATTCAGTCTCCACACAGCAACCAGAGCAAACTTTGAAAAACATAAATCAGACTATGTCACTCTTTTGCTTAAAATCCTCCAGTGGCTGCAGTTTCACTTAGAATAAAATCCGAAGCACTTACCTTGGCTCTGGCTCCCTCTCGCATGACTTTTCTAGTTGCTCTCCCCAATATGCTGCAGTCATACTGACATATTTTTCCCATTCTAGGACATTCCAAGCTCATTCTTCTGTAAGGATTTTCACACCAGCTGATGCCTTTGCCTAGACCACTCTGAGCCTTGACTTTCTCTTCCCCATCATTTAGGGCCTAGTGCAAAACTCTGCTCCTCAGAGGGACCTTTGCTGACCACCCTAAGCTATTCTTCCTCTCAGTTACAATACACCCCATTCTATTTTCTTCATGGAATTTATTACTTTCTAAAACAAGACTGTTAAACTATGGACCTGTGGCTTATCTGACCTGCTGCTTGTTTTTATAAATAAAGTTTTATTGGAACACAGCCATACCACGTGTACATCTGTGGCAATTTGGCACTACAATGGCAGAGTTGAATACTTGCAACAGAGACCAACAACGCCTAAAATATTTACTATCTGGTCCTTTACAGAAAAAATTTTTGCCAATCCCTGATCTAAAATGCCATATATATATATATATATATATATATATATATATATATATATATATATATACACACATATATATATATAAAATATACATATATATCTTTATATATATTATATATATATTGTTTTTTACTTGTCTGATATTTCTTTTTCCCCATGAGAATACGGATTCCACAAAGGCACAGACTTTTTTTTCTGTCTTATTCACTACAGTATGTCTAGCACTTAGAACTATGCCTGGCACATAATAGATGGATCAATAAACACTTATTAAAAGGGAGAGAGGAAAAAAGATGAAAGAATCAGAAGAGACCAGTGTAGAATGCATATGTAACTGAGCAGGGACTCAACTCTGAATAAAAGCAGATTGAAAGTGAAAGAGAATGCAGGATTTTTGAGGAGCCAGTCAGAGAAGCCTGCTCAGGGAAGAGAATGGAGTTTAGGTGAGTGTCTCCTTGTAAGGTCTGAAAGATTTGGTCATGAAACTGGACTATGTCTCTATCTATATAATCACCAGCCTGCATGGAGTTTGTGCCCTCATAATCCCTTGCAGCTGATAATAAAGCAATTATCCTGACTGACTTGAGGGGTCCTGCACTTGTGATGGTTAGCAAGAAGAAAGTGTGGGTTTCCCAGGCTGCGATCATAGAAAACACCCCAAGCCTTGGGATAGTGGTAGGCATTCAGCAGGGATACTCAAAACCAAGCTATCTAAGGATAAGCCTTCTCCTACCTATAACAAAGGAATATTTCCAGATGCCAAAGCATGAAATTGGGCCCTCCCTGGAAATAACCTCATATTTCAGAATCAGAGAAGGCGCTGAATTGTAGAGTGACCATCACTGGCTTTCTTTTTTTTTAATTTTTATTTTTAGTGAAGTATAGTTACAATATTATATTAGTTTCAGATATACAACATAGTGATTTGATATTTTTATAAATTATACTCTGTATAAAGTTATTATACAATATTGGCTATTTTCTCAGTGCTGTACATTACATCCTTATATCTTATTTATTTATTTAACATCTTTACTGGAGTATAACTGGTTTACGGTGGTGTGTTAGTTGCTGCTGTATAACAAAGTGAATCAGCTATACGTTTACATATATCCCCACATCCCCTCTCTTTTGCATCTCCCTCCCACCCTCCCTATCCGACCCATCTAGGTAGTCACAAAGCACGGAGCTGATCTCTCTGTGCTAAGCGGCTGCTTCCCACTAGGTCTCTATTTTACATTTGGTAGTGTATATATGTCCATGCCACTCTCTCACTTCCTCGCAGCTTACCCTTCCCCCTCCCCATGTCCGCAAGTCCATTCTCTACATCTGCGTCTTTATTCCTGTCCTGCCCCTAGGTTCATCAGAACCACTTTTTTTTTTTTAGATTCCATATACATGTGTTAGCATATGGTATTTGTTTTTCTCTTTCTGACTTACTTCACTCTTTATGGCAGACTCTAGGTCCATCCACCTCACTACAAATAACTCAATTTCGTTTCTTTTTATGCCTGAGTAATATTCCATTGTATATATGTGCCACATCTTCTTTATCCATTCATTTGTTGATAGACACTTAGGTTGCTTCCATGCCCTGGCTATTATAAATAGTGCTCCAACAAACATTGTGCTACGTGACTCTTTTTGATTGATGGTTTTCTCTGGGTATATGCCCAGTAGTGGGATTGCTGGGTCATATGGTAGTTCTATTTTTAGTTTTTTTAAGGAGCCTCCATACTGTTCTCCATAGTGGCTGTATCAATATACATTCCCACCAATACTGCAAGAGTGTTCCCTTTTCTCCACACCCACTCCAGCATTTATTGTTTGTAGATTTTTTGATGATGGCCATTCTGACCAGTGTGAGGTGATACCTCATTGTAGTTTTGATTTGCATTTCTCTAATGATTAGTGATGTTTACCATCTTCATGTGTTTATTGGCAATCTGTATATCTTCTTTGGAGAAATGTCTGTTTAGGTCTTCTGCCCAATTTTGGATTGGGTTGTTTGTTTTTTTGTTATTGAGCTGCATGAACTGCTTGTGTATTTTGGGGATTAATCCTTTGTAAGTTGCTTCATTTGCAAATACTTTCTCTCATTCTGAGGGTTGTCTTTTCATCTTGTTTATGGTTTCCTTTGCTGGGCAAGAGCTCTTAAGTTTCATTAGGTCCCATTTGTTTATTTTTGTTTTTATTTCCATTTCTCTAGGAGATGGGTCAAAAGGGATCTTGCTGTGATTTATGTCATAGAGTGTTCTGCCTATGTTTTCCTCTAAGAGTTTTATAGTGTCTGGCCTTACCTTTAGGTCTTTAATCCATTTTGAGTTTGTTTTTGTGTATGGTGTTAGGGAGTGTTCTAATTTCATTCTTTTACATGTAGCTGTCCAGTTTTCCCAGCACCACTTATTGAAGAGGCTGTCTTTCCTCCATTGTATATTCCTACCTCCTTTATCAAAGATAAGGTGACCATATGTGCATGGGTTTAACTCTGGGCTTTCTATCCTGTTCCATTGATCTTTATTTCTGTTTATGTGTGAGTACCATACTGTCTTGATTACTGTAGCTTTGTAATATAGTCTCAAGTCAGGGAGCCTGATTCCTCCAGCTCCATTTTTCTTTCTCAAGATTGCTTTGGCTATTCGGGGTCTTTTGTGTTTCCATACAATTTGTGAAATTTTTTGTTCTAGTTCTGTGAAAAATGCCATTGGTAGTTTGATAGGGATTGCATTGAATCTGTAGATTGCTTTGGGTGGTATAGTCATTTTTACAATGTTGATTCTTCCAATCCAAGAACATGGTAAATCTCTCAATCTGTTTGTATCATCTTTAATTTCTTTCATCAGTGTTTTATAGTTTTCTGCACACAGGTTTTTTGTCTCCTTAGGTAGATTTATTCCTAGGTATTTTTTTCTTCTTGCTGCAATGGTAAATGGGAATGTTTCCTTAATTTCTCTTCAGATTTTTCATCATTAGTGTATAGGAATGCAAGAGATTACTGTGCATTAATTTTGTATCCTGCTACTTGACCAAATTCATTGTTTAGCTCTAGTAGTTTTCTGGTAGCATCTTTAGGATTCTCTATATATAGTATCATGTCATCTGCAAACAGTGACAGTTTTACTTCTTCTTTTCCTATTTGGATTCCTTTTATTTCTTTTTCTTCTCTGATTGCTGTGGCTAAAACTTGCAAAACTATGTTGAATAATAGTGGTTAGAGTGGGCAACCTTGTCTTGTGCCTGATCTTAATGGAAATGGTTTCAGTTTATCACCATTGAGAACTATGTTGGCTGTGGATTTGTCATATATAGCCTTTATCATGTTGAGGTAAGTTCCCTCTATGTGTCCTCTCTGGAGGGTTTTTATCAAAAATGGGTGTTGAATTTTGTCAAAAGCTTTTTCTGCATTTATTGCGATGATCATATGGTTTTTCTCCTTCAGTTTGTTAATATGGTTTGTCACGTTGATTGGTTTGTGTACATTGAAGAATCCTTGCATTTCTTGGATAAACCCCACTTGATCATGGTGTATGATCCTTTTAATGTAATGTTGAATTCTGTTTGCTAGTATTTTGTTGAGGATGTTGGCATCTATGTTCATCAGTGATATTGGCCTGTAATTTTCTTTTTTTGTGACGTCTTTGGTTTTGGTATCAGGGTGATGGTGGCCTTGTAGAATGAGTTTGGGAGTCTTCCCCCCTCTGCTATATTTTGGAAGAGTTTGAGAAGGATAGGTGTTAGCTCTTCTCTCAGTGTGTGATAGAAGTTGCCTGTGAAGCCATCTAGTCCTGGGCTTTTGTTTGTTGGAAAATTTTTAATCACAGTTTCAATTTCAGTGCTTGTGATTGGTGTTTATATTTTCTATTTCTTCCTGGTTAAGTCTCAGAAGCTTGAGCTTTTCTAAGAAGTTGTCCATTTCTTCCAGGTTGTCCATTTTATTGGCATATAATTGCTTGTAGTAATCTCTCATGATCCTTTGTATTTCTGCAGTGTCAGTTGTTACTTCTCTGTTTTCATTTCTAATTCTATTGATCTGAGTCTTTTCCCTTTTTTTCTTGATGAGTCTGGCTAAGGGTTTATCAATTTTGGTTATCTTCTTAAAGAACCAGCTTTTAGTTTTATTGATCTTTGCTATTGTTTCCTTCATTTCTTTTTCATTTATTTCTGCTCTGATCTTTATGATTTCTTTCCTTCTGCTAACTTCGTGTTTTTCTTGTTCTTCTTTCTCTGATTGCTTTAGATGTAAGGTTAGGTTGTTTATTTGAGAGTTTTCTTGTTCTTAGAGGTAGGAATGTATTGTTATAAACTTCCCTCTTCGAACTGCTTTTGCTGCATCCATAGGTTATGGGTCGTCGTGTTTTCATTGTCATTTGTTTCTAGGTGTTTTTTGATTTCCTCTTTGACTTCTTCAGTGATCTCTTGGTTATTTAGTAATGTATTCTTTAGCCCCCAAGTGTTTGTATTTTTTACAGTTGTTTTTCCTGTAATTGATATCTAGTCTTATAGTGTTGTGGTCAGAAAAGATACTTGGTATGATTTCAATTTTCTTAAATTTACCAAGGCTTGATTTGTGACCCAAGATATGATCTATCCTGGAGAATGTTCCATGAGCACTTGAGAAGAAAGTGTGTACTGTTTTTGGATGGAATGGCCTATAATATCAATTAAGTCCATCTTGTTTAATGTGTTGTTTCAAGCTTGTGTTTCCTTATTTATTTCATTTTGGATTATCTGTCCATTGGTGCAAGTGACGTGTTAAAGTCCCCTGACACTGTTGTGTAACTGTCAATTTCCTCTTTTATGGCTGTTAGCATTTGCCTTATGTATTGAAATGCTCCTGTGTTGGGTGCATAAATATTTATAAATGCATCTTCTTCTTGAATTGATCCCTTGATCATTTTATAGTGTCCTTCTTTGTCTCTTGTAATAGTCTTTATTTTGAAGTCTATTCTGTCTGATGTGAGTATTGCTACTCCAGCTTTCTTTTGATTTCCATTTGCATGGAATATCTTTTTCCATCACCTCAATTTCAGTCTGTATGTGTCCCTAGGTCTGAAGTGGGTCTCTTGTAGACAGCATATATAAGGGTCTTGTTTTTGTATCCATTCAGCCAGTCTGTGTCTTTTGGTTGGAGCATTTAATCCATTTACATTTAAGGTAGTTATCGATATGTATGTTCCTTTTCCCATTTTCTTAATTGTTTTGGCTTTGTTATTGTAGGTCTTTTCCTTCCCTTGTGTTTCCTGCCTAGAGAAGTTCCTTTAGCTTTTGTTGTAAAGCTGGTTTTGTGGTGCTGAATTCTCTTAGCTTTTGCTTGTCTGTGAAGGTTTTAATTTCTCTGTCAAATTTGAATGAGATCCTTGCTGGGTAGAGTAATCTTGGTTGTAGGTTTTCCCCTCTCATCACTTTAAATATGTCCTGCCACACCCTTCTGGCTTGCAGAGTTTCGCTGAAAGATCAGCTGTTAACCTTATGGGGATTCCCTTGTATGTTTTTTGTTACTTTTCCTTTGCTGCTTTTACTATTTTTTCTTTGTTTTTAATGTTTGATAGTTTGATTAATATGTGTCCTGGCATGTTTCTCCTTCGATTTGTCCTATATGGGGCTCTCTGTGCTTCCTGGACTTGATTGACTCTTTCCTTTTCCATATTAGGTAAGTTTTCAACTATAATCTCTTCAAATATTTTCTCAGTCCCTTTCTTTTTCTCTTCTTCTTCTGGGACCCCTATAATTCAAATATCAGTGCTTTTAATATTGCCCCAGAGGTCTCTGAGATTGTCTTCAATTCTTTTCATTCTTTTCTCTTTATTCTACTCTGTGGTATTTATTTACACTCTTTTATCTTCTGGGTCACTTATCCATTCTTCTGCCCCAGTTATTCTGCTATTGATCCCTTCTAGAGAATTTTTAATTTCATTTATTGTTCTGTTCATCATTGTTTGTTTGCTCTTTAGTTCTTCTAGGTTCTTTTTAAACGTTTCTTATATTTTCTCGGTTCTACTTGCATGATTTTGGATCATCTTTACTAACATTACTCTGAATTCTTTTTCAGTTAGACTTGTCTATTTCCTCTTCATTTGTTTGGTCTGGTGGGTTTTTACCTTGCTCCTTCATTTGCTCTTTGTTTCTCTGTCTTCTCATTTTGCGTAACTTACTGTGTTTGGGGTTTCCTTTTCACAGGCAGCAGGTTCGTAGTTCCCGTTGTTTTTGATGTCTGACCCCGGCAGCTAAGGTTGGTTAGGGAGGGGACTGGTGCCTATGTTCTGCTGGACGAGGTTAGATTTTGTCTTTTGGTGAGCGGCACCGCGTCCGATGGTGTGTTTTGGGGTGTGTGTGAACTTATTACGATTTTAGGCAGCATCTCTACTAATGGGTGGGGTTGTGTTCCTGTCTTGCTAGTTGTTTGGCATGGGGCATCCAGCACTGGAGCTTGCTGGCCATTCAGTGGAGCTGGGTCTTAGCACTGAGACAGAGAAATCTGGGAGAGCTCTCGCCGATTGATATTATGAGGGGCTGGGAGGTTTCTGGTGCATCAATGTCCTGAACTCTGCTCTCCCACCTCAGAGGCTCAGGCCTGACATCGGGCTGGAGCGCCAGGACCGTGTCAACCAAATGGCTCAGAAGAAAAATAAAAAATAAAAAAATAAAGAAAATAAAGTTATTAAAATAAAAAATTTTTTAAATTATTAAAATAAAAAAGTAAAAAAATAAAAGAGACCAACCAAACCAATAAACAAATCCACCAGTGATAATAAGCACTAAAAACTGTACTAAAAAAAAAAGTGGACAGACAGAACTCTAGGACAAATGGTAAAAGCAAATCTATACAGACAAAATCACACAAAGAAGCATACACATACTCACAAAAAGAGAAAAAGGAGAAATATATATAAAAGGAAGAGAGCAAGCAAATCAATAAACAAATCTACCAATGAAAATAAGGTCTAAATACTAAACTAAGATAAACATAAAACTAGGAACAAATTAGAGGCAGAAAGCAACCCCCAAGTCTACAGTTGCTCCCAAAGTCCAGCGCTTCAGTTTTGGGATGATTCATTGTCTATTCAGGTATTCCACAGATGCAGGGTGCATCAGGTTGATTGTGGAGATTTAATCCGCTGCTCCTGAGGCTGCACAGAGAGATTTCCCTTTCTCTTCTTTGGTTGCACAGCTCCTGGGGTTCAGCTTCGGATTTGGCCCCGCCTCTGCTTGCAGGTCGCCCTCTGGCATCTGTTCTTCACCCAGATAGGAGGCGGTTAAAGGAGCAGCTGATTCAGGGGCTGTGGCTCACTCAGGCCGGGGGGAGGGAGGGGTACGGAATGCGGGGCAAACCTGCTGCGGCAGAGGCTGGCGAGATGTTGCAACAGCCTGAGGCACGCCATGTGTTCTCCCAGGGAAGTTGTCCCTGTATCACGGGAAGCTGGCAGTGGCGGGCTGCACAGGCTCCTGGGAGGGGAGGTGTGGATAGTGACCTGTGCTTGCACACAGGCTTCTTGGGGGCTGCACCAGCAGCCTTAGCATTTCATGCCAATCTCTGATGTCCACGCCGATAGCCGCGGCTTGCACCCATCCTGGAGCTCGTTTAGGTGGTGCTCTGAATCCCCTCTCCTCTCACACCCCAAAACAATGGTCTCTTGCCTCTTAGGCAGGTCCAGACTTTTCCTGGACTCCCTCCCAGCTACATGTGGCACACTAGCCCCCTTCAGGCTGTGTTCACACAGCCAGCCCTGGTCCTCTCCCTGGGGTCTGACCTCCGAAGCAGGAGCATCAGCTCCCAGCCCCCACCTGCCCCGGTGGGTGAGCATACAAGCCTCTCGGACTGTTGAGTGCTGGTCGGCAGCCATCCTCTGTGCGGGAATCTCTCTGCTTTGCCCTCTGCACCCCTGCTGCTATGCTCTTCTCAGTGGCTCCGAAGCTTCCCCCCCTACACAACCTGTCTCTGCCCGCAAAGGGGCTTCCTAGTGTGTGGAAACCTTTCCTCCTTCACAGCTCCCTCCCAGAGGTACAGGTCCCATCCCTATTCTTTTGTGTCTGTTTTTTGTTTTTCTTTCACCCTACCCAGGTACGTGGGGAGTTTCTTGCCTTTTGGGACGTCTGAGGTCTTCTGCCAGTGTTCAGTAGGTGTTTTGTAGGAGTTGTTCCACATGTAGATGTATTTTTGATGTATTTGTGGGGAGGAAGGTGATATCCACGTCTTACTCTTCCACCATCTTGAAGGTCGGTCTTATTTTTTTTTATACCTAGTAGTTTGTACCTATTATGAGAGTAAAGGGGAGGGGCAAGGGGGTGGACAGTTGTTGCTGTTGGGGCTATAATTATGCCCAAACCATGGGTATACACTGAGATAGTCCCAAGAAAACTGGGACAGTCCTACAGAATAAAACCCCCCAAAAGCAAATACTTGCATACCACTTACTCTGAGCTAGGCCTGGTACCATCACATTACATATGCTGGCTTTTTAAATCCTCACAATAACCTGGTGAGGTAGGGGCTATCATTTTTTCCATTTTACAGTTGGAAAAATTGAGGCACAGAGATGTAATTTGCCCTGGGTCCTATAACCAGTAAGTTGAGTCAAGAAGCTGACTTAAGGGGCTTCCCTGGTGGCGCAGTGGTTGAGAGTCCGCCTGCCGACGCAGGGGACATGGGTTCGTGCCCCGGTCCGGGATGATCCCACATGCCGCGGAGCGGCTGGGCCCGTGAGCCATGGCCGCTGAGCCTGCGTGTCTGGAGCCTGTGCTCCACAACGGGAGAGGCCACAACAGTGAGAGGCCCACGTACAGCAAAAAAAAAAAAAAAAAAAAAAAAGAAGCAGCTGACTTAAGCCACCTGCCTGCAGAGTCTATGTTCCTGGCCAGCAGCCTGCAGTGGAGGTGGCTGCAATGGGGACACACAGGCCTTCTGGAAGCTCCTGGTAGCAGAACCAGCTCTTATCTCCCTTCCCTTCTGTAGCATATGAAGGCAGCAGAGGCTCAACAGCTGATTTCTGGCCCTTTCAGCTCCTCTGTCAGTGTCCAGACCCTGGCTCCCTATCTCCCTCCTCCTTACATAGACACATACTCAGGGTGGGAAAGTACATCAGGAAGCATATGGCTAGACAGGGCTAAGAATGGGTTCCTGGGCATCAGGACTAGGGCAGAGGGGTGGGAGATTGGATATATGGAGAGATTGAGTATAAAGGACAAAGTCTGGCTCTGGGTCAGGAAGCATTACGGTATTAGTTTGCTGGGGCTTCCATAATGAGGTATAGCAAACTGAGTGGCTTGAAAAACAGAAATGTATTCTCTCACAGATCTGGAGGCTGGATGTCTGAGACCAAGGTGTTGACAGATTTGTTCCCTTCCGAGAGCTGTGAGGGAGAATCTATTTCATGCCTCTTCTTGCTTCTGGTGGTTTGCTGGCAATCTTTGGTGTTTCTTGGCTTAGAGATACATCAACCCAATCTCTGCCTTCATGTTCACATGGTGTTCTCCCAGTACGTGTGTCTGGGTCTAAATTTCCCCTTTTTATAAGAACACAGTCAGTCATATTGGATTAGCACCCACTTTAATGATCTCATCTTAACTTGATAATCTGTAAAGACCCTATTTCCAAATAAGGTCAAATGCCCTGGTACTGGGGGTTAGGATTTTGACATTTTTTAGGGAGATGCAATTCAACCCATAACAATTACTGGGAGTCTGGAATGTGGTGGAAATAGTGTTGGAAGAAGAATAGCTGGAAATAAAGAAGGAAGGTCTAACTGCAAACAACCTGGGGGCAGTTGTTGCTGACCTTTAGATGGTCGTGTTGGGCTGGCCTGAAGACCAGAGGCAGGGCGAGAGTGGTGGGCCATGGCAGCCCACCTGGCAGACCAGAATAGCTGACTCAACACCTCTTCTAGCCTCAGAGTTCCATTACTCTTACCTAGGTCCCACGCAAAAATAATTCACAACTCAGCACAGTCTTCTTTTTAAAGATTACAAATGACTGTGTATGTCTAGAGTTTAATTTTATATCAGTTTTTATTCATGAATCCCATTTCTGCAAAGATATTAATCCTCACTCATTACTAAGTGCACTGGCAGCTTGACAATTCACCGATGTGTTTTTGTGCATTATATTAGAACAAATAAGCTTCTTAATAGGCTTAAATGGCATTCATTCTTTAAAAATTTCTTACCTAAATAAAAGGAAAAGATTGAGGGATTCGGAAGGCATGTGTGATCACCTCTTTATTCTCTCTCTTGTCCTCTTGAAGCTGATTCTACATGTGGGTTGGAGTTGCACATACTGATTATATGAGGAGAGAGCCCAGACACAAAGGAGACCTCTGAGGATAAGACCACATGGATCTTCTAGTTTCAAATGGCCACATTTGGATATTTGGCCTTTATATTTGTTGGTACCTTTGAAATTTGTTGACTGAAATAAATCCCCCAGCTCCCTCTTCCTGCACAGCTAATATAGTGGTGGCCAACACTTCTACCCGCGTATAGATGTGTACCAGGGCAGTAAGGCACATCCTTAGGTGTAGGCAAAAAATGGAGAAAAGAAGCCTAGTTTTCCATTTTTAGGAGGCCAAACTTATTGGTAATTTTTATTATGTTTTCCTCTCTTGCTTTTATATTTAGAAATGCTTTCAGCCTTACCTTGGTCTAGATTATTCTGTGGAATAAATAATCAGAGGTATATACAAACACTTATATACTGTTGCAAGGATGCTAAGTTTGGGATATCTTCTAAGAGTAAAAAATTGGAAATAGCTTGTGTCCAGCAATAAGGGGACTAAAATATAATGAAATACTACATAATGGTTTAATATTTGGTCAAATTATGTTAAGTGGGAAAAAAGTTTAAAATAGTACATACATCACAATCCTGCTTTTTAAAAAAGTGACATATCTGACTATAAGTATTCACAGCAAAATATTAATGGGGCTTAGTGCTTGGAGTACTTTTTATTTTTGTGCTTTTCTGGATTCTACAATGAATATGTATTAACCACTTGGATACAAAAATGGTGGTAAAAACTTAAAAAAACATCATCATAGTAATCTACATATGGACACTGGCTTCCTCCCTCTGAAATGAACTCTGCCCACTACACTCCTTCCCATCTGAATTCCCATAATAGACTGGAGAGACTTGCATATGCTCTGATTCAGAGATGGTTCTGTTGCAAATCAGCTAGTTTAAGTAAAAGGATTTGTCACAAGGGAAGATCCTTATGACAAATCCTTAAATTCTTATAAGAAGCAGGACATCATCTAGAATCTCATCAACAGGAGTTCTTGGACTTGTATTTACTACTCTTTCAGTTTCTGGACTCAATATCCAACTTCCTTCATCTGAAGGAAGTCCTTGAAAAAGTAAATCTGACTGGTTCTTGTCCCTGCATTGTATTGACCACCTGTGTTGGTATTCAACCTGGCCCATCAGCTGCGGCTTACTGGTTGGGATTTAAAAAACAGATGTTTTAGGGTCTGGTGAATTAGCAAGGCCTCCTATCTCTGGGCTAGACCATACTTTGATTCTTTTAATCCCATTATGGTGGAAATTTCAGGAAAGCAAGAAACAAGCCAAAACAATAGCATATGCCCTTTGTTCCCTATCAGTTGCAACCTCCAGACAATATATAGGTATTACTCTGCTGCTTTTTACCTTCTGCCTGACTGTGGGAATGTTCCCTGGTTCTTAGACTTGGGTTCATTGTTTGCTTAGTGATTGGGATAATACCACCAAAAGGCTACCTTGGCATTAGAGCTGAGTTTCTTCATTCTTATTGGACTAATCCCATTCCAACAAAAAAGGGGGAGAGTGTTGTTATTCTTAAATGAATTTCTTAAGGTCAAGATTCTGAGATTGTGTAAAATTGAATTACAATCCCCCCCCCATGGTGAAATCTCATTACAATATTCTTTTTCTTTATTTGGGATATAAAGGGATGAGTTTCTCTCAAAGTACATTAGAGAATCGTACCAAAAAAATCATACAGAAACAAAACAGGGCTTAAGAAGGTATCTTCACGTTAGTCTTTCTACCTTATACAGAAAACTGGGGCTGTTTCAGGAAGGCAGCCACCTTGAGCTACATTATTTTATTTAAAAGCAGTGATCATTTAGCGATTCCTGTAAGAAGGAAGATTTGTTCGCTGTTTTTCAGACACCCCAAAGCCCCTTTGGGATATTCCTGAGGGGTCCCTTATTACAGCAGGGAGTTCCCTTTCTGGACTGTGAGTGCGAATGGAGTGGGTTCAACTAGGAGAGGGTTCCTTCCTTCTTCCCTGGCTGCTGAAGCCAGCCATCACCTCCCCAAATCCTCCAATGTCTGACAGTTATAAAACACCTTATAACATTCAGTTACATTTTGTCTGGTATTGTTCTTCAAAGGATCGGCAAAACATTTAATATCTCTAGATTTTTAGCACCTTGTGGCAGAAACTATATTGTGTCAATTAAAGAAGAAAATATTCCTCATGATTTCTTACAGAAATCTGGACGCATAGCTGATCCTCAACAAATTAGGATATTAGTGAAATTCAGTTCTACATCAGCAGGTTAAAGCAGTTATTGAGGATCATGAAATACACATAAAAATGTACCTTCCAACCTTTTGAAAACTCATGTCTATCAACTTTGCCAGAGACAAAGTTTTTTTTTCATGACTTGAACAACCCAAGACAACCTGCCCATTTATTTGCTTTGTAGTAATATTCTGACTTGTGAAGAGCTGAGTCCACTGACAATTCCCTATTTAAACAAAACAAACAGATGAATAAAAACCACCAACAACAAAAGACCAACTTCTGGCAAACCGTCTCTTAAATCACTGCAGCTTACAAGACCTGAAAAGAAACAAAAACACTGGCACTAAACAATAGCTTTCTTGGTTGACATGGAAATGCTGACTGACCACTGGCACAATAGACCCTGCCCAGCACAAGTCTTTGATTTCATTTTCAGTGACAGAACCAATTCAGAATTCCCAACATGGCCAGTCACTTTGTCCCCCGCTATACTGAAATGGCAGAGGTCTTCCTAAGGCAGGACCTTCCTCAAATTCATGGTCTAGTTGCATAGATGATATCTGGTCTTGAAAAAATTTCCTTCCAATATTTGGATCTTACCTTCTCAATATGTAAATAGAGGTTGTAATATGTCATCTGGACAATACAGGCAATATAACCATTCAAAGATTAATTACAGCATTGTTGCAAGGATTAAATAATATAACGTGAACATGTTTGTAAACTGTGATATATTGTTGACAATATTAGTAATATATGATTGTTAGTCGTTTTCTTATAAGGCAGATATGGATACAGTCATCTCAGAAACTCTCTTGCTTATAAGGAATTAGTCATGCAGCTATTTTCATAAGAAGAAAAATTCATGTCATAAGATATTATTAGTGAAATACAGCTACTGGAATATAATATATCCTTTTGCCCTCATAACAACTGTGTGTCTCAGGTATGTACTATCATTTATCACTGTTTTACAGATCAGGAAACTGAGGTCACACCTCTGGTAAATGATAAAGTTAAGACTTATGCCTTTCTTTAATGCCAAAGCCCTAATCTGTGTTCTTAAACACAAACAAGCTTGATGACAAGTTCTCAGACTGTGACTGAATGAGTGAGAAATGCCAGTCCTAAGACAAATACTTGGGAAAAGTTACCAGTGCAAACTGGGATTAGAAAGGAATAGTTCTTTTCCCTCCTGGATGTTTACACGGGTAGTTGGTCCATTCATGGGCAGCAAAACACAGGAAATCTGTCATGAGTTGTTGGGATTTAAGGGAGCCCATGATTGACTCATGTGTTGTTTCTGTACTGTGCTTTCCAATTATATTTTTAAACAGAAGCTACTGTTATGTACTTTTCTCTCTCTCAGGAGTTCACAAACAAGTTTTTAATTTTAAGGTCACAGTGGAGGTCACTCTCAAGGTATGGGAAATTCCCCATTCCCATGGCTGTGTCTGGACACAATTTCGTTCTCCCGCAGGGCATTCTGGAATGTAGAACCACAGGCTGGACAGGCAAAGTGAGACACAGAACAAGGCTGCAGAAATGTGCTCGGTAGGGAACATGTTTCTTCTATTTCAATATTAAAATGGGAAAATAGAAAATGTGGAAAATAAAAAGTTTGAGGAGAAAGGTGCTATCTCTACATGTATCTGAGAGGAGAAAGGAGAACCTCATTTTCACTTAGAAAATTAGCTCTTCACTTCCTCGGATCTTATTAAATAGATTATAACCTTTTATCAGCAAATAGTCAAGGGAGAATCTGAATAACGCTTGTCCCAGAAAAAGGCACTAAGACACCTGACTTCACTAGATTTATGAGCTCAGCTAATATTGATGTAGATGAAATTAATCCAGATTATTGATATCTTAATAATAATGATGGCAGCAGGAAAGTAACTGGGGTCTCTTATGGAAAGATCTGGAGGTATCCTAAACCTTTCTAACTTCCTGGAAAAAACAGGGACCAATCAGTACCACCGAACGTGGTTGTGAATCTTATAAAGTAACACCCTTGACTTATGCCTCCAGGACTGTCCATTAGCTCAGCAACCGCATACCCAGGCAGGGCAAACACTCTAATCAAGGGCTTGTCCTCTGACTACAGATTTCTTTCAATACCCATGATACCTCGTTTAGGTCACTCTCTCCCTCTTTACTTCCTTTCTGAATGGAGGTTAACTACATAAACAGGCTTGTTGTTTGTTGAGGCTTTCAGGCCCAGTAAATCACTCTCCTATTTTTGCTTCAGGTTTACAGACTTGTGGTGTGATGTCTCACATGGACTTGACTAAGTGATTTTAAAAACCAAGATTGCTGAAATTTGACCCAAGTAAAAACAAGTCCCCCCCCACCAAACCCCCCCCAAAACAAAAAACCCTCAGCATTCTTTGTGAAATGCCAGCCAGTCAGCTCTAATCTGAATGAGCCCATGGTAAATTACGCACCTGTTTTCACTTACATGACATTAAAAAACACTTACACATCATTACATTTTTGTATCATATTAGTGAAAATGGATGCTAATGCAATATGAGACAAACAGTGCTAATGAGATGGAAGGTTGCACCTATGTTGCCCCGTTTGGATTACCGTGGCCCTGATCAATTTTTGGTCATTTTATGGAACTCTTTGGACCTTGTTGTCTGGACAAAGAACAGAATGAGACCTTGGCTGCCAGCACCTGCAGTTTCTTCACACACTTGGTATTCTTCTCAGCAAAGTTAGGCTGAATCACTGCAAGGTGCTGGAACTTTATGAGCTCAGTGGAAATCAGGTTGATATTTTTCTTGTGGTCACTTGAAAAATACAATTACTACGAACACACCTATAGCGTTTGCACCTTTAGGTTTCGAAAGTATAATCAGTATGTGGCTAGAATATTTATTTCTAAAGGCAGTCGTTTCCATTTAGGCTTATGAACTATCCCTCAAATTACACTCAGATTGGGATCATCTTCAGAAATCTAATGGCAGGCCACATTGCACCTTCAACAATAACTGTCAGCTGCACAAACAAAATCCATACTTTCCTAAGAGAAAATTGATACGATGAACAGGGAAAAAACCCTCACTTTGTTTAATCTGCTTCATATTTGTTAAAATGTATTGGGTACCATCCCCCTCATCAACCAAACCCCGTGAAAAGATATAAGAGAACCATGACAGTTTAGTTTCAATAAGCTGTGTTTAAACAAGTGCTCTGGTGTGTTTATCCAATGTTTGAGAAGGTTGCAGGAAGCATGGGTGAATGATCACGGAATATGGTGCCCTGTCTCATAACTTAGACTCCACCAGATGGCCAGGAAGGGGGTCCACAGGCAGTAGAGAGAGTGGAAGGACTCTGGTAGACAGAAAGAGTTTGTCTCCTTGCAATATTTTTCTAAAAGGAAAGCCTCAATCATATTTTCTTCATTGATGGAGCCCCAGTATTCACCACATTTTCTAGGCACAGAGTAACTGTTTAAAAAATTTTGGAATTATGTTATTTCTCACTAAAGTGGCTGTAGGCATCTCCAGGAACCATCCATCTGAGAATTAGGAGACAGCAACTGCAAGATGTAAGCCTCCGTATCATCTCAAGCTCATGTTTACAACACCCTGAATTCCGTTATCACCTTCTCTACAAAGCTTTAGCAGATCCTACTCTCTGTCCCATCAGGATTGTTTGCTTATTCATTTATTATAGCATTTACCTTATTCTGATTCATATTGTAACTTTTATTTATCCCTGTCACTGGCTAGACTGAAATCACCTTGGTGGTACTATTCGTCATGGCTGTCCACAAAAGGTAGGTCAGTGCTAGGTACCCACTAAAGGTTGTTTTTTGTTGACTGCTGATTCCCTGAAGAAGAAAATAGCAAAATGACCTGTGATAAAGCAAAGCTGAGTCTTAGTAGCATGTCTGAACAAAAAGAACAAAAGTGAGATATTTACAAGGTTTCTGGGGTAAAGGGGAAGTACTTAGGGAGGTGATGTTGGTTGGGGAGCGTGACCCGATTAGGGTTGGGCAGGCTTGGTGACATAATAAGTTAGGACTGGTGGACATATCATGGCAAGAGTTTCTAAGAAAATCTTGTGTAAATATTTCTTTGATGAACCCTGAGAATGGGATACTTACTCTAAGAGGGGCTAGTTGATAGGCCATTAGTCTATTGTTTAGAAAAAAGAATTTGGGGGACACTTCTGAAACAAAACAAAATTCCAGACAGTGGAATAGTAGAGGCAGATTAATGTGGATGGAGAACTGTATGGCTACAGATGGTGTAAGTTCTCAGTATATGTTTAGAAGGTTGCTCTCAAAATTAAATTTTTCTTTTTTACCCCTAACTTTAAAAATTCCAGTTTCACCCAGTTCCTTAAAAGAAAGAAAAATAAGCAAAAATCATAGTGGTAGTCAAAAGAAGACTCTCCCTTTCTCTAAACTTAAATTTTCCACAAGAAGAAGAAGAGAGTGGAAAATATAAAGGTGAGAGAGGGAGCAGTAATGAGGTAAGAGGAACAAAATAAGTCAGATTTTTGGCCTGCCAATGTCCTTTATTATGTCAATTTAAATAATATTAAGACTATTTTTGGTAAAGCAGTAGTACTTATTTGATCACCAGCCTAAAACTTAGTATCAGAAGAGAGTAGAATACCTATACAAAATGTCAATGAAGGAATTCAGAGAGAAGTAAAGCAAGCAAATAAGCAAACAAACCAAGCTCTACATATGTGCTATTCCTGAGTCTACGTGCTTGGAAGAGACTAAGTGCTAGCTTATAGTAAGTGCTCAGTTAATGACTAATAAATGATCATTTTTTGAAACAGGGATTTAAGTTAACATGAATCACCTGATGCTTAGAAATGTCACATACGGCTTCTGAATAATTTGTAGTTAAGTCTACAGGGAGTGCATACAATTATATAGGGGTGTGGGGTGATAGGGTAGAGAAGAAAGCCAGGAAAATTATTCCCTTCCTCCCCAGGTCTGACAAGTTAATGTCAGAACCAGAATTTCCGTAGCAATAGGATGGGTTGGACCAGGAGTGGCCTGCCTGGTGGGGTCGGGTTAAAACTGGGGTTTTAGCTATGTTCTGAGGGTCTGGATAACAAGGATACACAGCTGCAAGGTCAGTGAGAACATGAGTGGACCATTCAATATCGTGAACCTAGATGTGGAAAGATACACACAACTTTCACTCCTAGGTTCAATGGAGGAACCAGGTACTTCATTCTAAAGAGCAGAATTGAAAGGATCCAGGAGGTAGTACAGAAAGAGGGAAACCAGTAAAACATGCTCACCAGACCTAGGATGTAAAGAAGAGGCAAAGGTCATCAGATAGTAGTGAACACGATCTCAAAGCTAAGAACAGCATCTGGGCAGTAGGCTGGGGGAGCCCATCATCAGAGTTGTCCAAGTCTGAGCCTGCAAGGTCAGAGGCAGAGACGCTTTACCTATTCCTCTCTGAGGGGCCAGAGAGAAAGATTCTCAGAAAAGTTCTTCTGTGTCAGACAAGCACTTCAGGAGGGCAACGTCCTGGTGCCTTTTAGATTTGTTTGACTCTTGGCTCTGCCTCTCCCTGTCACAGGTTGGGTTCCCCAAAAATCAGATGCTGAGGTAGATTCAGGAACACAAATGGCTTATTGGGGAGTAATATCCATGAAAGGAAAAGGGAAGGAAGCAGGACTGGGCAGGGGGATCTATAGCTCCATGAACTAAGTCTCTGCCAGCCCAAAGGGGAGCTGCAGAGCAAAGATTGCCCATTAGAGGAGGTCTGCATTGAGCAGAAATGGCCTGGTTCTTGTGCCAGCACTTTCTTCAGTCGTTAGCTGGAGGCCTCTTCAAGAAGGAGGTGACCACAGCTTGAAAGCTGAGGCAGATCCTGAAGGTGTTAACATCTGGAAACTGTGCCCTAATGGCTCCTTAAAGCTGGACAGCTTTGAGTCTTGAAGGGGCATCTGAGTGGCACATCTCCATATCTTCCATAGTCTACCCCTTGTTCTGCGCTGATTCACTTCTCTATATGCTTTCTGGGAGCAGAACCTCCAGGGCTCTGATGGGGCTCTACTCCCAATGGGAAATTAAAGAAGGGAGGTTTGTGGGATGCCCCATTGCTGCAGTCTGTCTCGGGCCTCAACAGTACTCATGGTATCCTCCCCACCTCCCCAGTTTGGTCCACTGTTCTAACATTCTCCTCACCCTTAGTACAGCCTCTGCTGATTTCACGTAGCTTACCTGGTGTTAATGACCAAACCCTCATTCCTGAAGAGTCTGAGATTCTGGAAACCATCACCTTTTCAGGCTGGGGTAGCTGCACTTGCCCATTTATTTTTGCAATTGGACAAGGAAATACCGAGAGGCACCCAAGTGGGTCACACACACATTTGTCTACCTGCATTGTGTAACAGTAGCCCTTCCTCTTTCTGCTGAGTAAGGTCAATTGTCCCTGAGGGAATGGTGACTCCTTCTCTTGCCTACTGGTTCCTGGGCACAAGGAAGCCAAAGTGCCCAGGCAGCAGCCTTGGCACCTTTGTTGTGTCCCCTGGACAGAGTCGACACTTTTCGAGAGGAAGACCGCTAACCCTACAGAGCCCAGAGCTGCAGAGACCAAAGCTCAAGTCTCCCTGTGGGTCACTGAGAGTGATAGTGAGTGGAGCCACTCCTGCTTTGACTCCTTGGTTCCCAGACCCAGGCATTCTTCCTAGTGCAACACTGTGCCACATAAAGTCTCTGATTCAGTGCAGATACCATGCTCTGAAAGATGGCATCTCCTACTCATAATTTACTACCACCATGATGATGTTTTGCCTGCACTTGCAGCAGATCATTCCAACACCCTGTCTGGCCAGCACTTCTGGGTAATATAGTATATGGTGCTTCCAGTGGCCCTAGGGTCATAGGCTCACCTTTGTACCTCTATTGCTGAAAAGTATGTACCCTGGCGAGCTTCTGTGTCATGTGAGATTTTATCCCTGGGGTCAGGCATGCCATGAGGCCCTGGATTGTTGGTGCTGGCTGAGGCCCTAGGCGCAGAAAAAGCAAATCTATCCTTATAATAGGCACCTTTTCCTATGAAAGTGAGCTGCTGGTCCTCTCATGATGGAAGGGGACTGATGTATTCAACTTGTCACCAAGGGGTCAATGGGTCTGGCAGGGAATGGTATCGGCTGGGAACTCAGCATTTTTCAGTAGGGCTGGCAGGTTGGAAATTCGGAGGTGGCGGTAGCTGGATTAGCCTTGGTAAGTGGGAGTTCATGATGTTGAGTTCATGCTTACCTTCTATCTCTGCTGCCATGGCTACTTTATATGCTCCTTCTGCCTGGACTACGGTGGCCACTGACAAAAGCTCACCAGCATTGCCTGTCCAAGGCCATTTTGTCTATTTTGTCTGTGTAGTTGTTTAGTGCCTTTTCTCTAGGGGATGGTTTCTGCTGAGCATTAACATGTGATATAGAGATCTTCTCATTTCATGTCCACTTCTGTACGTCTGTGTATATGGCTCTGGGTCCCTTTGGAGAAGGACTGGGCAGATCATTGCAGTGTAAACTTGCAGTTTTTGCAGTGTTTTTCCCCTGGAGATCTAGCCACATCTTCAGTTGTGGTTTCCAGGGCTGAATACTGGCTCTGGTCCGAAAACAATTGGGTATCATGACTTTTTTATTGGGGCAACCACTCTCAGACTCCTGTTCATCCATTCTTGCTTCATTTGTGTGTGTGTGTGTGTGTGTGTGTGTGTGTGTGTGTGTGTACATATACATCCCTTGTCAATCACCCATCTATTTTGCCTCCAGTGAAGCTTTTTCTACTAACCATCTCCATAACTCTCTCTGGGTCAGTGCGCTTGGCTACCACCCTGACCTGTGTACCACCTCTCATCAAGGATGGGTTCTCATTACCAGCCAGTAGATGATTTTCCAGCCTCAAAACCCCTTCTTAACACCTTCTTTCTCAGACTAATGCTAGTACCAGCTGTCCCAGGTTGCATTCTTCACAAGGCAGATGCTGAGGCAGAATGAGAATTGCAGAAGGTTATTAGGGAATAACATCTGTGATAGGAAAATGGGAGGAAGCAGTATTGGACAGATGGCTGCATCAGTCCAAGGTACAGACTGGATGGTCTTTGCAAGCTCAACAGGGAGATCCAGAGCAGAGATCACTTGGTACAGGAGTCCCATGTTGGGCAGAAACAGCCAGGTCCTTGTACCAGTGCTCAGTCATTGGCTCGTGTCCTGGCAAATGTTTAACAAGGGCTCTCCAGTGATGGGAAAGCCTGGTTTGTAGTGTTTGCCCATTTCTGTGGTGTAAATACTTGCACCATGGCTGATTTCAAGCTGCCTACATGACCTCACTGAACACAGAGATTGAAAGAGATGTGCACATCATTTCTCCTGCCAGTATGAGCTGGTATGAGCCAGCACACCACTGGCTAGAGGCCACCCTGAGAAGACTGTGATCCACACTTCAAACTTCAGGCTTGCTCTGAAGGAGCCTATATATAGCTGGAGGCTCTCAGCCAACCACACTCCTTGAAGCCAGGAAATGAGTCCTTCCTTGAAGGGGTATCTGAGCAACTCTTCTCTTTGCTACACCAGAGATGGCATGGGCTGTAACATACATGAACTGAACAATGGGGGAAATAGAATTACCTCTCAAAATGGAAGAAATGGGTTTCCTTTTTGTATAATCATGGTGAAGGGAGAAATGGAGGAGGAAAATAAAATGTAGCTTGGAATGAATGAGTCTGTTTTTCTCTTTCAGTGTTATGAATTAATTTGTCATAATAAAGAGGAATGGAGAATTCTTATTTCAGTCGATGATACTCTCCTTTCCATCCTTCTATGTGAGGTAGTGACTTCTGATTTTACACCCTTGGCAAAAGATTGTTTTTATTCATTCTTTGAATTTGAGAGCTAGGAGAAAGGAAGAGGGCCATCAGGGCAGAAAATAGCATTTCTTACTAGAAACTTCATATCATGCTTTGCTTACTTCCTATACCAAAACTATAGATGTACATATTATAAACTCCATCTTATAGTTAAGGAAAGTGAGGCTCAAGAAAGTTAAGTTTTTCATCCTATAAAATTTAGTTCTGTTTCGTCCTTCAGGAAATTAAATCTGAAATCTCCTATCCCTCTATGATCACATAACACCCTACTTACTTCTAGGTTAGCATTTGACATATTTTATTAAAATTATTTGTGTGCTTTTCCATCCCAAGTAGAGGGGAGCTCCTGTGGCAGTGACTGTCTCCCCATTGCCTAA
This sequence comes from Stenella coeruleoalba, assembly GCF_951394435.1. Taxonomy (NCBI): domain Eukaryota; kingdom Metazoa; phylum Chordata; class Mammalia; order Artiodactyla; family Delphinidae; genus Stenella; species Stenella coeruleoalba. The sequence goes on from NC_137160.1 coordinate 48,304,464, forward strand.
TGTATCTGGCACATAGCAGTTGCTCAAAAATTGCTTTTCCTTAAACAATAAGTCACAAGCTAAAAGGTGACTAAACTAAAATTGAACCCAGAATTGTATGCTGCAAAGCCACTGCTCCTCTTTCTGCTAGAATGTTTCCTTGCGGAGTATATGTATGCATGCGTGTGTACATCTGATTGTGTATACACACACACATACACGTAGATGTACTATAGATATATATGGAAACAGAAATGACAGGTTCCAGATTTTGTGACAAAAGAGGGGCAAGTGACTTCAGCATTTGGTGATTTTGGCTTACTTTCCCATTCCCAGACATGAGCTTTGCCAGTCAATGCCATGGACATTTGAGTCTGTATGTGGAGAACAGCAGCCTTCCCTGGCTCAGCTTTCAGTGAAATGAGCTGAGCGCTGAGGAGGGACCGGCACATGGGTGGGCAAGCTGACTACTCATTTCTGAAGTCTGCCTCCTGGTTGTCACTCTTGCACCTTTGAGCTGCCCGTAAACTCCCAGGCAGGCTAAGCTCAGGTAGCTTAATTACAGAAGCTGTTATTTACTAGGGTCCCAGCTGAATCCATCAAACTAACTTCCCTTTAACCTGAGCCAGATTTGATTATGAAGCCTATTTATTGAGTGTTTCCCCCTTTGGCTGTGCGTGTTTTGATTTAGGCATATATACTTACCTATTTGAAAAGTAGCTATGTTCTGACACATTTTTTAAAGTAATATTGCGTGTAACATAATTTTGGGAAAAAATATGCACTCAACACAGACAAACAAACAGCAAGGAAAAGGTCTTTGAATCTAGAATAATGGATACCTGCAAGGCAGCAACTTGCTTGAGAGATTTTGCTCAAGTAACTTATAACTATCAGAAGAAACCCCCAGGGATTCATGGCTGTTTTTGCAGAAGCTGTTTGCAGTGGAATAAACAGACAAGTGCTCTATATATCATTTTAAGTAAGACAAATAAAGCTCTGTTTCCACCTTACAACGATGACATTGTCAGTTATATAAGAATAATTCTGTGTGACTTTTTATGAATTCTTTCCCTGTGCAGAAAAACAATGGCCTAATTTTCCACTCCCTGTATTATAAATAAATGGCCTTCTTCAGCAATCTCAGGTCCACCCAAACTGTCCATCCTGAGGGAAGAGCATCTTTCCTACTATAATGTGCTCATCTGTGGAAAGTAAAAGCCATTGTCCACCTCAGGGCAGCTGGGGTTCTACCATCTCGCCACCTGCTAACCTCTCTCCTCAACATCACAGCACACTGTCCCAGTCCCCAGGCAACCAATCATCTGTCACTGTCAATTAGTTTGTATTTTCTAGAATTTTACATAAGCGGAATAATATAATAGGTACTCTTTTGTGGTCTATCTTCCTTCACTTAGCAGTTATTTTGAGATCTGTCCATGTTGTAATGTATTCATTCCTTTTTTTTGCTGAGTAATATTCCACTGTATTTATATATCACAGTGTGTTTATCCATTCACATGTCGATGGGTATTTGAATTGTTTCCAGGTTTTAGCTGTTACAAATAAAGCTGCTAGGAACATTTGTATACATGTCTTTGCATGGACGTATGCTTTCATTTCTCTTGGGTAAATGCCTCATACTGGAATGGCTGGATCAGATGGTTTATGTACATTTAACTTTTTAAGAAACTGCCAAAATAATTTCTAAAATGTTTGTACTGTCTTACACTCCCACAAGTAGTGTGTCAAAGTTCTAGTTCCTCTGCATCCTCACCAAAAATTGGAATGGTCAGCCTTTTTAATCTTAGTCATTTTGATAGGTATGTAATGATATTTCATTGTGGTTTTAATTTGCAGTTTGCTGATTACTAATGATATAGAGCGTCTTTTCGTGTGATTAGTTGACATCCATATACATCCTTTGGTAAAATATCTGTTCTTAGCTTTTCCCCATATTTTTATTGGACTATTCTTTTCCTTATTATTGAGTTTCAAAAGTTATTTATATATTCTGGATACTAGTTCTTTATCAGATGTGCAATTTGCAAACATTTTCTTCCAGTCTGTGGTTTATCTTTTTATCCTCTTAACAGTATCTTTCAAAGAACATGAATTTTTAATTTTGATGAAGCACAGTTTATCAATTTTTTTAACTTTTATTAATCACACTTTATGTGTTATGTCTAAAAAAACTTGACCTAACCCAAGGTCACAAAGATTTTCTCCTAAGTTTTCTTCTAGAAGTTTTATAGTTTTAGATTTTACTGTTAGGTCAGTGATCCATTTTGAAATAGTTTTTTTTTTTTGTGGGGGGGGGGTTGTTATTTATTTATTTATTTAGGCTGTGCTAGGTCTTAGTTGCGGCACGTGGGATCTTTGTTGCGGCATGCGGACTCTTAGTTGCAGCATGCATGAGGAGTCTATTTCCCCAACCAGGGATCGAACCCGGGTCCCCTGCATTGGGAGCGTGGAGTCTTACCCACTGGACAACCAGAGAAGTCCCCTTGAATTAGCTTTGCATGTAATGCAAGATGTGGATCTTTTTTCTTTTGCATATGTATATCCAATCATTCCAAACCAGTTGTTGAAAACACTATCCTTTATCCATTGAATTTTGTGTGTGTGTATTTTTGTTGGAAATCAGTCGTCCATATAGGTATGGGTCTATTTCTGAACTCTTTATTCCATCCCTCTGATCTATCGTTTTTGTTTGTTTGTTTGTTTGTTTTTGCGGTACGCGGGCCTCTCGCTGTTGTGGCCTCTCCCCGTTGCGGAGCACAGGCTCCAGACGCGCAGGCTCAGCGGCCATGGCTCACGGGCCCAGCTGCTCCGCGGCATGTGGGGTCTTCCCGGACCGGGGAACGAACCCGTGTCCCCTGCATCGGCAGGCGGACTCTCAACCACTGTGCCACCAGGGAAGCCCCTGATCTGTCTATCTTTATACCAAAATCAAACTGTCTTGATTACTGAAGCTCTACAGTAGATCTTGAAAGTAGGTTGTGTTAATCCTCCAACTTGATTCATCTACAAAATTGTTGCAGCTATTCTAGGGCCTTTGCATTTTCATATGAATTTAAAAATCAGTTTGCAATTTCTGCAGTAAATGAGTTTAGGATTTTGATTGGGATTGTACTGAACATATAGATTAATTTGGGGTAAATTAACATCTTAACAATACTGAGCTTTCCAATCCAGGCACAATTATCTCTCCATTTATCTAGGCCCTCTTTGAATTTTCTCAGCACTCTCATAGTTTTCAGTGCACAGGTCTTTTAACAGACCAATCCTTAAGTATTTTGTAATTTTTGATACTATTGTAAAATGAAAACATCAGTTTCCAATAGTTTGTTTCTAGTATTTAGAAATACAGCTGGTTTTTGTATATTCATAGCTTATCCTTTCACCTTATTAAGTTCACTTACTGGTTCTAGTAGCTTTTTATTTATTTATTTATTATTTTTGTTAAATCCTATTGAATTTTCTATATAACCAGTCATGTCTTCTGATAATAAAGACAGTTTGATTGTTCCTTTCTAATCTGTATGCCTTTTATTTCTTTTCATTCACTGTTTGAACTATCTAGAGCCTCCAGTAGAATGTTGAATAGAAGAGGTCAGAGCAGACATCAGGATCATGTTTGTGATTTTAGGAAGAAAGCATTTAGTCTTCAACTATTAAGCATGATGTAGATGTAGGCTGAGAAATTCACTTCTATTCGTGCTTTGCTGAGTGCTTTTTTTTTTAATCAGTAATACATAAACTATATTTTTTCTTTTTTAATAACTTTACTTATATTGATTGATTTTCAAGTGTTAAACCAACCCTGCATTCCTTGGATAAACCCTTTTGGTAATATGTACTATCATTTTTGACATGATATGATATTAATATGATATCATATTGTTGGCTTGAATGTGTTAAAATTTTGTTCAGAATTTTTGGCAGATATGTTCACGAGGGATAGCCGTGTGTAGTTTCTTAGAATGCTTTTGTCTGGTTTTGTTATCAGAATAAAGCTAGTCTCATCAAGTGAATTGGGAAATACTCTTCTTTTAATTTTCTGGAAGAAAAAATTGGCATTATTTCTACCTTAATTATTTGGTAGAAATCACCAGTAAATTCACCTGGGTCTAGAATTTTCTTTGTGGAAAATTTTGAAATACAATTTCTTTAATAGATATTGGGCCGTTCAGATTATTTATTTCTTCTTGAGTGACATTTGGTAGTTTGTGTCTTTCACGGAATTGGGCCACTTATTTTAAGCTGTCAAATTTATTAGCATGAAGTTGTAGATAACATTTCCTTAATATATGTACAATCTATAGTGGTGTCACCTCTCTCAATCTTCATAATGGTAATTTGTGTCTTCTCTCTATTTTAATATTAAATCTGGCTAGAGGTGTATCAATTTTATTGATCTTCCTAAAAACAAGCTTTTGATTTCATTGATTTTCCCTATTTTTTTTTTCTATTTTCTAATTCATTTCTTTCCACTCAGCTTTGTATTATTTTCTTCCTTTTCCTTACTTTGGGTCTTACTTGGTCACCTTTTCTATATCTTAAGGTAGAAGCTGTGGTCAAATATTTTTGTATCACTTTCTCTTTTTCAAAAGCTTTATTTACACTTATATTAGGCTGCCAGAAATTGTCCAAAAAGTCACTGATATTTGCCTCACTTTTTAAAATTCTCTTTTCTCTGCATTTTATTTTTTAATGTTCTTAAAGTTAACTAATCTTTTCCTCCTTATTGTATAATCAGATGTTAATCCTATACAATGTATTTTTGTTCTTACACATTGTAGTTTTCAACTGCAGAAGTTTGATTTTGTTATTTTTTATATTCTCACTGTCTCTACTTAAGTTTTTGAATATATGGAACACAGTTATAACAACTGCTTTAATTGTTCTTGTCTGCTAATTCCAACATCTCTGTCAGTTCTGAGTCAGTCTGAATTGGTTGATTTATCCACTCATATGGTTTATATTTTCCAATTTCTTTGCATGTCTGGTAATTTTCTATTCGATGCCAGACATTGTGTATCTTACCTTTTTTTAAACAAGAGATATTTCTTAATTCTTATAAATATTTTTGTTCTGGGATGCAGTTAGGCGCTTAGAAATGTGATAATTCTCTCAGATCTTGGTTTTAAGATTCGGTAGCTAAGGCAAGGGTGTGCATAGCCTACGGCTAATTATTCCTTACTAGGGAGGCAAGACCTTTCTGAGTAGGCGACCCAATGCCTTATGAATCTTGAGATTTTCCAGCTTGGCTAGTAGAATCAGGCACTATTTCCAGTCCTATTTGAGCTCTGGGCACTGTTACCTCCAATCCCTCCAAGTTCTTTCCCTTGCTACCAGTAGTTTCTTCTGTATTGATCAATACTCAGCTTAATACTCAAGGGAGACCCTCTGTAGATCTTTAGACCCCTTTCTCTGTTCAGTTCACTTTGTTTACCATCTCTTAAGGGTACTGATTTTTGTTGTCTGATGTACAGTGTCTTGCAAACTGACGTTTTATACATTTTGCCCTTGTTTTGGTTGTTTCTGGGTAGGATAACTCTGGTCCCTGTTACTCATCTTGGTCAGGAATATGTCTTATGTTTCTTTTTCCTTTTGCTATTTTTTTCCTTTCCAAATGGGCTATCTGAATAGAAAAACCTTAGCACTGTAATAATCCCGTGGTCCTGCCCAATATTCTGTCTGTGGGTTCAACAGGGTCATTTCATTTTATACATGATTTACAATTTTGTTGCAGTGTTTTTAGAAGCAGCACATAGCCTTAACTCAATGCGAATGGTTCTATCCTAAACATGGCACATGTATATACTGGCATTTACATATAGAATATGTATATTTTATAAGTAGTAAATACAGTAGTATTTGCCATAGGAAATCTAGGATAGATTTAAAATCATCTTTCCTGATAATTTTTTGCACTTCAGAAACCGTTGTATTAAAACACTGTTTCTAAACTTAAAATTGGCACATTTATAGCAAGCTCCTTCTGGAGAAAATTTACTTTACTCATCCTTTATCATACAACTGGGTCCAGATTTCTTACTAGGACAATTTTTAATGTGGAAAGTTAGAAACATCTTCCATCAGTGTAACTTAGGTGTTCCAAATCTTGAGATTTCAGATTTCAAGAACGTATATGCTGAAGTAATTTACAGTTATACAGCGATGCCCTGAGCATAGTGAAAGCCTCCTGTATATTTGAGTTTTAATGTGTCTTTTCCTGAACAATTACATCTTAAGAAATTAGAATTCCTAATTTTTACAGCTAACCATTAAGAAGGAGATTTGTCTACTAATGAATTCTACCTGCATGGAAAAGGAATATATGTCTCTGTCCATTCAAATAACAGTTCAAATATGACATTTGGGAAATCTACCTCAAATTTGGTTTGAAACCTGTACATAATTTTATACTTATTATTTCTATGTTATATTTTCTAATAGGTTTTTAGTTCTGAGATCTAAATTTTGAGGTTTCTCAGCAGCCTGTGAAACTGTCTGCTGTACTTTTCCTTGCCTATTGTACAGACAACAGTAAGGGCATTATAAGACATACTTAATCTAGCCTATATCCAAGAAATATGAAAAATACAAAAAAAGCATAGAAAAATGGAGACAACTACTATAACTTTGTAGGTCCGAATTCAAACACTGCTAAGAACATATTTTAAAGTCAGTAATAAAAATATATGTAGCATGTTCTTTTTTTTTTAAACATCTTTATTGGAGTATAATTGCTTTACGGTGTTGTGTTATAGTTTCTGCTGTATAACAAAATGAATCAGCTATATGCATACGTATATACCCATATCCCCTCCCTTTTGTGTCTCCCTCCCACCCTCCTTATCCCACCCCTCTAGGTGGTCACAAAGCACTGAGCTGATCTCCCTGTGCTATGCGGCTGCTTCCCACTAGCTAGCTATTTTACATTTGGTAGTGTATATATGTCAATGTTACTCTCTCACTCTTTGTCCCAGCTTACCCTCCCCCCACCATGTCCTCAACTCCATTCTCTACGTCTGCATCTTTATTCCTGTCTTGCCCCTAGGTTCATCAGAGCCATTTTTTTTTATATTCCACATATATGTGTTAGCATACGGTATTTGTCTTTCTCTTTCTGACTTACTTCACTCTGTATGACAGACTCTAGGTCCATCCACCTCTCTACAAATAACTCAATTTCGTTTCCTTTTATGGCCGAGTAATATTCCATTGTATATATGTGCCACATCTTCTTTATCTGTTCATCTGTTGATGGACACTTAGGTTGTAGCATATTCTTTAAACTGCCAGTCTCTGACATTAGTGACCATTTAGGGAAGAAAGTTGTACTTTAGTGCTCATGATTGGTACTGAAATATAAGATGTAGGCATCTGACTGTTATGATCTAGGATTTAAAATTCAAGCCACACCTGGGAGGAGAAGGGTAGGAGGCAGAGAGATTAATTAGAAAACAGATTTGCCTCAAGTGGTGCTGCTGCAGCATCCTGGGGGACCATACAGGCTCTCCTCAGTCATCACCCATCTCTCACCTGTTGAGTAGTCCTGCAGAGATGGGAAACACTAACCTGCAAAACAAGTGACAACAATGGAGGCTGTGAAAACCCATTGCAGAGCAAATGGCCCATCTAGACAGACCTGGAATAAGAGACATGTAGAGTTCATGTGTGGACTGGAATTGACATATTGGAAATTGTTTATAACCAACCATTCATAAATCTCATGACTGCAACTAACGCCTACTTTTTTCTCATTGTCAATTTTGTACTGAAAGAAGAAAAACAAAGAGAGGAAAGGAAAAAAAGAGGGAGGAAGGAAGGAAGGAAGGAAGAAGAGTCAGCCTGCTGTTATATCCAGAGAGACAAAGAGAAATGAGGGAGCATTAACTAAATTCATGGAGAACCCTTGCCTGGGGCTGATGGCCACCCATGGATTAGAAATTCTTTTTACCCATTTTTGTTGCTTTCCTCACATAAAAATAGCAAACAGTATGTAACACACTATACTATGTATACAATTATTAAAATAAATTTGATAAGGTATTTAAAATATTTATGAGTATAAAGACTGCACTTGAATCCATTGGCTCAATATTGCTTACTCACCCTACCTGTTTTGAAAATTGTAGGATTTAAAATCAGGAAAAAAATTCAAAACTTAGATAAATTTCTAAAACATAATTATTTCTTAACGCAAGTGAATTTGTTTTGTGGATATCCTAGTGGGTCAGAAATGGAAAAATAAAACTTTATTCTAGAGTGATTTGTTTCTATCACCCAAGAAGCTTCTTAATCACATTCTGTCACCATTGGTTGTGATATTAAATTAGGATCAATAAATCCATAAAGTAATTTTGTCTCAAGTAATCACAAAATGTAAACATAGCTCTCCACTCGTGCCTGGTATGACATTTTATAACAACTTATCAATGTCCCTGTCTGTAGGGGGCTAAGGGGGGTGGTCCTTTGCATTGTTGCATGATTAGGCATCCCTATCCTTTACCCACTAGATGCTAGCTGCCCTCCAGCAGTCATGACGATCAAAACATCTCCAGACATTGACAAAGTCCCCCAGTTGAGAACCATTGGTATAATGGAACAAACAGGCTTGTGGTGTTAGAGAGCCCTGAGCATGAATAACAACTCTCCCACCTACTAGTTGTGAAAACTTGAGCACATTATGGATACTAAAGAGTTTGGTTTCTGTGAGGATTAAGTGAGATTAGGTATAACAAGTGCATAGCAAGCTCAGGATGTGGCTCATAATAGACGCTCAACAATTTTAACCCCCCTCAGCCCCACCCATTCTTCAAACATTCATCCAAGATAATAATGGTGGATTTAGATTTTAAACACCTGGAAGAGAGGAGGAATCTAGTACAGCACCCAGGTACTTAGTAAACAGTTTTCAGTGGTGATTTGTGTATGCTATAAAGATAATACTAACACCATCTTGATTCTCCATGCTTCATGAAGATACATCTATTTTTAAAATCAATTTAAGAAAACTTTTCATGCTACTCTCTTGCTTTCTCTTGCAAAGTTGAAAGGAAACATTGATATTCAGTGTTCAGAAAAATGTAGTGGAGCCTGCTGATAACAGTGCTCTGTATGAAACAAAATCAAAAGAAAATTATATAACAAGAGAATGTTCATGGCACCGTTTTAAACATTAATTCCTTTTGAAAGTAGAGTAGAACATGTAATTTATACTGTATTCAACCTGTTCAAAGGGATGCTTTCCAGATACTGTGATTTTCCTTTATATTCTTTGCTATCTGTTTTGACTTTATAACCATTAGGAGTAGCTATCAGTAAGAAGGAAGATGTCTCAGGTATTAAAGTGATTGGTAGAAAGTACAATGACTCCTTCTTCCTGAGCATATTTTTACTACAGGTTGATACCAGTTCAAATGTGATGCCAATTCTCACAGCTTTAGTCATCACGGAGGATTTTGCAGCCATTTCGGAATATGAGTAAAAACATTTTTAGTCAGAAATTTCACTCTTAACTGAAGAGCATAATGTGGCAAGATTCACTTTGGGGAATTTTAGTAGGTGGCAAAAAATGTAATCTATTTAGGTATTAAGTTGAACATAGGCCTGAATAATGTGGTTAAGAATAATTGGGATCCAATTATTCAAAGCTTCAAAGAGGACTTTTGACAAGTGGAATTCCCTAAATTTACATTTGTGGGGTAAAGCTGGAGTGCTGAAATGATTTCAGCACCACAGTTTAATTTCCTGCCTCCCTTGGTCCCTTTGGGAGATACTTTTCAGTAAATTGGAGAAATTTATTTCTACATTTATATGGAAAGAAATGAAAGGCAAAGCTGAGTTCTTCTGAAGGAAGGGCTAGGTTAAAGCCAGAAGGGGTGTGTGTGTGTGAGAGAGAGATCGACAGAGACAGAGACACAGAGACAAGGTAAACCCTGGCGACAATTTTCCCTAGATATTACTTTTAAAACTCTAACACAATTTCTCCATTTAGCAGACACTCCAGACCATAACAATGGCTAGTTTGTATTTTTCAGCCACTTTCACTATCTGTACAACTGACTATGGTTAAATCAGTTATCTATCAGGTTGTTGGTTGTTGAGCTGGTCAAAATAATTTAATTGATTTGAATTATCCCGAGAAACATGAATAAAGGTAATTTAGCACATGTGAGAAGGAGGAGGAGAACTACATTTTATTTATACTAGTTGTTTCCCCAGTACTATTCTAAAGACTTTAGACATGGTATCTATTAAAGGCTCCACTTTATACATTTTTTATGTTTTTTAAGCTTCTGCTTTTTAAATTTACTTTATTTTATTTTTTATTTTTAATTTATTTTTTGGCTGCGTTAGGCCTTCATTGCTGCGCGCGGGCTTCCTCTAGTTGCGGCGAGCAGGGGCTACTCTTCGTTGTGGTGGGTGGGCTCCTCTCACTGCGGTGGCTTCTCTTGTTGTGGAACACGGGCTCTAGGTGCTTGGGCTTCAGTAGCTGTGGCGCGCAGGCTCAGTAGCTGTGGTGCATGGGCTTAGTTGCTCAGTGGCATGTGGGATCTTCCTGGACCAGGGCTCGAACCCATGTCCCCTGCATTGGCAGGCAGATTCTTAACCACTGCACTACCAGGGAAGTCCCATCTACTTTATATATTTTTTAAATGAGTATTGGAAAGATTAAACTTTTTTATTAGGGTCACACAGCTGCTATATACATTTGGGTCAGGAATGTGAAAACGGTTCTGTCCGATCCCTAGGATTTTAACACAGACCATGATAAGTATGCATCAAATTGTGTTGCTATAAAGAACATAGTTGGGTAGACTGCTGTAGCTAAATCTAAGCCAAGTTAGAACATGTTAGGGGAAGTAAGGTTAAAAATAGAGCAATTATGAGCACAGATATAATAGCATTTTGTCATTGTTGTTTAAAATAGTGTCTACCATTTAATATGTTATTGAATTCTCACAACAACTCTTTGGGGTAGGAATTTAGACCACTTTACAGATGAGGAAACTGAAAGTCACAGAGACTAAATGTTGACCCCAAATCACACAACCAGTAGGTTACAGAGTCAAAATTCCAACCCTGGCAACCTGGCTTCAAAGCCCAGCTCCTTATCAGCTTGCCCTGACCTTCCCCAGCTCACAAAACCTCTTATTTCCAGGAAGCTCTCACTCCCTGATGCGTTCCAAGTGGAGTGGAGATTGTGGCAAACCTACCTGTGTATCTCTCCTCCCCTCTCCCCATTCCTCTTTTTAGTCCAAGCACCCATGAGAAGAAAAGTATAGAAGTGGCCATGAGCCACCCTGTTCACTGGGACAGGTGGGAAGGATACTGGACAATCATGTGAATGTACGTAGATTACAAAAGCCTCAGGATGATTTCAGTTGGGGAGTTCATTTTTCTTTTCTCCGCCTATCCCCATCATAGCCTTCCTGAAATACTCCATCACCCTCAGCCCTGGTACCACGCAGGCCCAGGTCCTTGGGCACCAAGCACTGTGTGCTCTGCACTGAGCTGGTGGCAGTTGTCCTGATAAATCTCACTCTGGAGGTGGCTTTGCTCGTTCATTGAGGATTGTTCCAATGTCTTTGCAGGAACAAGAAAAGCTTCAGTTTCATTACAGAGGATTCAAATTAGGTCTACTCTCTAATTACTGTACTGGGGTTTGTTGTTCTGTTTTTATTTGCTGGTTTTCTTAAAAGGTGATGGTCTGCCAGCCCCATGTTGTGAAAATATCATTGCTCTGTCTAGACAGGCTTTCCTCAGTGTTCAGAGACTCTGAATAACAGAGCTGGAAGGGACTGGAGACAGCCATGCTGGGCTAAGTCTCTTTCAGTGCTTAGGAAACTCAAAGATGGGTAAGTGAACTGACTGACTAGGCATCTAAGACAGGGACCGTTCTCTCCTTTGCGACATCACCTGGCTGCACAGATTCCATGGATAAGCTGTGCTCCTGCAGCTGCTCCTTCTCTATGGCAGGTTCCTACCATGGTTCCTAAGGCAAGTTAAACAAATAATTTTTAATGTTCATTTTTATTTCAAGACACTTGGAAGCATATAGTATAAATCTCTCTCTCTCTCTGTCTCTCTCTCTCTCTCTGTATATGTATATATAATGTATCCTCTGTTTTAGGATTTAAACATGAATAAAATGAAAATAGTCTAGCCTGAGGAGTGGGGTTTAGTAGAACTGAGCATTTACTGCTGTACTGTCAGAGCTGATAATCTAGGGTTTTTCTTAGGTAATTACTTATCAATGTTTCTTTCTTTTTTTCTTTTTTAAAGTTGAGATATCATGCATATAACATAAAATTTACCCCTTTAAAGTGTAAAATTCAGTGTTATTTAGTATGTTCACAAAGTTGTGTACTCATCACTACTATCTAATTCCAGGACATTTTCATTACCCCCAAAAGAAACCCCATGCATATTAGCAGTCACTTCTATTTTGCTCTCCCCTCAGCCCCTGGCAACGAGTAATCTATTTTCCATCCCTGTGGATTTGCCTATGCTGGCATTTCATATCAATGGAATCATACAGTATGTGGCCTTTTGTGTCTGGCTTCTTTCACTCAGCATATGTTTTCCAAGGTTCATCACGTTGTAGCATGTATCAGTATTTCATTCCTTTTTATGACTGAAGAATATTCCCTTATATAAATATACCACATTGTTTATCCATTAGTTAAGTGTGAGGGACATTTGAGTTGTTTCTACTTTTTGACTGTTACAAATAACACTGTATGAGCATTCATGTGCAAGTTTTTATGTAGATGTATGTTTTCATTTCTCTTGAATATATACTTAGGAGTGGAACTCCGACATTGTATGGTAAATGTATATTTAACATAAAAAATTGCCAAACTGTGTTCCAAAGCAGCAACACCATTTTACATTCCAACCAGCAATGTGTGAGAGTTCCGATTTCTCCAGATCCTTGCCAACCCATGATATTGTCTGTGTTTTAGATTACAGCAATCCTAGTAGATGTGATGTGGTATTTCATTGTGGTTTTGATTTGCTTCTCCCTGGTGGCTAATGGTGTCAAGCATCTTTTCACATACTTAATTGGCCATTTTTATAGCTTCTTTGGAGAAATGTCTAGTCAAATATATTTTAGTTGTATTGTTTGTCCTTTATTGTTGAATTGTAAGAGTTCTTTATGCCTTCTGGGTAGTAGTCTCTTATCAGTTGTATGATTTGCAAATATTTCCCGCATTCTGTGTGTTGTCGTTTCACTTTCTTGATGATATCCTTTGAAACACAAAATTTTAAAATATTGATGAAGTCTCATTTACCTGTGCTTTTTGTGGCTTGTGCTTTTGATGGTGTATCTAAGAAACCGCTGTCTAATCTGAGATCACAAAGAATTATGTCTATATTTTCTTCTAAGAATTTTATAGTTTTAGATATTACACCTAGGTCTATGATCCATTTTGAGTTAATTTTTGTGTGTGGTGTGAGGTAGAGTTCCAACTTCAGTCTTTTGTATGAGTATATCTAGTTGTCCCAGCACCATTTGTTGAAAAGACTGTTCTTTCTCCTATTGAATTGGCTTGGTTTCCTTGTCAGTTGACTATGAAAGTAAGAGGTTATTTCTGTACTCTCAGTTCTATTCCATTGATATATATGTCTATCCTGTGACAGTATCACGCTGTCTTTATTGCTGTAGTACTGTATTGTATAGTATTGTAGTAATTTTTTAAATAGGGAACTATAAGTTCTCCAGCTTTGTTCTTCTTTTTCAAGATGTTTGGCTTGCATTTCTATCTGAATTTTAGAATCAGCTTGTCATTCTTTTTTAAGGCATCTGGGATCTTAAAAGGGATTGCGTTGAATTTGTAGACTAATTTGGAGAGTATTGGTCATCTTAACAATACTTAATTTTCCAATCTATGAACATGGGATGTCTTTCCATTTATTTAGGTCTTCTTTAATTTCTTTCAATGATGTTTTGTAGTTTTCAGTGAACAAATTTTGCCCTTTTCTTGTCAAATTCATTCCTAAGTATTTTATCTTTTTGGATGTATTGTATATGAAATTGTTTTTTAAATTTCATTTTCAGATAGTTTGTTTGGATGTCTCATTCCAATGAAACAGACTTTCTGCTTCATTACACCCGACCGTTAGTTTCCTGTTGTATCATAGACAAGAATAGTTAGGGAGTAGAAACCTTTCTTTATGCACTCATTTATACCTTTCTCCTCTGTAGGCTTTTTTCCCAAGTACTTAAACTATTAATGAAAGAGACAGATTTAAATTTCATAGTATTTTCCCTTCCACTGCTCATCCTAAGATAGAGGTGCTAATAAACAACAGTGTCTGTTAAGCAACCTAAGTTGCTAACCTAAAAGTCATGTGGTAGAGAAAAAGAATGACACATTTTTTTCCAAAGCATGTTATGGAAATATTCTCATTGTAGGGCAAAGATTATCAACCATCGAGACAAGCTGCTTCCTTCTTAGAATTTGCTTGAAAAGTTCAGAATCCAAGGGAAGAAATCTAATGCTCAAAGTTAGCTACATTATTGCCTCTTTAAGTGTCTCCCAAAAGAACTGTTCAGTAACAGTTTAGCTGTTGTGTCACTCCCTACTAGTCCTGCCATTTTTCTAACTCATTTACACAAGAATATCTGGTCTTCATGGTGTATTACATGTATTTACCATTTATTAATCTAATGGGATAAAAACTACTTAGCCTAGTTTTAGGACAATGACTCACTTAACCCTTGGAACAGCTTTACAGAATTTTTTTAATACCAGTTTTATAGCAAAGACTCTTTAGTTATGGTAAAACCAAAAAGTCTTGGAATAGAAATCAGAAGACTTGGTTTCAAAGTAACCCTGCAGAACAAGAGCACATATGCACACAGAGGAAAAAAGAAAACACTGTGCTCACACATATGCACGCACGTGCACATCCACATGCACACAAAACTGCATTTTACAAAACCCTCTTTCGAAATTGCATCCCTCCTCTAGCTACCATTCAATCTTCCCTTCTTCCTTTAGACTTCTCAATAGTGTAAGCTAACCCTCTGTCTCCATCTCACTCTCCCATTTTTTCCTAAACCCACAACAATATGGTTTCTACCATTGCCTCCATGAAGACGACCTAGATAAAGTCACCAATAGCCTCCAATTTGCAGAAGCTAATGGGCAATTTTCAGCACCTATCTTAATGGACCACATATAATATTGCAAATTAGCTCCTCCCTTTTAAAGCCTCTTATTCCCTTATGGTTTCTGAAATAACACATTCTTTGGGTTCTTCTTATACCTCTCCAGTTATTCCTTCTTGCTCTCCTTTATGGACTCTTCTCCCTCCACTAATTGTTTCTCATCAACCTCCATCTGTGGGTTCTATTAGCACCTATGTTCAACTGATTTTCATGCCCATGGATCCAGCCTTCAGGCTCATAAGTCCAACTATCTACTGGGCATCTCCAACTTAACATCTACTAGCGCCACAAACTCTACGTGTTCAAATTCTAGCTCTTGATCTTTGACAGTCAGACCTTCCTTTCTCTTCACAGTAACTATCCCAGTGAATGGCATTGTCATTTCTCCAGACGAGTCATAGCTTTTCTCCCTCTCCCTTTTACCCTTCAGTAAAAGTTCATTTTGTATTAATTCCTTCTCATAAACAGCTCTTAAATCTCTTCTCCTCATTATCACTGCCTCTTAGTCAGGCCTCATCATCTTTCTTACCTGGATTACTTAGTAGTCTTCTAACGCTTTTAACACTTTCAGAGCCCATAATACATTCTCCAACAACAGTCAGAGTGATCTTTCTAAACCGCAAATCTGGCTATGTCTGTCCTTGTTTAACACACTTCAGAGGCTTTCCTTTAGATATAATATTAACTTTAAATGTTTTAATTTGACTTATAAAACCTTGATGTTTACTTCTTTGGCTTTACTATTCATAGAGCTATAATTTTGCACTCCATTCACCTATCATTTGAAAGCTGTTCAGATCTTCGCACACATGATCCTCTTCTTCACAGTCAGCCTTCTGTGTCTGCTCTACCCCCTGCCTGGAATATTTTAACCATTGTCCCCTGTGTTCTGACAGTCTGCTTTTTTTTTGTTTTTTTGTTTTGTTTTTTTTTACTTATTTTTTGGCTGCGTTGGGTCTTCATTGCCGCACGCAGGCTTTCTCTAGTTGCGGCGAGCGGGGGCTACTCTTCATTGCGGTGCGTGGGCTTCTCATTGTGGTGGCTTCTCTTGTTGTGGAGCACCAGCCCTAGGCTTGGAGGCTCAGTAGTTGTGGCACACGGGCTTAGTTGCTGCGCGGCATGTGGAATCTTCCTGGACCAGGGCTTGAACCCGTATCCCCTGCATTGGCAGGCGGATTCTTAACCACTGCTCCACCAGGGAAGTCCTGCCAGTCTTTACTGAGACAAGTTTTCCTTAGTTTAGTTATTTCTTCCTCTGCAAACTTTCACTGAACCTACCATCTGACACCTAAGCTATATATCACTCCTATGTGATCCCATGACACCGCTTTACTCTTAGTGCTGCATTTTTACACTGTTTACTCAGCTAGTAGTTAAGTACACAAGATTGTAACCAATTTGAAGGTAGGAATTGTGACTGGTTTAAGACTGTATCCTAAGAGCCTTGTTCTGGGCGTGGCACAGCATAGGTACTCAAAAAATTTCCTGAATGAATAGATAAGTAAACAGATGAAGTGTATGGGATCATCACTAAACATCTCTGAGTCTCACTGTCTTTACTCATGAAATGCGTTTAAGAATCCTTCTTCATGACTCTTTATGAATTATGGTTTTCTCAGGGTATATGCCCAGTAGTGGGATTGCTGGGTCATATGGTAATTATATTTGAGGTTTTTTAAGGAACCTCCATACTGTTCTCCGTAGTGGCTGTATCAATTTACATTCCCACCAACAGTGCAGTTCCCTTTTCTCCACACCCTCTCCAGCGTTTATTGTTTCTAGATTTTTTGGTGATGGCCATTCTGACTGGTGTGAGATGTTATCTCATTGGAGTTTTGATTTGCATTTCTCTAATGATTAATGATGTTGAGCATTCTTTCATGTGTTTGTTGGCAATTGCAGCTCTATTTACAATAGCCAGGACATGGAAGCAACCTAAGTGTCATCAACAGATGAACGGATAAAGAAGATGTGGCACATATATACAATGGAATATTACTCAGCCATAAAAAGAAATGAAATTGAGTTATTTGTAGTGAGGTGGATGGACCTAGAGTCTGTCATACAGAGTGAAGTAAGAAAGAGAAAAACAAATACCATATGTTAACACATATATATGGAATCTAAGAAAAAAAGGTCATGAAGAACCTAGGGGCAAGACGGGAATAAAGACACAGACCTACTAGAGAATGGACTTGAGGATATGGGGAGGGGGAAGGGTAATCTGTGACAAAGTGAGAGAGTGGCATGGACATATATACACTACCAAACGTAAAATAGATAGCTAGTGGGAAGCAGCCGCATAGCGCAGGGAGATCAGCTCGGTGGTTTATGACCACCTAGAGGGGTGGGATAGGGAGGGTGGGAGGGAGGGAGACGCAAGAGGGAAGAGATATGGGAACATATGTATATGTATAACTGATTCACTTTGTTACAAAGCAGAAACTAATACACCATTGTAAAGCAATTATACTCCAATAAAGATGTTAAAATAAAGAAATAAATAAATAAATAAAAAAGAATCCTTCTTCAGAGGATTCTTTTGAGAATTAAATGAGATGAAAAATGTGAAAGCATACTGTTCGATTTCTGGCACAATGTACATGCTCCAAAAATGTTTCTGCAATCCAAGTCTGAGTCTCTTCTACTTTAAGTATAGCTTAGTCACAAATGAATGCTTTATATTGAAACATTTTTAGAACTCTTCCTGCTTGGGGAGGCATCCTCTAAACCCAAGGCAGACTTCTTTAAAGTCAGATCATGTTATTCTTGTGGTGTTGGTCAGAATTCTGAGACTCCAAAGTAGAACCCAAGACATTTAACATGATCTGTATAGATGTTTTTTTTTTTGTGGTACGCGGGCCTCTCACTGTTGTGGCCTCTCCCGTTGCGGAGCACAGGCTACGGATGCGCAGGCTCCATGGCTCACGGGCCCAGCTGCTCCTCGGCATGTGGGATCTTCCCAGACCGGGGCACGAACCCGTGTCCCCTGCATCGGCAGGCGGACTCTCAACCACTGCCCCAACGGGGGAGCCCTGTATAGATGGTTTTTATATCAGACATGAATTTTAAACGTCTGTATATGTTCAGCACAGGGCAGAAAGAAGCAACCCCTGGGGCAATGCAATGGGACATCTTTTTTTTTTTTTTTTTTTTGCTATAATTTAGTTTCATTTTTATTTGTCTTTTAATTACTTCCGTATTTCCATGGTAACCGAACTAACTTAATTTAAATACTTTTTACAATGGCTGTAATTTTTTTTTTTTTTTTTAAATTCAAGTCTTTATTGAGCACTTAATATATGTCTAGAACTGTATAAGACACTGTGGAGACTAAGGAAGACATAAGATAGGGTCTCTGACCTCAAAGAGCTAGAAATTTAAAGGAAAAGACTGCATTTCTGAAACAAGAGAAAAATATAGGGAGGATGAAACTGAGTGAAAAATTGTGTGAGACAAACTCTGAAGTATCAAGAACAGAGAAGCCAATGTAGGCTAAAGTAGTTTTAAGAGAATTTGCTCTGGACTTTGAAGTGATGAGTAAGGGGGTGTGGCATTTAATCTTGGATTTAAAGAATTGACAGATAGGTATCCAGAATAAAAGCCTGGCTAAAGAAAATGGATAAGTTTTCTGAAATTGAGAATTTTTAATGCAGATCAGATCAAAGATGCTATCTGTTTTGCTAGCTAAAATAATGACAGTTTAGAGTCAACTAGTGCAACCTACTATGATTACCAGTATTTAAGAAGTTAATTGTTTTCAACTTTTTTTTACATGGAAAAATAAAAACATAGCTTAAAATCTTAGATTATAGACTGAATGAGATGCTTAGTATAGGTTTGTGTACACTGAATTCTCCATACGATCTTGAGAACTAACTACAAAAGAGAAATTTATTTTTGCCCATGTCTCTAAAGAAGAGATATACTTTCAAAATGTCTTTAATTTGTGGTTTCTGACTCTGGTGTACCATTTGAAGTCCTGATTTCATATTGCAGATTATTTTGAAATTACAGAACTAATAAAGAACATCTGTGTTAATAGCCTTACATGTCCAACAAAAAACTAAAGCAAAAGATTTTTAAATTGATAAAAACATACAGTGTAACTTTTGTTGGAATTTGCTAGTTTTAAAAACAATACTTTTCTAAAGTTGCCACTTCATTTGAGGGATGGTATAAAGATGGGCTGAATATAGAGTTAGAGCACAGAAATATTTCATGCTTCTCAATTCATTAGGCCTGATTTGAGGCCCTTCTCTAAGTCCAGTTCACATGGGCGTGTGGTCCCTTGCATCTATGAGGTAGACAGGCTGGAACAGAGGTAGTGAGAGTGGAAGGGTGCTTCCTGCCTTGGCTCTGAACCATGTGTATACAGACAGGATGGTCCAGCAGACTCACTCTCTCATACATTCCAGAATTTTTCTACTCTTAAGAAGAAATGACATTTTAAGTTTATTCTATACTAAATAGCCAAGAAGAAATTTAAGAATTCTCCTTTGGAATTTTGGATGTAAGGATTTGTATCCATTCAGCCAATCTGTGTCTTTTGGTGGGAGCATTTAGTCCATTTACATTTAAGGTAATTATCGATATGTGTGTTCCTATTCCCATTTTCTTAATTGTTTTGGGTTCGTTATTGTAGGTCCTTTCCTTCTTTTGTGTTTCTTGCCTAGAGAAGTTCCTTTAGCAGTTGTTGTAAAGCTGGTTTGGTGGTGCTGAACTCTCTCAGCTTTTGCTTGTCTGTAAAGGTTTTAATTTCTCCAACAAATCTGAATGAGATCCTTGCTGGGTAGAGTAATCTTGGTTGCAGGTTTTTCTCCTTCAACACTTTCAATATGTCCTGCCACTCCCTTCTGGCTTGCAGAGTTTCTGCTGAAAGATCAGCTGTTAACCTTATGGGGATTCCCTTGTGTGTTATTTGTTGTTTTTCCCTTGCTGCTTTTAATATGTTTTCTTTGTATTTAATTTTTGACAGTTTGATTAATATGTGTCTTGGCGTATTTCTCCTTGGATTTATCCTGTATGGGACTCTCTGTGCTTCCTGGACTTGATTAACTATTTCCTTTCCCATATTAGGGAAGTTTTCAACTATAATCTCTTCAAATATTTTCTCAGTCCCTTTCTTTTTCTCTTCTTCTTCTGGAACCCCTATAATTCGAATGTTGGTGCGTTTAATGTTGTCCCAGAGGTCTCTGAGACTGTCCTCAGTTCTTTTCATTCTTTTTTCTTTATTCTGCTCTGCAGTAGTTATTTCCACTATTTTATCTTCCAGGTCACTTATCCGTTCTTCTGCCTCAGTTATTCTGCTATTGATCCCATCTAGAGTACTTTTAATTTCATTTATTGTGTTGTTCATCGTTGCTTGTTTCATCTTTAGTTCTTCTAGGTCCTTGTTAACTGATTCTTGCAATTTGTCCATTCTATCGTCCATTCTATCTCCAAGATTTCGGATCAACCTTACTATCATTATTCTGAATTCTTTTTCAGGTAGACTGCCTATTTCCTCTTCATTTGTTAGGTCTGGTGGGTTTTTATCTTGCTCCTTCATCTGCTGTGTGTTTTTCTGTCTTTTCATTTTGCTTATCTTACTGTGTTTGGGGTCTCCTTTTTTGCAGGCTGAAGGTTCGTAGTTCCTGTTGTTTTTTGTGTCTGTCCCCAGTGGCTAAGGTTGGTTCAGTGGGTTGTGTAGGCTTCCTGGTGGAGGGTACTAGTGCCTGTGTTCTGGTGGATGAGGCTGGATCTTGTCTTTCTGGTGGGCAGGTCCACGTCTGGTGGTGTGTTTTGGGGTGTCTGTAGACTTATTATGATTTGGGGCAGCCTCTCTGCTAATGGGTGGGGTTGTGTTCCTGTCTTGCTAATTGTTTGGCATAGGATGTCCAGCACTGTAGCTTGCTGGTCGTTGAGTGAAGCTGGGTGCTGGCATTGAGATGGAGATCTCTCGGAGATTTTTGCTGTTTGATATTATGTGCAGCTGGGAGGCCTCTTGTGGACCAGTGTCCTGAAGTTGGCTTTCCCACCTCAGAGGCACAGCACTGACTCCTGGCTGCAGCACCAAGAGCCTTTCATCCACAGGGCTCCTTAATTTGGGATGATTCGTTGTCTATTCAGGTATTCCACAGATGCAGGGTATATCAAGTTGATTGTGGCGCTTTAATCCGCTGCTTCTGAGGCTGCTGGGAGAGATTTCCCTTTCTCTTCTTTGTTCTCACAGTTCCCAGGGGCTCAGCTTTGGATTTGGCCCCGCCTGTGCGTGTAGGTCGCCGGAGGGCGTCTGTTCTTTGCTCAGACAGGACGGGGTTAAAGGAGCCGCTGATTCGGAGGCTCTGGCTCACCCAGGCCGGGGGGTAGGGAGGGTCACGGAGTGCGGGGTGGGCCTGCAGCGGCAGAGGCCGGCGTGACGTTGCAGCCTGAGGCGCGCCGTGCGTTCTCCCGGGGGAGCCGTCCCTGGATCCCGGGACCCTGGCAGTGGCGGGCTGCACAGGCTCCCCGGAAGGGCGTGTGGCTAATGACCTGTGTTCGCACACAGGCCTCCTGGCGGCGGCAGCAGCGGCCTTAGCGTCCCATGTCCGTCTCTGGGCTCCGCACTCTTAGCCGCGGCTCGCGCCCGTCCCTGGAGCTCTCTCAAGCAGCGTTCTTAATCCCCTCTCCTCGTGCACCAGGTAACAAAGAGGGACGTAAAAGTCTCTTGCCTCTTCGGCAGGTCCAGACCCCTCCCCGGACTCTCTCCCGGCCAGCCGCGGCGCACCAACGCCCTGCAGGCTGTGTTCACGCCGCCAACCCCAGTCCCCTCCCGGCGCTCCGACAAAAGCCGGAGCCTCAGCTCCCAGTCCCGCCCGCCCCAGCGGGTGAGCAGGCAAGCCTCTCGGCTGGTGAGTGCCGGTCGGCCCGATCCTCTGCGCTGGAATCTGTCCGCTTTGCCCTCCGCACCCCTGTTGCTGTGCTCTCCTCCGCGGCTCCCAAGCTCCCCCACTCCGCCTCCCGAAGTCTCCACCCGCGAAGGGGCTTCCTAGTGTGTGGACACTTTTCCTCCTTCACAGCTCTCTCCTGCTGGTGCAGGACCCGTCCCTATCCTTTTGTCTCTGTTTAGTTTTTTCTTTTGCCCTAACCAGGTACGTGGGGGGTTCCTTGCCTTTGGGAGGTCTGAGGTCTTCTGCCAGCGTTCAGTAGGTGCTCCGTAGGAGTTGTTCCACGCGTAGATCAATGGGACATCTTTTGAATAGACTTTTGGGTACCACCAGACCAGACATTGAAATGAATTAAGTAAACCATTTGTTCATTTGTTTAGAGTCGTTGAAATGCTTTGCTTTAAATTTCTCCCTTGGCCATCATTCCAATTAAGTGGGTAAACCATTTCTCAGGGTGCTATTTTAATGGAATCTATTGTCCTTTTTATCCATTTATCTATACACCTACTAAATCTGTTCTTAACATTTTGGTCGGGTTGTAAGCATAGAGAAAAATACTGTTACTTAATTTTTATTTAATAGGTTTGAGTTTTTGGTGTAGGGAATTTTGTAGCAATCTAAATTCAATAGCAGGTTTTGGTCAGGCCCTACCCCTTCCTTCTTTCTACTACTCTGAAGCCCAACTCCTAGCTTTCTATGTTATCTCCACCTCAAAGGCAAAGAAATAAAATGGGAAGACTAAAAACATTAGAAGGATTCTATAGGGTGTTTTGCCTATTTATTGGAAATAGGCCTACATAGGATACAGCTCCCTGAGTCATGTTAGTGGAATGGCTACAAAAATATGGTACATCTGTATAATGTGAAATTATTCACCATTAAAAGTCAAGCTTTCAAAATGTTCTTAATGAGAAAGGAAATTAGAAAATGATAAAAGTGAAAAGCAGGATATTTTAAAGGAAATTATGTAACACACATACAACTATATCTGCAATAAAAAGATCAGAAGGAAATACAACATTTAATGGCAATGACATTACAGGTATTCCAATTCTCTTCTTTAATTCATTCGCTGAGTTTTTTGAAACTTCAGTCATGAACTGAGGGTACTTTTACAGTTGGAAAAATTACTCAAGAGAAATAAACAGTGAAACAGTTCAGAAGGCGATTCCACACGCAGTTACTGTATCCATTTTATTCAGAACAGTATACCTGGGATCTGCTACAAGGAGAGACACATATTGTTAAGTAACAACAATATGAAAGATAGAAGCTTAAGTTTTCAAGGCTGCTCACATGCACCAGCCCCTTGAGTCCTGGGAGTTGCTGGTGCAGGTGCAGGTTCTAGGTGGGGAGGGGAAACCAGGTTGCACCCAGGAATCCCTTCTATGTAAACGTAACTAGTAAAACACCTAAGAAGTCTCAGGAGAAAGGAATTCAAATTTTTGAACTACTGGGGTTGGGGAAGGTTCCAGAGGCATGGACAAAATTTGCCCTGACTGGATGGAGCCTTATTCCTTTTCAGGAATATATTAGATATAGTACCAAATACTAATGCTAATTACTGCCTGACTCTTTTTCATTTGTGAGCATTGGCTTTCTCAGAAGCACTGCGCAGCTGGGAGTACCTTCCCAACCTGCTACACAGCCGTGAAGTGCCAGCACTGCCACGTGAACCAGAGCTGCCCCCGGTTCTCACCCAGTACACCACAGCGCATTTTAGGTCCTCTTAACAGTTCCCCTATTCCTTTCTAAAAAGAGGAAAAAGTACCTCTAAAAAATGTGTTCTGATTTCCTGCCCTGTAACTTTCCTGATGTTCCAAAAGCAGACACTTTCAAATATGAAGTGCCTCGGGTTGGCCATTTTGTCTCCCTTATACCAATAGACAAAATTACCCAGACTCCAGCCCTAACTGCACACGTATTTGAAGCCGCATTTGCAATAGAGCATCATGGCGCTTCTGTAGCCTTTCTCTTTGTGTGTGTGGCAGGGGGAGGGCACAGTGACAGTCTTAAAATAGGATTTGGAAGAAGCAAGTCAGAAACGATTAGGATAGACCTCACGGACAGCCGATTCTCCCATCTTTCTTCTCTGAAGCGCTCCATGCACCGACTTGTAACAGTGCTTAAGGGCGTGTGTCTGGTTGGAAAACATCTAAAAGATGAGAGAGTGAAAATACACGAGCCCACGACTGGCTGGATAGAAACTCTGATCAGGGACTAATCTGTGTTACCTCACTAGGAGCCTAAGTTGGAATGATCTGCCAAGGGACAAATAGATAACTATCTCTGCGAAAGGGGAACAGATAGGAAGGAAAGGAGGTAGGGAGAAGAGGAAAGAAGGAGTTCACAGCAAGGAGGTCAGAAATAAGCCTGGAACTGAAATCTTGGAAGGAAGGAGAATTATTTATTTATTTGTTTGTTTGTTTGTTTATTTAATACTTCTTTCCCCTTCTCTCCCAAATGGGAGTACTATTAGAATAAAGGAAAAAGAAAGCTGATGACCTATTAGCAGCTATAAAGTTTAGGACTTCCTTCATTAGGATGTGGTGTTGCTATGGTGGGTTTTTCGTCTCCATGCTCTTTGTAGCTTGGGGGCATGTCACACACTTGTGAGAACTTTACCCGGTTGTTGATACAATATTGTGTCAGTAACTGAGTGATTTGTTTTTCCTCTGGACATTGATTGAAGAAATTCTTATTACACTTTATAGCTTGCTTGGCCTCCGTATGAGAGTCAAGACATAAATTGGACCACAAATTGGCCTCTGTCAGAATCTACAACAGACTGACACCAAATACATGTCACCGGGCTTGTGTTCCAACTAGCAGCAGGGATCCACTGGTGCTTGTCATCTTGATCAAATGTTCACCTCACTCCCTTTTCCAGTTTGTGCCTCTGCTTTGAAGAAAGTATGGTAAAGACCCTGGCAAATTTGCTGTTTTGATCAGCAGTATTATACAGCAAAAACAATACTGGTGGATTTAATTGATTTCCTCCAAGTTAAGTCTCCACTGTGAGTATCAGAGGTAGGATACATATAAATAAAAGTGGATGCAAAGAAAGAAATATATAGTTATACAGAAAGGACAAGAAGGTATACATAACAGATATATTTATCCCACAAGTAAAGCCCAGACTTGATGATTCATGAGTGGCAGAAATATAGCTGAGTTACAGAGATTTGTTCTCTAGAGTAAGATAAATTTGTCATTTCAGTTCCTACCATTACGGACTCTGAGCAGAAAATCAAATATTTTTAAGAGTTGGCTCTGTGTTATTAATGAATACATGTAACCATGGGAGTTAGTTAAAAACTTCAGATTGTTTTACCAAATATAAATATGTATTTCTATTTTAAAAAGAGCAAGATTTGGTGATTTATGAAAGAAATTTTGTAATTTTAAATCAGAAAATAAACTTTTTATGTTAATAAATTCACTTTTTAATGATTTTTATCATTTAGAACCACAGTGTGGTCTAGACTGGATCTAAAATCATACTCATCCTGCATTTAGAAGGTGTCTTTCAGGTCAATATTCATAAGAAATATTAAGGCATATTTTCTTTGCTTAAAACTTTAATAGAATCTTAGCAGTTTAAAAAATTCAAGATTTTATCAAAATATTTCCTACAAAAGAAGCTTAAATCCAGGTAGCTTTACAGATAAGTTCCTTCAGTTTTTCAAACACTGGAGAAATTCCACTCTAAATAAACTTTTGAGCATAAGAAAGGCTGGAGGACTGTCCGTTTGTTTCATGGCACCGACATCAAAACCTGCCCAAACCTCACAACTGCCCCCACTGCAAAACAATCTCATTCATGACCATAGATACAGAGATGCTAAATGAAACCTTAGTTATTTCATCAGGGAAAACGACTACAACATCACAACCAATGAAGATGGTTTAAAATTAGACACATTTTAGATGTACTATAACAAAGACCAAATAAAAAATTGTATGCTCAGGGCAATGAATATAGAAAGAAACACATGTTTAATTCACCACCCATTCATTGCTAAGTATTTTTTTTTAACACCAGAGAAACTAAGACTAAATAAATAACTTCTTAATAACAAAATAAATGTTTCTTTGATTTGTTAATTCTATTATTTCTTTTTTTAATTAATTAATTTATTCATTTATTTATTTACGGCTGTGTTGGGTGTTTGTTGCTGTGCGCAGGCTTTCTCTAGTTGCGGCGAGCAGGGACTACTCTTCGTTGCGGTGCGCAGGCTTCTCATTGCGGCGGCTTCTCTTGTTGCGGAGCTCGGGCTCTAGGCACATGGGCTTCAGTAGCTGTGGCTCGTGGGCTCAGTAGTTGTGGCTCACGGGCTCTAGAGCGCAGGCTCGGTAGTTGTGGCGCAGGGGCTTAATTGCTCCGCGGCATGTGGAATCTTCCCGAACCAGGGATCTAACCCGTGTCCCCTGCATTGGCAGGCGGATTCTTAACCACTGCACCACCAGGGAAGTCCCCAATTCTACTATTTCTGTTTTGAATGAGTTATACATGTAAATGGTACAAAATTCAAGACACATAAGTATATTCATGGAGTATATCCCTACTTCACTGTCCCATCAATCAAACTCCTTCCCAGATACAATCACTGTTACTGCTTTCTGGTTATCCTTCCTGAGATATTCTAGGTGCATACAAATAATACATAGATATAAAATCTGTTTATTAAACAGAAAATATCTTGCCTAATAATAAAATCAGAGACTTTCAAACTAAATACAAGAAAAATCTCCACTCTTTTTAATATATTTTATGAAATTTGTTTACATTACAGTCAGATATAAAACAAAATTTTAAGTCTATATTTATTAGAAAGAGATAAGTTACTTCTTTTCTGCAAATTATAGATCAAAACACTTAAAAAATGCTACAGAATAAACTAGAAAATTACTAAAACTACTAAGCAGGTTTTGTAAAGTACCTGGAATCAAGATAATCACATAAAGCCTCTCTACATATAAATATAGTGGAAAATAAAAACCTCATTCACAATGGTAACCAAAACCAAAAAATGTAAATTATTTAGGAGTGAAATTAACAAAAACTATGAGCTTTATAGGTAGAACAATTTAATCCTCTCCTGGGAATCAAAACAGAAACATATAACAACTGGAAGTAAAAGCTTGAAAGTATACAGTTGTCCATATTTCTCTAAGTTAATGTACAAATTTAACAAATTACAATCAAAGTATAAATAGTAAATTACTCTTTATAATGTGACCAAATGCTTCTGTAGTTTACCTGAGAAAATAAAAAGTATCAAGCCAGTCAATAAAGAAGTTTTAGAAATCTACTTTCCCAACAAGTTACTGAAATGCATTATAAATCTACATTATTAAAAGCATTAAGGAATAGGTCCAGAAATAGGACAGATCAACAGAAGAGAATAGAAAGTCTAGAGACAGACTTCCCAAATATTATGGGAAGTTAATAGAACAGAAAAGGTGATTAAAATATCTTTGGAAAAGGATGATTCAACAAGTTATTTGGGGGCAAGTGGCTTAACATTTGGAACAGATTAACAGTAGCTCTCTTCTCCACATCATAATAAACTTCCACCCAAATAAACTTCAGATAAATTAAAGATTTGAACCTCAAAAATTAAACTACAAAACTATCAGAAGAAAAACAGAACCACTATACACCAAAATCCATTAGAATGGCCAAAATCCAGAGCACTGACAACACTAAATGCTGACAAGGATGTGGAGTAACAGGAAATGTCATTCAATGCTGATGGAAAGGCAAGACGGCGCTGTCACTTTGAAGGCAGTTTGGAGTTTCCTACAAAACTAAACAAACTCTTACCATGTGATTCAGTAAATTTGTTCCTTGGTACTTAACCTCCAGGAGCTGAAAACTTATGTCCACACAAAAACCTGCACACAGATGTTTATAGCAGCTTTATTCATATTTGCCAAAACTTGGAAGCAACCAAGATGTCCTTCAGTAGGTGAATAGATAAACTGTAATACATCCAGACAGTGAAATACTATCCAGTGCTAAAAGGAAATGAACTATCAAGCCATGAAAAGACATGGAGGAAACTTACATGCATGTCACTAAGTAAAAGAAGCCAATCTGAAAAGACTACATACTGTATGATTCCAACTGTATAACATTCTGGAAAAGACAAAACTATGGAGACAGTAAAAATATCAGTGGTTGCCAGGGGTTCAGGGTGAGGGAGGGATGAATAAGTAGAGCACAGAGGATTTTTTAAGGTAGTGAAAATACTCTTTGTGATACCATAATGATGGATACATGTTATTATACATTTTTCCAAATCCATAGGATGTAGAACACCAAGAGTAAACCTTAATGCCAACTATGGACTTTTGGTGATAATGATGTATCAGTCATCATCAGGTTCATCAGTTGTAACAAATGTACCACTCAGGTGGGGATATTGATTATCAAGGAGGCAATGCATGTGCAGGGCAGGGGCGTTATGGGAAATCTCTGTGCCTTCCACTATATTTTGCTGTAAACCTTAAACTGCTCTAAAATTTTTCTTATAAAAAAATAGATCAATATTTAATATTAGTATAAGCAAAGCCTGTCTAAGCATGACACTGAAAACAGAAACTATAAAGGAAAGGATCAACATATTTTAGTGCATAAAATTAAAATTTTCTTAAAAATTGAAAGGCAAATGAAAAATTTGGAATATTTTCAATGCCTATGACAAAACCTACGAGGTTCTGGCAACTTGAAAACTTCAAAATGTAAAACACCTCTTGCAAATAATTTAGAAAAATCCAATTACACCAGAGGTCATAAACAACAATTGACACACAAATGCAAATATCTAACACCTTTAAACTGAACAAAAACTGACATTTGGGGGATGAAACATGGAAGGGGAGCCCAGATAGGAGAGTGAGAAGAGCAGGGTGGGGAGATTAGGAGCAAAATATGAAGAATTTCTTGGCTGGGGGAGGGTGACTGGGGTAAGTCAGCTAAAGGTTAAAAAATGGGCATTGGAACTGTGACTCAGAAGGGGCGGAAACCATTTTGGACTTGTGGGAGGGGAAGGTAAGGAGGTAAAAGAGTAAATGCAAACAGTTCTTTCAAGATACTTGATTGGAAGGAGGGGGAAGGAAGGGAAGTTAAAGTTAAGATGGGAGAAATATTTGCTGAACAGAAAGAACCAGGGAGGGAGAAGTTGAAGAGATAGAGCAGGGAAAAGAAAACTGATAGAACAGAAGGCATGCGATCCAGAGCTCTCTCTTTCCAAGTGTGAGGAGGGAAGAGGGAAGGGGTGGATAAAGTGGGGTTTATTTTGTGGGGTTGGGAGCAGGAAGCAGAGGTGTTCCCATCCAACAGTGTCCATATTTCTAATAAAATAGGTGATTATTTGCTAAGAGTGTAAGCAGAGCCTGAAGGGACATGGATTTAACGATTTGGGAAATTTGATAAGGCTGCTGTGCTGAACCGGACAGAGCAGTGAGGAGGAGACATGATGATTGCCTGGCATCTTTGAATTTCCATCACATGCATTTACAGTGACCCCAGACTGCCCCGTCGTGGTTCTCTCCAGCGATGGTTCACATCCTGGGCACATGTACAGGGAAGGACAAAGAGAATTTTCCAGGATTTAGCCAGATGAATGGTTATATAAAAAGGCTGATGAGATGAAAACTTTGAGGATACCAGGAGGAGAGTTACTGAAGTGAGATACTGTGGAATCTGAGTGGAAAGGGAAGGAGATGAAAATATGAGAAGGCTTATCAGTATAGAAAAAGCTGACAAAAAGTTCTGATGAAGCTTTCTCAGAAGATACATAATTCTTTGTCAAGCTTTTGTCAGCTGTTCTCTTCCGTCTCCCCATACTGGGAAGCACGTCCTTCCTTCTAGACCCCATCTCCCACTGCTCTCTACTGTTTGAGAGCACCCTCTGGAAACCTTGTCTCATAGATAACCAATGTCCGTGTCTCTTCAAACTCTCACGGAATGTCCTATTCTTCTCCCCCACCACATCCCCGTTATAGTAAAGCCCTTTATATTCCTGCATGTTAAGAACTAAAGAGAGATTATTGCAAAGAGGGCAAATGCATATTGGAAGTTGCACTTCAGAGTCTCACTTGCAACTTTCCTAATACCAGAGTTCTTTGTGCTATTCTATTCAACCCCTGGAAGTCATCAGGTAGTTCAGGAGCTGATGGAATCCCTGCTGAAACCTTCAAACTAGAAAATGGGAGCTCAAGTTACAGTTTCATTCTCACTTAGAGATTTCTAATGATGAAGAAATTCTAAATGACATCAGGGTGGCTGTGATCATGACAAATTTTAGTTCGGGAGAGAGAAGTCTGGCTTAAATCAAAGTTATACTGCTTCACTTTTTTGTCCTATAGAAAAATCTTTGAGAACTTCCTTGAGTCATTTTCTTCATGTTATTGAAGAGGTCCTACCAGAATCCCACTTTGGTCCTAGTTGATAAAGAGGCACCACCGACATGATTCACAGTTCACGAACGTGTCTAATGAATGAGAAACCATATGAAGAATTCTTATGAAGCATGGTTGTTCCCCCAAGTTTGCCTCCTCGCATAATCTTTTCTTCCTTCAAAGTGTTCCTCTTTGAAAATATTTTGTTAAGTTTCCTTTGGGAACTGCAGAACTATCAACCAAAACTGTACCACTGATCAAACACGGTTTTCAAAATTAGTCTTCATCGTGATTCATCTGAGTACTTTAAAAATTTCCTAATAGAATGAAGCAATTTTCTAAGTACTGAATAAGATTTGATCTTCAGCTACCTCCAACTTGGAGCTAAGGCTGATAGTCAAAGTGCTAGACAGACAGGCAGGAGTCAGATGACAGGACAAATTGAGTAGGTGAATAAGGAGAGGCAAATGGTCTGCTAATTAGAAATCTCTTATATGAATATGTATATTATAGTTATATAATATTATATATAATATCCTTATATTAATTAGATATTATTCCTCTTATATATATATATCTACATGCAAACATACATAAACTATGAGATATATATTTATATCTTATTGGGAAAATGACAAATTTCAGGGTTGTTTATTATTACTACTATTAGTAATAACTACCATTTATTGAGCAGTTCATTTGGGCTGTGAACTATGCTAAATAAATAATTTATATATATTATCCATTAAATTCTCACAATAATCCTGTGAGTTAAGTATTGTTAGTCCACTTTTCTGGATCTAACCTCTTCCTCTTTTTTTTTTTTTTTTTTTTTCATTTTAACATCTTTATTGGAGTATAATTGCTTTACAATGGTATGTTAGTTTCAGCTTCACAACAAAATGAATCAGTTATATATATATACATATGTTCCCATATCTCTTCCCGCTTGCGTCTCCCTCCCTCCCACCCTCCCTATCCCACCCCTCCAGGCGGTCACAAAGCGCCAAGCTGATCTCCCTGTGCTATGCGGCTGCTTCCCACTAGCTATCTACCTTACGTTTGGTAGTGTATATATGTCCATGCCTCTCTCTCGCTTTGTCACCGTTTGCCCTTCCCCCTCCCCATAGCCTCAAGTCCATTCTCTAGTAAGTCTGTGTCTTTATTCCTGTTTCACCCCTAGGTTTTTCATGACATTTTTTTTTTCTTAAATTCCATATATATCTGTTAGCATACGGTATTTGTCTCTCTCTTTCTGACTTACTTCACTCTGTATGACAGACTCTAGGTCTATCCACCTCATTACAAATAGCTCAATTTCGTCTCTTTTTATGGCTGAGTAATATTCCATTGTATATATGTGCCACATCTTCTTTATCCATTCATCCGATGATGGACACTTAGGTTGTTTCCATCTCTGGGCTATTGTAAATAGAGCTGCAATGAACATTTTGGTACATGACTCTTTTTGAATTATGGTTTTCTCAGGGTATATGCCCAGTAGTGGGATTGCTGGGTCATATGGTAGTTCTATGTGTAGTTTTTTAAGGAACCTCCATACTGTTCTCCACAGTGGCTGTATCAATTTACATTCCCACCAACAGTGTAAGAGGGTTCCCTTTTCTCCACACCCTCTCCAGCATTTATTGTTTCTAGATTTTTTGATGATGGCCATTCTGACTGGTGTGAGATGATATCTCATTGGAGTTTTGATTTGCATTTCTCTAATGATTAGTGATGTTGAGCATTCTTTCATGTGTTTGTTGGCACTCTGTATATCTTCTTTGGAGAAATGTCTATTTAGGTCTTCTGCCCATTTTTGGACTGGGTTGTTTGTTTTTTTGTTATTAAGCTGCATGAGCTGCTTATAAATTTTGGAGATTAATCCTTTGTCAGTTGCTTCATTTGCAAATATTTTCTCCCATTCTGAGGGTTGTCTTTTGGTCTTCTTTATGGTTTCCTTTGCTGTGCAAAAGCTTTTAAGTTTCATTAGGTCCCATTTCTTTAGTTTTGGTTTTATTTCCATTTCTCTAGGAGGTGGGTCAAAAAGGACCTTGCTGTGATTTATGTCATAGAGTGTCCTGCCTATGTTTTCCTCTAAGAGTTTTATAGTGTCTGGCCTTACACTTAGATCTTTAATCCATTTTGAGCTTGTTTTTGTGTATGGTGTTAGGGAGTGATCTAATCTCATACTTTTACATGTAGCTGTCCAGTTTTCCCAGCACCACTTATTGAAGAGGCTGTCCTTTCTCCACTGTACATTCCTGCCTCCTTTGTCAAAGATAAGGTGACCATATGTGCGTGGGTTTATCTCTGGGCTTTCTATCCTGTTCCATTGATCTATATTTCTGTTTCTGTGCCAGTACCATACTGTCTTGATTACTGTAGCTTTGTAGTATAGTCTGAAGTCAGGAAGCCTGATTCCTCCGGCTCCGTTTTTCGTTCTCAAGATTGCTTTGGCTATTCGGGGTCTTTTGTGTTTCCATACAAATTGTGAAATTTTTTGTTCTAGTTCTGTGAAAAATGCCAGTGGTAGTTTGATAGGGATTGCATTGAATCTGTAGATTGCTTTGGGTAGTAGAGTCATTTTCACAATGTTGATTCTTCCAATCCAAGAACATGGTATATCTCTCCATCTATTTGTATCATCTTTAATTTCTTTCATCAGTGTCTTATAATTTTCTGCATACAGGTCTTTTGTCTCCTTAGGTAGGTTTATTCCTAGATATTTTATTCTTTTTGTTTCAATGGTAAATGGGAGTGTTTTCTTGATTTCACTTTCAGATTTTTCATCCTTAGTGTATAGGAATGCCAGAGATTTCTGTGCATTAATTTTGTATCCTGCTACTTTACCAAATTCATTGATTAGCTCTAGTAGTTTTCTGGTAGCATCTTTAGGATTCTCTATGTATAGTATCATGTCATCTGCAAAGAGTGACAGCTTTACTTCTTCTTTTCCGATTTGGATTCCTTTTATTTCCTTTTCTTCTCTGATTGCTGTGGCTAAAACTTGCAAAACTATGTTGAATAAGAGTGGTGAGAGTGGGCAACCTTGTCTTGTTCCTGATCTTAGTGGAAATGCTTTCAGTTTTTCACCATTGAGGACGATGTTGGCTGTGGGTTTGTCTTATATGGCCTTTATTATGTTGAGGAAAGTTCCCTCTATGCCTACTTTCTGCAGGGTTTTTATCATAAATGGGTGTTGAATTTTGTCGAAAGCTTTCTCTGCATCTATTGAGATGATCATATAGTTTTTCTCCTTCAATTTGTTAATATGGTATATCACGTTGATTGATTTGCATATATTGAAGAATCCTTGCATTCCTTGAATAAACCCCACTTGATCATGGTGTATGATCCGTTTAATGTGCTGTTGGATTCTGTTTGCTAGTATTTTGTTGAGGATTTTTGCATCTATGTTCGTCAATGATATTGGCCTGTAGTTTTCTTTCTTTGTGACATCCTTGTCTGGTTTTGGTATCTAACCTCTTCCTCTTAATCTTGTTCCTGCTTCCGAAAACAAACAAACAAAAAATGGTAATCAGCAACCATGATGAATTTAAAATATAGTCTTAACAAAGGGGAGTCAAGAAAAGAAGGAAGAAACCCAGATCCAACATACAAGTGAAAGAGAATGGAAGAGAGTTCTAGGTCAGCGGTTCCCAATTTTTAGTGTATAGAGCATTACCCTAGGAAAGTTTTATTTATTTATTTTTTAAATTGAGGTATAGTTGACTTACAGTAGTTTATTAGTTTTAGGTGTACAGCATAGAGACTCAGTACTTTTTAGATTATACTCCATTAAGAGTTCTTACAGAATAATGGCTGTAATTACTGTGCTGTACACTGTATCCTTGTTGCTCATCTATTTTATACATAGTAGTTAGTATCTCTTAATCTCATACTCCTATCTTGACCCTTCCCCCACTTCCCTCTCCCACTGGTAACCACTGGTTTTGTTGTATACAACTACCATCACATTGTAATTTGATGCACTTGAGTTATCTCTTTTCTGGTTGATATCAGAAAGGATAGAAGGAACCAGGATGGGCAAATCTTTAACAGAGAAATCAACTTCCATTCTTTTTCTAACCTATGATATAGTCACCCAGTAAATATTTACTAAATATCAACTGTGCCCTAGGGTCTGTGATAGGACCAGAACATAAATCAAAAATTAAATATTATTCCTCTCTTCAAAGAATTGAGAGCTCTAGGGGGAGAAAATGTTTAGAAATACTTAAAACCTAATGTGATACAGACATAGAAAACAAACCTATGGTTACCAAAGGGGAAAAGGGGTGGAGGAGGGATAAATTAGGAGTTTAGGATTAGCAGATACAAACTACTGTATATAAAATAAACAACAGATCCTACTATATATCACAGGGAACTATATTCAATATCCTGTAATAAACCATAATGGAAAAGAATATGAAAAACAAAGAAAACTGAATCACTTTGCTGTACACCAGAAACTAATACAACATTGTAAATCAACTATACTTAAATTAAAAAAAAAAAACTAATGGATAATATGCTTTGGAGGCAGAGAATAGGAAAGATAAACTTCCTCAAGTATTTCCCTTGAGCTTGGTCTAGAAGAGTAAGGGTAGTCATGGAATATGAGGCTCCTGGGCCAGACTGAAGAACTTTGGTTCACTCTACTATGGCCCAAGGTTTGTTAATGCAGAATCCCTGGGAGCTGAATACTTCCTTGGATAGTTACAGAGCATCCATGAGTCACCTGAAATTTGGTGCAAACTCGGGTAGTTACTTGTACTTTTCTTGGAAGTTCATGTATATTGTCAGACTTGCAAGGGATCCTTGATCTGAAAAGGTTCAAAAGCAAAGCTGTAAATAAAGGGAAATCATTAGAGCTCTTTAAGTCAAGAAATGATATCTGATTTGCCTTTTAGAAATATAACTTTGTCTGTAGGATGGAGAAGAGATGGAGGGAGAAGCCAATGAAAGGGAAATCTCTTGGGGACCTGTTGCAGTGATATAGGTGGAAGGTAAAGAGGCCTTGCACTCAGGTATGGGTAATGGAGATGGAGAGGAAAAAATGAACTTGAGAGCCATGTCTATGGCCTTAGGACTAATTTAATATAGTGAATGATGGAAAGACAGTCGTCAAGGATGAGTTCCACACCTCTTACTTTCATGACTCTGTGAAAGTTGTTTGGTCAAAGAGAGAATTCGTGTTTCATTCAATAGACACTACCAAGTACTGAATTCCATTTTATTCTAGAACTTGTGTTATGGAGTAAGTAAAAAATGAAGTAGAATGAAGATGAAAATGAAGTAGAGCAGGAGGAGGAGAAAGAGGAGAGGAGGAAAAGAGGAAGAGGAGAAAATATCCTCTCCTCTCAAGACCTTTTTTTTTTTGCGGTACGCGGGCCTCTCACTGTTGTGGCCTCTCCCCTTGCGGAGCACAGGCTCCGGACGCGCAACCTCAGCGGCCACGGCTCACGGGCCCAGCCGCTCCGCGGCATGTGGGATCTTCCCGGACTGGGGCACGAACCCGTGTCCCCTGCATCGGCAGGAGGACTCTCAACCACTGTGCCACCAGGGAAGCCCTCAAGACCTTTTTAAGGGAGAGTCAGCTCACACAGGGTCTTATAGGCCATTATGAAACTTGGACTTTTATTCCAGTTGAAATTGGGAGCCATTGCAAGGTTTTCAACACCGCATTTCCATGATCTGACCTACATTTTAAAATGATCGATCTGACTGCTCTCTATAGAATAAACTGTAGATGGATGGGATTGGAAGCAGTTAAACCAATTATGAGATTATTACACTAACTCAGGTGAGACAGAATGGTGGTCAGGACCAGGCTGGTTTCATGGAGGGGATAGGAGAAGGAGTCTGATTCTAAATAAATTTTGAAGTGGGAGCTAACAGGATTTGCCGACATGATTGGATTGGAGTGAAAGAGCCAGGAAAGACTTAGGTTTTGACTTGAACAGCTGGGATAATGGAGTTGCCATTGACTGAGATGCAGAATGCTGTGGGAGAAATATGACTGTGGGGAAAAATCAGTTCAGTTTGTAGTTGTTAAGTTTGAGATATCCACCCAGCATCAAAATGGAGATGTCAAGAAGGCAGTTGGACACATGAGTTAGGAATTATGAAAGAGATCTGAAGATCTAAATTTGGGAGTTTGTCAGCATATAGGTGATACTTAAAGTCATAAGACTGGCTGAGCTCATAAGGATCTGAGTGTAAGTAAAGAAAAGAAGACCAAAGACTGGGGCACTCTTGTGTTAAGGAGTTGGGCAGAAAGAACTGCCCTTCTAATATTTCTCCTAAATGTGTATTTTCCTGGAATTTTTTTTTGTCAGTGCAGTACCTGAGAGCAAGGGTTTGGGGGTAAGAAAGCCTAGGTTCAACTCCTAACTCCATTACCTATTAATATATATGACTTTTGTCCGGTTGCTTTATCCCCAGTCCTTGGTTTTCTCTTTTTTTTTTTTTTTTTTTTTGCGGTACACGGGCCTCTCACTGTTGTGGCCTCTCCCGCTGTGGAGCACAGGCTCCGGACGCGCAGGCTCAGTGGCCATGGCTCACGGGCCCAGCTGCTCCGCAGCATGTGGGATCTTCCCGGACCGGGGCACGAACCCATGTCCCCTGCATCGGCAGGCAGACTCTCAACCACTGCGCCACCAGGGAAGCCCGGTTTTCTCATTTTTGAAGTGGAAATAATAAAGTACCTGATTTATATGTTTGTTATGAGGTTAAATGACATAATGTATATTTAAGGTATTTAGAATGGTGCTTGGCACACAGTAAACACTCAATAAATGTTACCTGGTATTATTATCTTGACTTTGCTTCCTGCTGTTCCCTGACACAGGGCCAGAGAACATCCATGCTTTGAGCCAGAGTCCCAGTAATACTCATGCAAACAATCACAAAGAACATGAACACTTTGAGCCTGAATTTTAACGTCAGTTCTTGTGCGGCTGACTGAGTTACTCTCTAGAACACTCGCTTTCTCTGTGTCTCAACTTCTTCTAAATCCCTGCTCCATCTCCGTCACGCTCCTCTTTGATTAGGGTTTTCCTCATGTACCATGGCACTTGATGTCAGGGGATTGGTTTGTCACAGTTATGACCTTGAAGACAGTTTGTTATTAAGGGCCACCTTCTAAATGCTTTGTGAGAGTATCCTGCTGCTCAGGATGGCAATTTAAAACATAAATCCTCAAAACCAGAATGAGGTTACCTATTGTAATCACTGATTGAGATCCAGTCTTCAGAGCCTACCAACGTGGGTCTGAATTCTTCCTAATGGTCTCTTCTTTGCATAAATCTGGGAAGAGTAGCAGAAATGCAATTTCATTGTGAGACACAAGAGGCGAAGGCCCTATAAAAAATTTGGTAACTATACATTGCATATAGCGTGCAGCCATTCTTGTACTTCATCATAAAAATAATATATGCATGTAAATTAAAAATAAATGATGACAAGCAAAGAAATATTGGAAACATATAATTTAAAATACTGTAACAGCTGACATTAGTGGGTTAGAAAAAATGCAGCTACAGAAGACAGTTCTGAAAATAATGAGACAATGGAGAATGAAGTTAATGAGGTTGAGAAAATGAAAAAAAGACAATTTACAGTACTATCGCACACACACAAAATCAAAATATGGGCTCCAATCTGATGTACCCTTATTAAACAGAAGTACGTCTAGCCCTCTTATTTTCGTCAAGGTACTGAATGATTTGGTGTGCTCCACTCATCCAGAAAACAGGTTGAATTATAGAAACTATCTTTTAGACATATCAGTAATCCTTGAAGATCAAAATGTCTTTATGCCCACCTGTGGTTCAGAAGCAACTTCTAAGCTGTAAATGAGATAAGCAAAGTAAAAAAAAAAGAAGAAAAAGTCCATTTGTTTTCTAAGTGTTTCTCTCCTAAGTACAGGGCTCTGAACCTAGAGTGGGCATTCTATAAATCTTGATGACAAGGTGCTCACTTTATGCACTCAGTAATTTTGTACCTT
Source organism: Stenella coeruleoalba (assembly GCF_951394435.1). Classification (NCBI taxonomy): domain Eukaryota; kingdom Metazoa; phylum Chordata; class Mammalia; order Artiodactyla; family Delphinidae; genus Stenella; species Stenella coeruleoalba. Next base: position 48,342,979 of record NC_137160.1, read on the forward strand.
CATCTGGTAGAGGGCCATACACACAGTCACCATGATCACTGTGCCATATGATGAAAGCTTTAGAGGCTGTGCTCAAGGTACTGCAGTGGCACTAACATGGGAGCAGTTGGGCTTTACAGCAGAGAAGACTCTTGAATTGTGACTTGAAGACAGGTGAAAAGTGCCAGAGGAGCCACTGGGAAGAGTAAAGGGTACTTCAGGCAGAGGAGGCCACATGAAGGTAAGAGAGACCTCAGCTCATTCCCAGGCCAACACATCTCTGACTTGGCTCAGGGGGTTAGTGTGAAGAAGGGAGTAGCAGCAGAAAAGGCTGGAGACCTGAGCATAGATCAGGCCATGAAAGACCATGTGTATCTGCTAAGGCATTTAGATTTTATCCAGAATGTGATGAAGCACCTTTGAACAATGTAGAGGAATGACATGAACATATTAGAACAGAAAGATTACTCTGGCTGAAGCATGAAGAATGGTTTGGAGGGAGTCTTACTGCAATTAAGGGAATGATCTAGCTAAAATGAGGATGACAAAGCCTTAAATTAAACCAATAACAAGAATGGCAAGAAAGAGAAATTGGGAGCTATCTAAATGGTTGGTTCGAGCTATGAAGTCTAATTATATTGAAAGAGGAGAAAAATAGGCTTGCAGACTTGCATGTTGAAGGAGTAGGTAGTTGATGGAGTTATGTATGGAGATAAGGAGTTCAGGGGAAGGAGAAGGTTTGGGGTAGCAAAGGATGAATTTGGTTTTTTACCTATTTATTTCAAGGGGACTTGGAAACACATGAATAAAGAGGCAGAATACATATTTATGAAGTCCTTGAGAGCAAACTGCTCCAGAGCTTTAGATTTGGGGGGATTTAATATACTGACATGTAGTCCACCTAGGGAAGTGGATAGGGTTCTGTCCTCTGTGAGAAGAATAAAGACTGAAGACACAAATATGGGGCTAGTGGAGAAAGAGGAATCATCAAATTGGATTTAAAAATAGTAGTAGAGGAGTAAGAAGAATCCAGAAGAGCATAGAACCTCAAAAATCAAGTTATCTCTAGCCAATAGGCCCAGTAAAATCAGGGCTCATTTTGTCCACTGAACCTGGCAACCAGGAAGTCAGTGGTGACTCATCCAGGGAAGTTTCTGTGATGGGTTAAGGAAGTGAAGACAGAGAGTGTGCCAACTTGAAGTCAAATTAGGGTCTAATTATTTCAGTTTTCTATTTTTTAAACAATTTTTCTTTTAAAATGAGACTCATTTGCCTAATTTTTAAGGGGAAGGGATGGAACCAGTAGAAATAGAGCAGTTACAAGTAATGGGAAAAGAAGAGACAACCATTAGGGCAACATTGCAGAGAAAAGGAGGGGATATGATTGATTGCATAAGTGAAGACATGAATCTTCAGAAGAAAAGAGACACCTCTTATTCTTGAAGATGAAGGGAAGAAGATGGGAAGGAATACCAGATATTCAGAGTAAAGTTTTCTAAGCTTTGGTTTACTTTGTAAAGAAATGCAAATAGTAATCATGACTATCTCATAGGGTTGAAATAGTTATGATTATTATTTCCATAGGGATGGCTGTAAGAATTAAATGAGATAATGCAAATAAAGTGCGCAGCACCAATAGTTATGAACTACTGCTGTTATAATCAGGTACCCATTTTCTTCCTGTCTTCTCCTCCTGACCTGGGCTGTCTCATCACTGCCATCATTACACCCCCACCAATGCCATAACCACTTCCCCAGGATTAATCATACATGTCCTACAGAGAGAAGCTCAAGTTAGACATCCTTCATGAAGAAATCTTCAGCCATTCCAGCCCATGGTTATATTGAGTTCTTAATACATTGAGGTTTGGTATCACACAGGTTGACACTTAAATTTTTCTCATCTGTAAAATGAAGGATTCAGTCTAGGTTATACCAGTTATTGCTAACAAATAACCCTAAATCTCAGTGACCTACCACAACAAAAAGTGCTTTCCTAGCTCACACAAAGGCTCCTGGGAATGGGTGGGGCTCTGGGCAGCTGTTCTCCATGCTCCTGACTCTGTGATTCAGACTTTGTGCCTTTCACCACTGCTAGGGTCTGAATGTTTATGATCCCCTCCAATTCACTTATTGAAAATCTAATGCCTGAGGTGATGATATTAGGAGATAGGGCCTTTGGGAGGTGATTAGGTCCTGAGAGCAGATCCATCATGAATGGGATTAGTGTCCTTATGAAAGAGACTCCAAAGAGCTAGCTTGTCCCTTCCACCTGTGAGGACACAATGAGAAGTCTGTGACCTGGGAAAGGGCACTCACCCAACTGTTCTGGCACCCTGATCTTGGACTTCTGGCCTCCAGAACTGTGAGAAATAAATTTCTGTTGTTCATAAGCCACCCGGTCTATGGTGTTTTGTTATGGCAGCCCGAACAGACTAAGACAACCATGAAGCTTCCTCCACAGTTGCTAAAAAGAAGGGAAATGGAGAAGCATGCTCCAGTTCTTTAATGCTTCTACCGATATGTGACCCACATCCCTTCCGTTTGCATTTTTTTTTCTTTTTTTTTTTTCTTTTTTTCTTGTGGTATGCGGGCCTCTCACTGTTGTGGCCTCTCCCACTGCGGAGCCTCTCAACCACTGTGCCACCAGGGAAGCCCCCGTTTGCATTTTTTTGTCAAAGCATGCCACATGATCTACCTAAAGTTCAAGGGATTGAGAAATGCAATTTTCCTGGGTACTCAGAAGAGAGGTGAGTCAGAAATATTGGTGAAAAGCAGGAATATCTACTACAAGGAAACTGACTAGATAGACTTTAAAGTTCTTCTGGATCTATTATCCCAATTATTTCATGTGTGTTTTCCTTTTCAGTAAGGTTGTAAAATACTTGAGTACAGAGGCTACACCAAATACAAGACAGTCAATCAACAGATGAATGACTGATACGATTAAAATTTAAGGATAAAATGGATCTTTAGTCAAATTTCATCCACTGCCTCCAAAAATATATATATTAGGTTTTATTTTGAAAGTAAATAAGATATGTAGTCACTGTTCTAAAAGAAGTTTATCCTCTAATTGGGTGATAAATTAGGTACAGTTTTGGAAACTACTAAGTAACATATACACATGGGCAAAATAATTTAGTCTGCTTGACAATGGCAAGAGATGGTGCATTGTGGACCTGGGTACTTGTTTTTCTGAGCTACTGACATTTTACTATAATACAAATGTGAGCTCTTTCAGGGTACTGCAGCTCCTGTGGGATAATGTTTTAGGTTTTATAGCTGTAAAATGCAATTCACTACCTCGGATTTGTGTTGGCTGAGGAGTTAAGACAGAGGATGTGCTCATTTATAGAGTCAGCTGCTTAGGGGAGCGGCTAGTCCAGAGAAGGCTGTGTTTCAGGAGGGTCAGGAATCAGAACTATCCTTTCATTCTCTCTTGTAGTTTAAGAAGAATAACTGGGGGCTTCCCTTGTGGCGCAGTGGTTGAGAGTTCGCCTGCCGATGCAGGGGACACGGGTTCATGCCCCGGTCAGGGAAGATCCCACATGCCGCGGAGCGGCTGGGCCCGTGAGCCATGGCCGCTGGGCCTACGCGTCCGGAGCCTGTGCCCGTGCTCCGCAACGGGAGAGGCCACAACAGTGAGAGGCCCACGTACCGCAAAAAAAAAAAAAAAAACAGAAGAAGTAACTGGGGTGGGGGGATGGAGTCCCTAGTGAAATTTCCAAGCTTAACAATTGTAGCTAAGATCTTTTATTTGTAAAATGCCAACTCTAGAACCATCTTGAGAGGCCATGTGAATGGACAGAGTATATGTGCTTTCACGCATGACAATGAAAGGTGAGGCATGTAAGCAAGAAGAAATCCAAACTATATCTGAGATAGTCACCTGTTGGGTCTGTTGGGAAGTAGAGGTGGGTCTGAGAGTCATGGTTCCAAAGAAGTACTGCAGGTCCAAAGGCCATTGTTTTAAAGGAAGTTGTAATAAAAGCTTTACTCTACCCTGTACCAAATCAGGGAACATCTATCCCTAAAACACTGTACAACTTGCTGCCTCCTTTGTAAAAAGAAACAGTGGTGGAGAGGTCTCAACAAGAGGCCTGAACAAAAAGATCCATGCTGATCAGACAGTGAAACAAAATGCCAGGGAGGATAAAACCTAAATCGGAAAATCATGCCAGGAGACAATGAAAGGATCTCCCTTAACACTTATAAGAACTGTATTAATGAAAAAAAACAAAGAAAATGGGCCCTATATAAGCTTTTTTCTGATCTCAGTCTTCCATAGATTATATGAGATTGTGGGGACAGAAAGAAGATGTTACTCAACTTTGCATCCTCAGTGTGTAGCCCAGCACCTGGCATCAGTAGAATGGATGAATGAACTAATGGACAGCCTTACTCCAAGTGATAGGCTAAAGTGAGAAAAGGAATAATTAGGAAGGTCTGACTTTAGTGTGAGCTCTGCTGCAGAGTAACCAGAGACCTTTCACAAGTCCCTTAACCTCTTGGGGCCTCAGTTATCTCATTGGTGACATAGGGAGACAGGGCTGGATGATCTTTGGTGTGCCTTTGCGCCATGTTATCAGTGGTACTTGCATGGACAATTGGCTCCTAAGCTACGTCAGGAAACATCAGATATTTATGGGAAGGTCGACATCAAAGACAAATCATGACCTTCTCTCTAAAGTTCTTTTTTGTCCTTTTTGAGCAGAGCATTGAACTAACTGGATGATCCTTTGTCTGAGCCAAGACAGTAATTCTTTTTGGTCCATATTTGCTATTTAAGCACAGAGAACCAAGTTTTTATTTAATTTTTGAATCTTCACTAACTAGTGCTTTTGATGTAGAAATATATGTTTATTTGTTAAATTAAAGTTAATTATATTATTATATTCTTATGTTTTCTTTCCTTAAATGTAAAAAATAAGGGAACTGTTTCTTCTAATTTCCCTCACCCGTCTATTACAGCCCCCCTCCCCCCAAAAAAAAGTCTGGGTAGAAAATAGCCCAGCTTAACCTTCCTTCTTCTTAGCCAGTAAAATTGTGTAAGAATCACCTGGGATGGACTGTATATTAAAATGCAGATCTCTGGGTATAGCTCCAGACTAATTAAATTAGAAGAACAACTCCTAATATTTGAGAACCTCTCTTCTTGGGCAGGCCATGAGAAGGAAACAACAACATTATGCAATAAGGTGATGCTAGGATGATCTCAAGTTAAGATGACATTTTATCACTGCAGAACGATTTAAGATATAACGGAGAATCACAAGATACCATCAAAGTACAACAACCTGGCTCCTTTCTGGGCCTCTGTGCGTCATAATTCACCCCATCCTGGGACAGTTGCCGCGCTCTGATCTGGTGGATAGAAACAGGAGTGACTGCGCTGCCGGGATTTTAGTGCCAGTGAACAAAGACCAGCCATAGAAACTGCTCTGAGTGGGAATAGAACAATATTTATGTGGCTCAGAGTTGTTTATGGAAAAAGCGGTCTCTTTTTCATCTCTCTGACGTGACAGAAGGAGTTCCACAGCCAGGGGCACCCAGAGTCAACTGTAAATTGTTTTGCTTGCTGTCATTTTGAAACAGGCAGAATGGAGGAACGTGGAGAAGAGCGCCTGTCTTTATCACTGGGGTCGGCAGCAGCATCTCTTCCTTCCTCCACCTCTTCTCATGGTTCTAACATGCTCCCCAGGGGCAACTGGAGGATGAAAAACATTCACTTTACTCATTAATTCTCTGGAAGTTAATTTGGTTTTACATACACATCTTAGCAAGGGTCTGGGACCAGGTGTGTGTTGGCTTCATCTCTGACACCATTAGAGTATGTTTCTGTCCTCTGTTCATTCATCTTCATACCATTCCCTCTGGGGAGATTTAATTCCCAGTTTTTAGAAAAAGCAGTTCAGTTCAAGGGACATTTTATGTGAAAGGCACTGTTCTATGTACTGAATGGGGATATAAAAAGTGGCAAAAACCTAATCTAGGAGCTCACAATTTGGCATGAAGTCACTTACAGAAATGACTTTAATCAAGGTAGATATGAACAGGAAGCTAGATGAAGGAAGGGATTAATCAACTAGCAGGATTTGGAAAGACTTGTTGGACTAGAACCTTTAAAGTAAAAAATGTAACTGGAGTTGTTCACACGGCATAGTCGTTCTAATAGCCCAGCCCCGGAGACTGCAGGTGCTGACTAGGTCAGACACCCAGAATTTGAGGACAGGTTCACAAAATAATTCCCTCTTTAACTGAAGCAAACAGAATGAACAGCAACAACAAAAAGACTCCCCATTTGCAGAAGTTACCCACGATCTGTGGTTGGATCGTTGTAAATAGGGCATCTCTTAAACTCTATCTAGATTAGACTGTTTCTCAAATCAACTTTAAAAAACCGTGGTCTGTAAATGTTAAGATGTCATAACAGGAAAGTGAGGGGTCTGCATGGAGCCCAGCAAAATGAGAGTTTTTCAGGTTTCATTTTAGGCAGTTACCCGAGAGAAGTTTATAAAATAGTTTACATATGTTGTTTAGCTCAATGAAAATAGTTCTTAAGAACTTCTAAGTCTCTTTGTTCTAACTGTAGGTTCAATTACAATTATGTTATATATATGTGTATATGTGTCTTTGTTCTAAGATATCAAGGTATGTGCTATCCAATATGTACAGGTGTTATTTCCAAGTATTACATATAGTATTTTCCAGATATTTTTCATCTACAAATGAAGAAACCAAACCAAAATTACCTATGAAGAGATCCCGAGCTACCTTAGAGGGGAAACATTAATATACTGTATTAAATTTTTAGCTAACTGTAACAGGGTTTTCCAGTGGAGTATAAATCTATACTTTCATGTACGTTTGTATCTGCCCAATGGATTGCCTCAGCTCAGTTTCTTGTATCACATTAGTTCTATAACACAGGGGAGTTTCTATCTTTTTCAAACTCCTGAACAGGCAAAACAAAACAAAACGAAAAAAGAATTGCCTGAAGAACATGAAATTGCCAACAGTTATACATATTGACGAATCAAGGAGTTTGAGTGAAACTCATGAGAGCAATGAAATTCAGAGTTAAGGTTAAAATTCATTACTTAATACCCAAGGTGCCCTGCAGGGATCTCAGAGCTGTGGGTGGTCTGTTATTCCATATGTGCAGAAACTCTAGGCTGTGAGAGCAGATATTCAGAAGTTTTAGGTTTCATTTTGACTTTGTTCATTTGAGCAAGTGTAGTGCTTCAGGTCAATGCTATGTTCAAAGGGTGTTCGTATTGGATGTGATGTGGTGGCCTCCTCTCTCCCTCCCTCCCTCCCTCTCTCCCTCCCCCCCCTTCCTTCCTTCCTTGCTTCCTCCTTCCTTCCTTGCTTCCATCCTTCCTTCATTTCACATCTTAATAAGCTTTTTAATGCTGCTCCAGGGAAAACTAATGGAGCTGCCTTAGGGTCTTGAACAACGCCCCTGTGCATGCTGCACAGATTTCTTTTAGCTGCAGGTAAACCAAAAGTTATGCTAAGTGAAAAAGAAAAGGTAACAGCTGCTGAATTCTTTTTGCTAGCCCAAGGAGACTTTGTACTGCATGTTACAAGCTGATGGGCAAAATCTTAACCTCCTCTGACCTGTAAAGATAAGAAAAAAATCCTAAGCCTTTTTTCAGGGGTACTATTTGTTTCATAGTTTAAAAAATGTGGGAGATGATTTCTTGTTTTGTTGTTGTTCTGTTATTTGTTAAGGAGAATGGTCTGGTAGTAAAAGAATAAATTGAAAGGAACTCAGGTAGAAAAGGTTTGAGTGCTGGGAATGTAATTTTACAAGACTCGTTTCCTTTACTCTGTGTTTTTCTCCTTGAAGGATATAACTCGATTTTATACTTTACTGTCTTATTAACAGAATGCATTTTGGAACCCTGCCACCGCTAACAGTATCAGAAGGATTTAGGGCTGCTGAAATACACTTGAAGATTTAATTCTGCTGACTTCAGCTTGGATCTGGAGTAAAATCTAACCCTAGATTAAGTGTTTAGCACTGTATATTGGTGCTTCTGGTCATAAATACTCATGTCTATTTCTGTTTCAGACAGCTCTCCACAGGTTTCCCACTCCACATGGCACACAATGCTTGTTTCCCAAATGAGGTTATTCTCTATAAGGCTACCCCTTCTATAACTCTTTCTATAGACTCAAGCCTCTGCTCTGTTGAGCAATTCATTATAAACTCCCTGGTGCGCTTTGTGATAACAAACACTGGGTTACTGAGAAGAGTCTTCTAGAGAGGGAAGCCTGTATTTCCTTCCAGACAATATTTAATCTCATAGCAGCACTGACTAATAAAAGCAAAAGATCAATACAAAGCTGTATTGCTAGGATGAAAATTTACTAACACAGTCATTCATATCACAGGAACATCTGGTTAAAGCTTCAGGGCTCCCTTACTTTCTTAGTTATGATTTTATGAGTCTCTCCAGACTCCTTTTTAGGATTTTAGCAGGCATTTATAGCAGGCTGGACATTTTAATCTTTTTAATGTGGTTATCTGATCTCCGCTTGGCTTTCTCACACTGACTGGTCATCTTCTCCACTTCTCGCTTATTGCACTTGAATCAAGTTATGATAAGCTCACCCTGTAATAGCCCCCAGTCCTAAGCGGGTCTACCTTCATGTAAGTGGCCTCCTGAGCTGCTATTTATGGTCATTTCTGTGAGGTACCGTCTTTAAAACCTTGGCATTTAGTGCCTTCTTCCTCTCCCCATGACTTGGAATACATAAGGACTATTATAAATCATAGAGCCAGGCTTGTAGATACACTCTTTGCTAGAAGAGATTTCTGAGGCCTGAGGGGCAAGCCAATGAGTTCTGGTTTATGGCTCTGATCCAGATGTACATGTATGAGGTTAACTGGTTGACGTGGTACCCGTGAGAATCTGACACATGGTACGGATTCCTCACATGTTCCTCAACATGGTGGCTTAGTGGGGGAATTTGTCCGTGGTTGAACTTTCATGTTTGCTGTGTGTGAATCAGAATTTGGTTCTTTCAGGAGACACATTGATTTAAAAGTGGTAGGTAGATGGAATACTAAAATCCACAAGGTAATTCAACAAAATGATGTAAAGTATAGAAAGTAAACATAAGTGTAGTCTTACATCTAATGTTTTAACAAGCAACAAACCTGGGTGCCATGATACTGGAGGGAGAGGAGGAGTCATATTTATGTTTATGCACCTGTATGTGCAGGTCCCTAACACACATTGGCATATTTCACTTTACAGTGCTCTGAGGTAGACATTATTTGAACTAGGATTTATTTACTGGACACCCAGTATAATGCAGCCACTGGGCCAAGTGCTTTATACATTTGTTATTTCATTGGTCCCTCGTAACAATCCAAGGAAGTAGGTATTATTATGACCCTCATTTGGCAAGTGAGGAAGTTGAATCTTAGTTTAAGTTACATGCTTGGGCCAAATAACCAGCAAGTAGCAGCACAAGGATCCTAACCTCGTGTGTCTAACTGGGCTGCCTTTCCATACCATGAACGGCAGTACCTCAGTGACAGAAAATACATAAATAGAAACAAATTATTGCCTTAAAATCTTATAAAATTCTTTTGCCATTTTTCAATACCGCCAGGTCATCTACTTCTGTTGAAACAAAGCACATCAGACTCATTTCTAGGGGATATGAATTATTACAGATCTTCAGATAAAAGAACGCATCAGTTCACTTAGTACACGTTCTATTTTTTTAACTTTTATTTATTTTATTTATTTACTTTTGGCTGCATTGGGTCTTTGTTGCTGCGCACGGGCTTTCTCTAGTTGCAGCGAGCGGGGACTCTCTTCGTTGCGGTGCGTGGGCTTCTCATTGCGGTGGCTTCTCTTGTTGGGAACACGGGCTCTAGAGCGCAGGCTCAGGAGTTGTGACACACGGGCCTTAGTTGCTCTGCGGCATGTGGGATCTTCCCAGGCCAGGGCTCGAACCCGTGTACCCTGCATTGGCAGGCGGATTCTTATCCACTGTGCCACCAGGGAAGTCCCAGCAACACATTCTTCAGAGGAGGAAATCAAAATACAGTTTTAACTTGATTACTTTGTTTTTTCTTCCCTGTGCAAAGGAAAGTAGTCACAGATGTTCCCTCTCTCTCCTCCTTCAAGGATGCCCTGGGCAGGCCGTGAACAAACCCCCTCCCCACTCCAGTCCCACCCCATTGTCACCACAGGCCAAATAAAATGGAGACCATAGTCACTGCAGATGGGGTAGCTTTGTCATGCATCCTTTCTCAGGACTGGCTGCCTGGCACAGAAGACGATCTAAGAAAAACTGAAGTGATTTTCAAAACTGAAACTTAAGCTGTTTAGCAATCTGAGTCAAGCCACGTTTGTCTTGGACCCCCTGCACTTCCTTGGTGCCCATTAGTAGTAGCTCAGCTGTTCTTCAGTCACTTTAATTAGCTCAATTGTCCTGGACAGGACAGGAGGGCTGGATGCAGGGCAGGGGCTCTGGCAGCCCAGCATGCAGCACACCTCAAGTCTCAGAGACATTTCTCAGCTTCATTCTGAGGAATATTACGGGTCAGAAACACTCGGTCAGAAACACAGAGCAGTCTGCTCTGACACCAAGAGTTTGGAGGATGAAGAGGGGATAGAAAGCAGAGGAGAAGCCAAAGACAGGCAGAGCGCTCCTGGATAAAGAGACACGAGCTTCCAGTGAAAGAAGAATATGTTAGAATGGGCTTCTCTGAGTTCTGAACCTCACCCATCCCCTGTCACTGCCCAGGCAGTTGGTGGATGACACATTCTCCTTGGAACAGTGCCCAGTCTCTCCAACAGCTGTGCCCAGAAGGCCATCAGATCCAGGTCCTGGCAGCTGGGGAGCCTCCGTTCCGCCAGCTCCAGCCTTGAGGTACCTTCAGTACTGAAGACAGGAACACACGGATAGAGTTTCTGAGCGCTAGAACTTGACCACGGCTTCCAAAGACTGACTCACAGGGACACACATATCACGCAGAAGGATTTTCTTTTTCTCACCAAACACGTTGCCCCATTCCTTTTGTGTCTGGAGAAGGAAAGAAGAAAAACCAGCTGTGAGTTTCTGTCTGAGGGGCATTCTTGCAGGACTGGAAGTGCTCCTGTTGCATTCCTTCCACGAAGCCACACTAAGAAGATCTGTCAACAATATAAACAAGTCCACGTGGGAAGTCCTTTGTAACTGCTGTTTCTCCTGGGGTGGGGGGGGTTATGTTGGGTGGAAGGGGCAGGATAACTACCCCACGGGCTCTGCTGCTTTTAGCAAGGGGAGTGATGGCTGAGAGACCTCAGTAACAGTGAGACAGCCAACCTGGAGTTCTGTCTTTCTTGTAACTTCTGTCATTGCAAGGGGACTGAAGCACAGATCTGGAGTCAGGCAGCCTGGGCTCCGATTTAGCTGTAACATTTAACCCTGAGAACATCTTTGGGCAAGGAAGGTAAGTTCTCAGCATAAATGGACTCACCTATGAGGTGGGAATAATAAAGCTAACTTTGCAGGACTACTAAATAAGATGATGTACGTAAAGTTCCTAGAACAAGGTAGATGCTCCCTCCATGGGGTTTTTCATAATTAATAAGAGTAACATGTTGCATTTACAATACCGATGTATATGCAGATTTCTCATCTTTTGCCTCTTAGAGGGAAGCCCTCGATCTGGGATCTTTCCAAGTGTTGGATACAAAAAGCTCCCTGTTCTGAGAAGTGTTGAAATGCTTCTTTTCCTTTCCCAGACTCTGTTTGCTCCACAGTGCCCTGTCAAAACATCTGGCCCCCTTTGTGCCATGGCTCTCCCTGTCCTGTTAAAGCCCGCCCCCATCACGCGGCACTTCCTGTTGACCTAAACTTTTTTAAAATTATTATTATTCACCTTAACACATGAAGATTATTAGAGCTGAAAGGGTGAAAACAGAAATGAAAGTTGAGCTTTTCTTTTCCAGCAGCTAATTTGATTCCAACAGCACTGGGGGAAAAAAATGTTTTTATTTAAGAATGAAGAAAGCATTTATTATTTTTAAAAATTCCCCACCCTGGCTCAAGATTAAGAATTCGATAAAAGAAGGTAAAAGAAGGTTGGTGTCTAGCACAATATTCTCAGTGGACTAATGGGGTCATTCCTTTATCTGGAATATTCTCCCAACCAAGTGCCCACACATTATTATGCAAACTCTGGTTTGTCTTCTGCTAGGAGAACAGAGTTTGTCAGGAATTCAGGGTCCTAGTGGAAGAGTGTACTGCTTCTTTCCCACTCCCAGCCCCAGTGGTTCCTCCAAGATAAATTGCTGGAAGTAAAACTCTCAGTAAAGAGAAGGTCTGAATGGGGAACCTAAGAAATTTCACCGGCTTTTTTTTTTTTTTTTTTTTTTGTCTGCACTGACTACCCTTTGCTGTGGATTAGGCCACTGCTTATTACAAATTCAAATCCTATCTATATATTGTTCATGGTTCCTTTGTGTCATCAGGAAATTAAAGTTTGCAGCTGGGCCCTTCATCTTGGCTAATCATGCGGACATAAAGTCTTTAAAGGCCCTCGAAGTGGCCCCTGGGGGGGGCCCACTCAACACTTCTCTCCGGCAGGACATTGTTCTTCAGCTGTGTTTTCATCCTCTGCCCCCTTTGGTATTAAGCTCCCACTGCTTTGAGCCCCGGCATCAGACTGTCATGCGTCATTTTATCATGGCCAGTCCAACACCCACAGGAAACCATGTTCCCATGCTGAGCCCCGCAACTGGTTGGAACTGTTTAAGGGTAGCGAGGACCTCCTCCGGCTTCTGGGGATGGCATTCACATCCTGAAGATCCACACAGGGAGGCGGGGTGGAGCAGAATGGGATCTGTCACTTTACCAGCCTGGTGAGGGGTTTCCAGTCACACTTGCTCAGAGTCAAACGATGGTAATTATTTGGAGCTGGGAGAGGGGAGTCAGGGCTACAGCAGGGCAGCTGCCAGTTTACCAGCTCCTCGCAAATTGATCTGATGCGCTACAAAACCCGAAGTCTCCTCTCAGGGATCATTTAATATCCGGCGGAGTTTACACCTGGTTTCTGAGATTCCCTGAATTAATTGAATTCTCATTAGAATACTTCCTGCCTTGTCCTTCCGCCCTTAACTGTGTATGACCCAAAGTTCACAGCGGAGTGATGGCCTAACCAAATCAGTGTCCCTGGCCTCTTCCATTTCATTTCCCACACCACTGCGTGCTCTCCCTCCTCCCCGAGGGACCCTGGCTCTGCCATTCTTACAGGGGAATGGAGAAGCCTTCCACTTGCCTCCTTTCTGGAAGTGACATTTATGACATTTTTACAAACATCTTATTATTTGTGTCGTCTTACATATGGCATTGAGTCTAATGTCCTTTCTTTTGTATATTCAGCAATATTTTCTCCTTTCCAATGACCATATTTTCTTTTGACATATCATTGGCTCTAGATCCTCTGTTCCCTTTAGTACATTGGAAATTGTGGGTATATTTGTGTGGCACATTATCATAAACATTCACTGTCCAGGAGGCCAAAAAATGCTTAAAAGTTTATTCCACACATATGCACTGTGCACGTACTGTACATTTGTAACCAAATCCACCATACATCCATTTTAAGATACAGTCTTGCCTTGTGTTTACCATCTGGGACAGTTCAGTGATGTAAACCATTTTACATATCTCCCACAAAGTTGTAACTATTTTATTATGTTGAGGCTAATTTGTTCTCCTTAAAGAGATCTCATTTCATTGCTGATTTGCCTTGGGATTATATCCCATTTACACCAGACATAGTCTTATAGTGACATCACCCTGGCTAGAATTTGGAAGGAAGAATGTTTATGGTAGGGGAATACTACACCATATAATCATCAGATTTCTAAGGCAGAAAGGTCCAGGAAGGGAAACACCAAAGATGGAGAGTAAGACTTCTTTCTGACTTGGTAAAAACACACTCATTCTACAACATTCAACTCAAGGGTCACTTTTGCTTTACCTCTTGTAACATACCTCTCTCCACCACTCATAAATCCTGTACCATTGTCTTCTAGCAGAGCACCTACACTGCTTGATGAACAAACTTATTTGCACACTTGCATCCCCATTCAACGACGGCTGCCTGAGATCAGGGACTGGGTCCAACTCAGAATTTTATGTTCCCTTCACCTAGGAGAGTAACTCTAGGTTGAATGAATGAATGAATGACTAAGCACATAAATCTCCCCTCTGTTCCAAACTAAGATACGACCCTTTCTAACACCAGGTCAGAGGCCAGGAAGAAGACTGTAATTGCCTGAGCTGTTCTTTCTCTCCATCTACCCTTCGCAAGTGTTCTCCAAGCATAGGATGCTCTTCCCAACCATGCAGTCTCCCACACAAACCCTTATTCTGTCCTCTTCATTTTCTGGTCTGAGCTTAAACGTTACTTCCTCAAGGAGGTTTTCTCTAATTCTCTAAAATAAATTTGGTGTCTTGGCCTATCCACTTCCCATGGTGCCAACATGTCTTGCTAACACAGCATCACACTTGGAATCATCATGGGATTAGAGGGGCAGGCCGCCTTCTGCAGGCAGAAGAGAGCGTGGGTCTGGGTGAAGCCAGCCTAGGGTGAGGAGGGGCCAAGGGAGGGAAAGAGACCAAGGGGCGTTCTCAGTTCCTCCTTCCTCCCTCACCAGACAGACAGTTCACTCCTCCACCCCTGGCCCTGGGAAGAAGGGCCAGAGATGTACCTTTGAATCCCTCCTGCGAAATGGGAATCCCCTTCTCTTTGTGGAAATGCCTTCTTCCCTCACCCTGCTCCAAGCAGATGCTGATTTAAACTATAAATTCACTGTGAAAATATAAGCTCCATTAAGGCTGAAAATATATTTTTTGATCCCCACTGTGCCCCTGAACCTAGCAGAGTGCTTGTCACACAGTAGCTGTAATAATTTATTGGTGGAAGGAGCAAAAGGAAGGAACCAAGGAAGGAAGCAAGCAAGGAAGGAAAACAATGTTTCTTCACCCCACACTCACTACCAACATCAGGGGTACTACCAGTATAGATCTATTTTAGATTTAAGAAAAGAAGATAGAAAGAACTGTATTAAATCTAACTGATTTGAGAAAAATAAAAGCAATAGGGTCCTCTCTACCATGCACACAAACACACACAAACTTACAGGAGGCGTCATTCCTATGCTGTAGGTTCCAGGTTAGACACAGAGCTGCCGTCTCAGACAAGTTTCCTAAGGGGAGAAGTGATTGTCTTTAGAGCCAAACTATTTAAAAGTTCAATGATACTGGTGGTGCCAAAGACTTGACCACAAATTCTAACGTATTTTTATGTCTATTCCTATTGAGTGTCTGTTCATTATTTTAACATGTTTTAAGCCCTCATTGAATGCAAGATCCCTATGCTGTGTGCCAGGAGTAGGCATGTACCTGAAACAGTCCTTGCTCTTGGGAAGTACATTACCTAGCAGAGGGGACAGACAAGAAAACAGGCAATTATAATAAAGTGCAATTTGTAGTTCAGTGTAAATTCAGGAGGCCAGAGCAGACCCAGAAACTTGGAGACCAGAGACAGCTTTCCAGAGAAGGGGACACTTAAGCTGAAATTTAAAGTTTGAAAAGAATGCGCCGAAGTTAGGGGGAAAGGAGTTCTAAGCAGATGGAATGACATGTGCAAATACCCGGAAGGGAAAAAAAAAATACGTGGCACGGAGGGAAGTGGAAAGTATCTCTAAGACGCTCAGGGGACTGGTCTACCAGGGGGTGGGACTGTCACTTCTGCCCTTGTGTAGAAAAAAAGCAGCATGGTTGATCTAATCCCAGCTCGGGATTCCTGGGGAAATGCACTAAACTGCTAGAGCAAGTCCTTCCTCACCCCTAAGGAATTTGCATAAGGTCTCTTTGTCCTGCAACCAGAGAAAGCCTGCTGCTCAAGCAGTTAAAAGTAGGCGCAGGCAGAGCAGACCTCGGACCTTTAAATAAACGTCTGTGACGTGTAACAGTCCTGCCTTTCAAGGACTCCTCCTGTGGGAGCCTGGCCTTTCTGCTGTCTTCCACTCTTCTTTACTTCTGTCAAACTTTATCATCTTTCTTACTTCCTTTGAATCACATGACATTTATAGCACATACCATTGGCCTCCCAGCCAACAGCCATCCTCTACTTTCTTCCTTGGTACCAGACCTTCTTGATGTTCACCTTCTTGGAGCTGGCCAGTCCTCATGGAAGGCTGATCTCCTCCCCAGCCCAAAGGAGATGAATCTTGAACGGATCTACACCCACTGATTGTGATGCAATCTTTCCAATTAGACACAAGGGGGCGTCTGTTGGGTTTTCTTGAGAAGGGATACAAGGCAGAGAAGTTTCTATTTTTTCTTCTACATGTTGCCACCTGCACATGAAACCTGTGGTATTTGTATTGGGTCCATGAGGGAAACCGGCCCAGGAGGAAAACATAATGTTCTGAAGACGGCAAAGACGAAAGAGGCGAGAGACTTGGTCCTTTCTTGTTTTTCCCTTGCAGAATTTTTTAAGTTGGAAAATAGTTGATAGAGAGCCTTAGTCATTGAAGTTATAGTTGAACCAACCAGCCCTGGAACCATTTTAAAGAAAAGGAAACTGAGATCCCATGGGGTAAGAGATCTATCCTTGGCTCTATGGATAGAGAGCCATGAACAAAAAACTTTAACTTCACGTCCAGACTGTTTCTCACGTTTTGCCATGTCTATTCCTGTGGTGCACAGCTGCTGGTTTGCCAAGTCTCTAAGAAAGATTTCTACACAAAGAAAACAAGATAGGATCATGGAGAAGACATCTTTAGATAACTTGGCCATTCAGTGTCTCTCTAATTGGGTGTATGGAAATATCTATTCCCCTTCTCCTTAGAAGATGTCCTGTCTTCTGGTTCTATTTATTCATTGCACACCTACTTTGCTAAGCACTGGAGATAATATGGTGGGTAAAACAGACTCTATCCTGCCTCACGATCCTAAATTTAGCACATCATCATTTTCTTGCTGCTTCTGTAAATTTGAACCTTCTTCCTAAAAAGGGAGAGAGACCTCAAGATCAGAAAAGAGAAATAAAGAAGGAGGAGACCTACAGCTAAGGAAAGAGAGAAAAGTCTATTTGGTCTGAGCCAGGCAGTGGGAGACAAGAAGGCTAGTGCTGGTCCCCTTTGATATGGCTTTGTCCCCAAGGGACCATGGGGAAAGGAGATTTAAAAGTTGTCTTTCCTTGCCAGGGTTTTGTTTGCTCCTCTGGGACAGGGATAATTTGGCTCACTTTTAAAGCTTTTGGGAAATAATGCAGCCTTAGGCATAGCTGGAAAGAGACATGCCCCAATCCCTAGAAGATGAGGATAGACTGAGTGCAAATGACAGGATCCCAAAGGATATTATAATAGGCTCCAAGTTTAAGGTAAACAAGTTAAAATTTATATTTGGGAACTGGTTCCCTTGGGACTTCAGATTGCCTTGCAACTCCATTCATGGGTGGAATGTACCCTAAGGCATTTGGGAAACTCATATTCCCCTCCTCTACTAGGCTAGAGGGACTGGGTCCTGGTAAGAGCATTGCTTGAGACCATCTCAGTGTTAAGATTGGTCTAAACAGAAAGATTCTCTTTGAAATTGACAAAGTTTCCTTTGGTTGAATCTATCTCTTGATAATTCAGAAACTTACTACAACCTTTCTTGGGCCTCCCAGAGAAGTAAGAGGAGACATTTACCTGGACCAAAACCTAAACAATGGTAAAATGTTGTTCCAGCCCCAGGATACTATAAAATAGTACTATATGGGTACCCTCTGCTCCCAAGCTAACATTTTAACAGGGATTAAATTACATGAAAATAAACACTAAGAGCATTCTTAAAAAGAAAGAGAAGTCATTAAAAAGAAGCCTGAGCATAGAAGTGGGGAAGACGCCTTGCTTTGTAGGTCAGGATGGAAGTGGATGGGAGTGGATAATGGTGTGTTTACATGTTGTAGAGGTGAAGAGGGAAGACTCTGGAACCCGGCTACTAGGCCACTAACTAGCTCTGTGACCTGGACAGGTCCCTAGCATTTGTATCTTTCAGTTTCATCATCTTTAATGTGAAGTGATGACCATCTCTGTCTCCTAGACTTTTTATGAGGATTAAACAGGTTAGTACATGGAAAACAGTTAAAACGATGCCAGGCATACCTAAGCACATGACAATAGTTAGTGTTAAGGGATAAGCTCTTTACTTTGAGCCAGGTGAAGATCGTCTTCTATTCCTACCACTGCCTCTGTAAGTCACCCTCCTTCTGTGGCACTGTGCCTTCCTTCAGAAGGATGGAGCGAAGCGATTCCTCTCAATGTATTGCTCCCTGCGACAGCTTTGGTCTTTTTTTTTTTTTTTTAACATCTTTATTGGAGTATAATTGCTTTACAATGGTGTGGTCTTGATATCTGAAGAAGATGAAGGCATCAGTCATGCTGGGAGCAGGCATACTTCCTGACCCCTAGGAGGCGCTCAGTAAATATTTGTAGAATAGACCAAGGTACCACCCTGGTGGAACAAGAGGAGAAATGCTAAAACCAAAACCAGGAAAGAGAAATCACTTGATGCTCAGAACCTGAAAGGCAAGATAATCGGGGATCCTATTCAAACCTCTAATAATTACAGTTGTTATTTATTCACTGATGGAGGGGCTAAGGGGAGGGTGAGAGAAAGAGTAGGGGAGCAGGACCATGGAAATCTAGGGAAGATAAAGAACGTGGGAACTGACATACATTGAGTACCTAATATGCGTCAGGCAATGAGCACATAGCGTATTTTACTTTAAATCCAACACCAATCCTACCACATAAATACCATCATCCACACTGTACAGAAGTTAAATACCTCGTCCAGGGTCACTCTGAGGTGAGCTGCAGAGTCGAGACTTAGTTCCACATGTGGGTGACTTCAGAGCTCTTGAGTGTTCTGTTGCACCTTTACTAACAGAGTTTCCCCTCAATTCTTCAGCATAAACTGGGATATTGAGCTGGAGGGCCTAGATAGTCTATAATTTGACAGGATGGCAAGGGTGCTGAGGTATTCTTCCCTTTTCCTTAAGGACTGAATCATGACGTATTTAAACTTAACAGCTAATAAATATATTAGCTGTTAAGTGGGGCTCCACCCCACTTCCTGTCCCACCATCGCCCCACTTCCCAGCCCACACAGGTCCACATACTGCACTTCAACTGTTTATGCCAGTAATTACACTTCCTCAACTGTAACTTTTCCAAGCTGTGAGAAAAGTGAGCATTGAATGCATTTCTAAGCTGCAGTATTTCCCCGGGTTCCAAGGCATGCTCAGGTTTACTCTGGATTCTGTTAACCCTGTCATAGCCATTGATAAATACCAACAACCCCACCTGGTACCTGACCACCATAATCCTCAATGCCACTGAGTGGATAACTGGGGGCATCTTCAAGGTCTGGTTCATATTCTTATTTGCCAAGAAACGCCATGTTCAGTTAGGGTGGGCAAAGCTTCCTCAGAACATAGTAAATGGACTGAGACTTCCCCCTAGGACATTTCAGCCATCCCTCTCGTGGTGGCACTACTTGGCCTTGTCTTCTGGTCTAAAACCAGGAGCCTGGTTTACACCTGGTTCTCTCATCCTCCTCTTGTCCTATCCTTTCAAAAGGTATTGGTCATTTAAGAGTCTTCCTTTTGGAATTCCCTAACTACTGTAAAGACACAAAGCCGCTTAACCCAAGATGACACCTGTCTTCAGGCACACAAGCCCCTCACCCAGCGGGGCTGCAACCCGAAGCTGCTAGAAGCTTGGCGAAGGGAGTATCGTCCCTACACTGAGCAGTGGTATGACCCTGAAATAGCCCCACCACCACACACTGGCCATTGGCTGTTTTAGTAGCAGTTCTCTTGCCTTACAATTGTAATCCATTTATGTTACAAACATGGAGAAAGGGTTATCATGATCCAATGAAATGCAGTGCCTAACATCAAATCTTGAGTAAGGGATAATTTGATAAATCAATCTTTTTCGGCTTTAATTGCTCTTCCTGTAGGATTCCCATAGGGAAAAGCAATCATAAATAGTCACCCCTGGCCTTCATGGGCTTTTCTAATCTTATAACACGACACTGCACGTGGTGCCCTGTCTCCTGCAGAGGGTCATGGTGAACACCTAGCCCTTGGGCTTGGCCCCCTTGCTCTGTATGCCATTATCAGAACTCTAGCTGCCAGATTCCACATGCTGCTTACACTTAAGTTTTCACATCCAGTTTCCTCACCTCTTTAAGTTTTGCCAAGCATATGCTTGTCTTGCCTTTGGGGGAATATTTAAGTGTAATATGTAGAAAACTATAGTATCAAGAACTGTGTTGGCAACTTTACGTAGGGTTGAGAAAATTTACCCTATTACATCAAATTGTGGTTATTTTACAGACTGTCAACACCAAGGCTTGACTTCTAATGGATGCTTTTCTTCCTTCAAGCTGGGATAAACTCCCAAACTCTCATCGGGGCAGCATTCCTCACTTTTCTTCCTTTTTTGCTTCTCTCCTGCTGTCACTCTTGGGTTCAAACCAGATATACAGACTTGTCTGCTCATCTTAGGACACTTCTTAATTCCCTTCACACTGTATTTTTCTTTCACAGCCTCCACCTATTATTTCCGAAGGGAATTCCCCCTCACTGAAGCCATGAGGAGCTTCTTTTCCACTGCATTCCAAGGTAAGACTATTGAATTCGGCCTCACTTGGTATCTCTCAACGTTTGTCCTTGGCATCCAGACAACTCTTTGATTCTCAGGATGCTTGCTGCTGAACTTCCTGTCTATACAAATGCGCTTAGGGAGTCTCTTGCTCCGCTAGCCTGCTTTTTCCTCCTCCCAGAGCTTCCCTTTCCCTTTCCATGCCGAGCAATTATTCTTATTAATTATTCCAGCTAGCAGTAATTATCAGCAGTACATGCCCCAAGCCACATTAATAACAGAAATCTCTAGGACACTGAGGAGTCAGCTGGGAGGCTCCCTCCGCCTTTTGATTTGCCTGGCACTGCAAGTTATGCTCTCTGCTGCTACCCATGCCCCTCCCACATGCCTCTGCTTTGCTCTTATCCATCCCAAGTTGCTGCATTCTCCAGCCCTGTTTGATGGTGTGATAAAACAAGGGCAGCATAATCTAGACCTGTGTGGTTATAAGCTCCATGAAACTCTGGTGGCATGTGAAGCATCTGAACCTTGGCACAATTGAAAGCTGTCCTTAAGCAGCCTCTAAAGCTGGGTCCTGAACCCTCTATTAATCCTTTGACCCTCATTTGCAACAGTTTTTCATTTGTATGTATTCTTACCCTGGGCTCATTTGTCTTGGCTGTCATTTGTAAGTAGTTTAAAATCTCAAAGGCAGGTTGCTGGTGTATTTAAAGGAATGCTCTTGTTTTATCAGAAAATTTAAAAAAAATCAATTTGGTTTGCATAAAAGTCCAAGAAAGTTAGATGATTAAGGAAGTTCTTTTATGTCTACATGGAAAATTGTATGAATGATGGTCTTTTGAAAACTGGTGAACTGGCTCAATTCACCAAAATATTTCAGAAGAAAAGGCAAATGGTAAGGAACGGAGAAGAATAGATAGAATCAGTTTAGAACAGTGCATATTTCTTCCCAAAGTAACCTCGTGTACTAAAATGAATGTGTGTGCTTGAGAACTGAGATGCTGTGTTTCACTAGCACAGCTCCTAACAGTGACTTGGAAGCAATCTGCCCATTGGAATCTTTTTTTAGTCCAAAACAACAAAGTTTGAAACATTTGGATATAGTGTCAACTCTGACTTACTACAATTGCAAACCATCAGCAAGTTTCCAGAGAGGTTGCAATGCAAGGTGCTAATTTGCAGATATTATAGCAAAGATCTTATTACTAAACTACTACAGACCACATGTGGCAATGGCAAAAATCAGGTGGAAAAGAAAATTTTCAGCATTGTCAAAACATTGCTTCTATGATTTGTTGCCAAGTGAACAACAAAAGAGGTAAGCTAAGTTTTTCTTCTGTTTTTCTTCCTTTTTTTTTTTTTTTTAAAGACATGGGTGGAACAAGGAGGAATATGTGAAACAATCTGGAATAGATAAAATTTTAAAAGTGACTTAATTTCTCTGAAAGACATTTCAAAGAACAAAAGTAATAGGAAGTGTGTCTTATTCCCACCCTGTGCCTACCTGCTTCCAGCATGAAATACCAATACATAATTGTTGAGGCCAGTGGTAAAAATCCAGTCCTTTGCAAATTTATTTAATTTAAATAAGCTTCCCCAACATTGGGGGAATGTGTTCTCTCAGTGTGCTTCATTAGTGTAGCTTACACCACAAAACTGGCTGTATTGAGAAAGATTGCACCATTATCAAATAATTAGGAATGCCTTAGCAGGTGCATACACTTACCTTAGTAATTAAACCCTTGTTAAAACACCAAAATCCAGAGACTTTAAATGGCTACAGCATCCCAAAGGAAGTAGCACAGAAAGTGATTCTATAAGGTAGTGGCATTTGGGAACAGGGATATTGAGCAGAGTCTCTTTTCCTCTTGGGATGCTTACCAAGCACAGGTGTGCACATCATGAGATGCAATAAAAATTGCAACAACAATGCGACACAAACACCCACTGCACAAGACGCTGGGTAGA
This sequence comes from Stenella coeruleoalba, assembly GCF_951394435.1. Taxonomy (NCBI): domain Eukaryota; kingdom Metazoa; phylum Chordata; class Mammalia; order Artiodactyla; family Delphinidae; genus Stenella; species Stenella coeruleoalba. The sequence continues at coordinate 48,365,625 of NC_137160.1, forward strand.
CCCAGCACCACCCTGCTTGGAAGCAGATACTGTGTAACTGGGCTTTGTGTTGCCATTGTTTCAAGGATGCAGCATGAGACCAAGAGGAAATAAAAATGAGAATCTCTGAAATCCTCAGCCTTCTCTCTTCACTTTAGGGGGAAAAGGGCAACTGATACAAATTTCTCATGAAATGCCGTCATAAAACTCAACTCTGAAGTTTTTGACAAAATGCAAAAGTTGGTTAGCTTTTACTCCCCATTGGCTTTTGAGGTATAGGCCCACGTAAACATGACAAGCAGCCACCCAAAAGCCAACATTCATAAGCAGTTCCCTAAAATCTTGCCGCCAGCAGTCTTCGAGTGATCCATATAATTACAAATTAGATCCATTTACTGGGGTCTGGTTGCCTATGAAGAGCTTGCCTTCCATATGTAAATATAATTGTGATAAATCTGGACTCAACAGCCATGGGGGCATTCTGAAGATGATATCTAGGGGTTGCCATGACAACTCCCTAGAAGTCCTGCTGTATTTTCATGGTGGAGTTCCTAGGTAAAGCCTGGAAGCTATCTGAAATAAATCATCAAAAGGTAGGATAGCTGGAATTTGTCCATGGGAGAAATCCAAGTATGTGAGTCCATAAGTCCTGTGGTAAGGAGGCTGTCACTTGAGGACAAATTTCCATCACTTTGTGGAATTTAGGCTATCTGAAGCAATAGGATTTTTATGGAGCTTGGTGTTCCTGAGACTGAGATACTATGGTATTGATACTAATGACCTCAGTCAATCACTGGTGTAATCACTCCCTGGGAGCAAAACATCCTACATTCCTGGGGACACACACATATCTCAGGAGGTCTGTGGATTCTAACAAGTAGCAAAAGGTATTGTCAGTCTATAAGTGGCAACTGACCTTCATGTGTAATTATCTTCATTGCAGTGAACACTTTTGGTCTGGAAGGGCTCCTGACACCACCGGTGGGGTTAGGGTGATAACTCTCTTGCCGATTCTGGTTCTGAGGCTCATCAAGCTGAGTCCTAGTTACACCATTCATTTGCTCTGAGACATTGGGGATAATACCCTGAGCTAAATTGGTAATTGTGAGAATTGAATAAAATAACAAATGTCAAACACGAATACAATGCCTGGCATTTAATAAACACTCAATAAATATCCTCTTCCTTTATTCCTCCCCCCAAAATATAAAAAATGACATAAATACAAGACATATTATTATTAACTCTAGAATCTGTGGATCATCAGGCATTTTATTGAGATTCAGTTACTTGGCCAGATCAGTACTCCCAGTACAATTTGCACATAATACTGTAAGTTTTCAAAGGGTAAAAGAACGTGATAGTTGTTCTATCAGCAGGATCAACAGACACATAGATGTCATGTAATATTTTAAGTGGTAAAACAGAAGACTAGAGTATCTGAATTGTCCATATCATCATGCCATAAATTTAGGAAAGCGGTGGTTATGCCCCTTTACTCTGCCCTGAAGTGAAGGAAAGTTTGAAATAACAAAAAAGGAGATAACATTTGTTTGAAATAATGTCATAACTCTAGACCTGCAGGGCATATTCCTAACATATTATTCAATCAACCAAAACATTATTTTCACCTGTAAAATAGCACCTCTACTAGATGTGCTCTACTAGAGCAAACTGTTTATATTTTTAAACTTTTCACTGAAGTGTAACACACATTCAGAAAAGTATACAAATCATAAGTGTATAACTTGATGAATTTTTACAAATGGTAATAATGTTGTATTTTAATGTCATTTAAATATACTCTGTTATAAACGATTAACTTTTTTTGTTTTTGAGCGTTCTATCAAAATTTTAGAATTCAAGTGTTAGAGTTTTTATTCTTTTTTTAATATTTTAAGTTAACATATAGTAATCTTGACCTTTTTAGCGTACAATTCTAAAAATTTTAATACATGAAAAGATTTATGCAACCACCATCACAATCAAGATACAGAGCAGTTCCGTCACCCCAAAAGTCTTCCTCATGCAACCTCTTTGTAGTTGACTACTGGTAACCATTGATCTGTCCTCTGTCCTATAGTTTTGTTTTTTAAGAATGTCATAAATAAGTGGAATTGCATAGCATGTAACCTTTTGAGTCTGGCTTCTTTTACCTTGTATAATGCTTTTGCAATTCACCCATCTTGTTGCATATATAAGTAGTTCATTCATTTTTATTGCTGAGTAGTGTTCCATTGCATGGATGTAACACAGTTTATCCGTTCACCCATTGGAGGAATTTTGGGATGTAGCTCATTTTGGATGAGTATAAATAGAGCTATAAACATTTGTATGCATGTTTTTATGTGAAAACATATTTTCATTTCATTGGGGTAAATATTATACATAGGACCGGGATTGCTGGGTCTAAACAATTACTACTAAATCCATCTAGGTTTATAGTCCACATTATCTTGATCAAATAACCATTTCCTTCTTGGGGTGGGCAGAGCTTTGGATTTAGAGAGATGGAAATGATCTCTTATGGTCCTCAGGTCAGAAAATGCCATTTTTATAATTTGACATTCTATTTTGTTCTTATTATAGGTAATTTTCTATTACTTTTTATAAAAAATAATATACAAATTTTTAAAAATTCACTAATTTTTATGAAAATACTATACATATTTTTTTAAATTCACTAATTGAAAACATTTCTCTATATATTTGAAAAGTAAAGTTGCAGACGTTATTATGCTGCATCCCTAACTATTTCAGCATCTATCTCCTAAGAAGTAGACATTCTCCTATTTAACTATGATACCATTATCACATACAAAAAATGTAAAATTAGTTTTTGGTTGGTGTTTTGTTTTTTTTTTTCTCTTAACAAGAGAAGTCAGATGTTAATTCTTATCTTTGCTCCTCTGTAGGTAAAGTATTTCTTCCCTCTGACTTCTTTCTGGATTTTGTCTTTATCTTTGATGTTCTGTAGTTTGAAAATTATATGCCTAGATGTAGTTTTTTGGCATTTATCTTGCTTGGTATTCTCTGGGCTTCCTGGATCTGTGATTTGGTGTCTGACATTAATTTGGGGAAATTCTTAGCCATTATTGCTTCAAATATCTCTTGTATTCCTTTCTCTATTTCTTCTCCTTCTGATATTTCCATTATGTGTACATTATACCTTTTGTGGTTGTCCAATAATTCTTGGATATTCTGTCCTACAATTTTAAAATCTTGGTTCTCTTATCCTTTCAGTTTTTGAGGATTCTATTGATATATCCTCTACCTCAGAGAGTCTTTCCTCAACTGTATCCAGTCTACTAATAAGCCCATCAAAGGTACTCTTTATTTGTTACAGTGCTTTTTATCTCTGATCGTTTCTTTTTTATTGTTTCTTAGAATTGCCACCTCTCTGCTTACATTTTCCATCTGTTCTTGCTATTAATTAGGGCCCTTAGTATATTAATCACAGGTTTTTTTAAAGTTTATTGAAGTATAGTTGATTTACAATGTTAATTTCTGCTGTATAGCAAAGTGATGCATATATATATATATATATATTCTTTTTCATATTCTTTTCCACTGTGGTCTAATCACAGGATATTGAATATAGTTTTCTGTGCTATAGAGTAGGACCTTGTTGTTTATCCATCCTAATCATAGTTATTTTAAATTCCCAGTCTGATAATTCCAACATCCCTGCTATATCTGAGTTTGGCTCTAAATTTTGCTCTGTCTCTTCCAGCTGTGCTTTATGCCTTGTAATTTTTTTTTTTTTTTTTTTTTTTTTGATAGCGGACATGATGTACTAGGTAAAAGGAACTGCTGTAAATGGGGCTTTAGTAATGTGGTGGTGAACTGTGGGGGGAAGAGGAAGCATTTGTATAGTCCTTTGAGTAGGTCTCAGTCTCTTAGTGAGCCTATATCTTTGGACTGTGAACTACACAAGTGCTTCTAAGTACTCCTTCCTCTTCCCCCTAGGTGGGACAGGAAATGAGTATCTCCCTTCCCCCAAGTAGTTTAGGCTCTGATAAAACCCCAGCTGGCTAGGCTCTGGTCAATTAGTTTCTCCTGTGGGCAGACCTTGTTAAGAAGAACAGAATGCTCTGATGTATTTCAAAATTGTTACTTTTCTTCTCTCGCTGCTGGAAGTAAGAGGGGATTTTTCTCTGAGAGTCATCCTGAGAGCCTGGTTGAGCTCCTGGAGGTAAACCTCCACAGGGTGTGGGGACTCCCTTATGACTGGGACTCCCTGGCGTTTTTGACTCTCAGACTTGCGGCACATTGAGCCTCCAGCAGTTTGTCAGTTACAGTTCAGGTTTTCCTATCCTGGCACTGGTTCCTGCAGAGGTTTCTCCTCACAGGTTTCCTGCTCTGGTAAGTTCTGATTCTCTGTATCTAAGTTCTGATTCTCTGTATCCATCTGTTTGCTTCTCCAATCTTCGGAGCAGCTGTTTGCCCTGTGACCTTCCTTCATTTACAAATAAATGAAAATTGTTAATTTTTGTTTGTTTGGCTTTTCACTTGTTAGGATTGAGTGGTAACTTCCAAGCTCCTTACATGCCAGACCAAATGTCCCCAGTTATCTCAAAATGAACTTTTATAGTCTTCAGAAATCTGGGATCCAATTAAGTTTCACTCTTCATATTTGGTTGTCTCTTTAGTTTCCTTTAAGCTAGAATAATCACCCTACCTTTTTTATTTTATTTTTTGTCCTTAAGACACAGAAACTTTTAGAGTTCAGGACAATTTTGTCATGGAGTAACCCATACCCTGGATTTATTTACTCATGTTTAGAACTAGGTTAAGCATATGGTAAGAGTATTACATAAGCAAAATTATATGCTTCCTATTGCATCACATAAGGAGGCATATACTGACCATTTTGTCTTTGCTAAATGTGATACTTGGTGTCCACAAGATCTGTCCTTTATAAAAATACATTTTCACTTTTGTAATTAATAGGCACTCTGTGGTGAGACTTTAAGTCTGAATATTCTATTACACAACAACCATCCACCCAATGGCTTTAGCATCCATTAATGATGCTTGCCTAAAATCATTTATTATATTAGGGTTTGCAAAATAGTGATTCGCTAATTCTGTCATTCTTCTACATTTATTGTAAAGAATAGCTGCCCCCTTTTTTTGCTCCCCCCTTTCCCCATATCATCATGAATTCAGGGACTCTTTTTGTTTTATTTATTCATTATTCCTTTTTTGCTCAAATTTTCTCCAATTTGGCCAGTGAAGATCCTTTCAAGCCAGTTCTGTGGCTTCCTGTGTCCTTCTGACATGATCTCATTAATCTTTGAGCACGTGGTTACTTTCTGGCACAATAAGACATCCCAGGTTCACCTTGTACTTTCTCTGCCCCAGATTTGGAAACAGCCAAGGCTGGAATATTACTTAGAAACCAAGATCTGGGACACACATAGTGTCATTTTTGGACACAGTCAGCAAACAGTTTGCCCTACAACTCTTCAAGACATAGTCTGTGCATTCTACCTAAAGCATGCTCCCACACACTTCCACCCATGTCTCTCTATTCCCACTGCCACCACCCATTTATCCCCACAGGTCTGGTTTCCGCAAAACCGTCTCTACAAGCCTCCTTGCCTCCAGCCTCTTAATCCTCAAATCCACTGGAACGTGACTTTTACAACATGGTAAAGGGAAATGTGGGCTTTGGAGTCATACAGGCCAAAATGTTGAGCCCAGCTCAACTACCCTACCGACTGCATGACATTGGGTTAATTAGTAAGCTTTTCTGAGCCTCAGTTTCCTCATCTGAAAAGTAGAGATAAGAGTATTTACCTCACGATAAGTGAGAATTAGACATAAGAAATATATCCTAGCCATATCCATGAAAACCAGCTCAGCACTCAGCCTTTTCTACAGAAACTGCCCCACCCACAGCTACTGGAAGGAGAAACGCCATGTTCAAGGCGACTCCAGTGGATTACCACTGACTGAGCTGGGAGGAGTTGCATAATGAGAAAAGAGAGAGAGAGAGAGATAATGAGAGACAGAGAAAAAAAGGAAATTAGTCAGTATTAGTCAATGAAGCTAAACTATCAAAATGAAGAATTGGTGCTAGCTGACCAAAGATTAGTGCATAAAAGAAGTTGCTCAAGGGAGAGAGAAGACTGGAGAAGCACCATGCCGTGTCTCTCTGCCTGCGGCTGACCACCCAGCCTCCCCTCCTTCTAGAGGACTTGCACTCTTCAATCACCTCCCTCCAATATATTCAGTCCTTTCCTCCATGTTAGCTCTAACTTAAAATCACAAAATCACATGTAACCATTTCCGTTTCTTTGTAAAACATCTCTCCTGGATTCCTTCTAGCCTCCATTCCATATTTCTACTTCTCTTCCCAGTAAAGCATTCAGAAAGTGCAGTCTATGGTCCCTATCTGCAACTCAGTGAAACTTCCGTTAAGCTTACTGCTTACTCCTAAATTGCTCCAGCTAATTCCTATTGTTGTTTTATTTTACTTGACCATTATCTTTTTACTTTACTAGTACCTCTCTGACAGTCCTCAATCTACTTCACAGTTTATTCTTTCTCTTTTTGACCCCAAAATGTCAGTATGTCCCCAAGGATGTGCCCTTCAGTAACCTGGATCTTCTCACACTGCCCCTGGATGACCTCCACACTCATGGCCACAGGTTACCACCTGTATATCAGTCACGCCCACATCTTCATCTCTGATCTACAACTCTGCTGAACTCTTGACCCGATTTCCACCTATCTCCAGAACGTCTCCACCTGGATACCACTAAATAAATCAGTCACTGTGTCCAAACTGGACTCACCATCTTTTGTTGAAAATCTGCTTCATATTTTCTCAATCACTATCATCAACTTAGTCAGTTGTACCAGAAAGCCAGGGATCACCCTTAATTCCTCCTTATATCCACTGCAGACATCTTGAAGATCTCCCCATCCTAATCTCTCTCAAATACTCTCCCTCTGGACCTCTTTGTTGCCCCTGCCTTCTCAGTCTCCCATCACTTCCTGTCTGGCCTACTGGTCTCTCAGCCCCCAGTTGGCTCCTCTATTGTCTACATAGCTGTTGGGGGGGGATGGGCTCTAGAGTGCAAATTTCATCATGTCATTGCTCTGCTGAAAATTCTTCAGTTCCCACCACTGAGTAAAGTTCAAAATTCTTAGCCAAGACCTTGCAAGACCCTGATTACCAGTCTCATCATTATCTCCTTCTACATGAACCTTTTATTCTAACTGCACAAAATTCTATTCAGGGCTTCCCTGGTGGTGCAGTAGTTGAGAGTCCACCTGCCAATGCAGGGGACACAGGTTCGAGCCCTGGTCCTGGAAGATCCCACATGCCGCGGAGCAACTAAGCCTGTGTGCCACAACTACTGAGCCTGCACTCTAGAGCCCACGAGCCACAACTACTGAGCCCACGTGCCACAACTGCTGAGCCCACGTGCCACAACTGCTGAAGTGTGTGTACCTGGAGCCAGTGCTCTGCAACAGGAGAAGCCACTGCAATGAGCGGCACCGCAACAAAGAGCAGCCCACAACTAGAGAAATCCCACCTGCAGCAACGAAGACCCAACGCAGCCAAAAATAAATAAATAAATTAAAAAAAATTCTTTTCAATGCCGTTCCTTTCCATGTGCTATACCTTTTCATAGAATTCCCTCCTTGTACCCTACCCCTATTTGTCTAAAAATTTCCTAATAGTGATCTTTCAAAATCATGAGTCAGATCATATCACACAGACATGTCACCTATTCGAGACCTGGTAGTGGATTCCTGTTGTCAAACCCAAAGCCGTTATACAGTTGTGGGTCCTACAGGATCCAGCCCCGCCTTCCGCTATAACCTTATTTCTTTGCCCTTGCTACTGCCACCACTCTGGTCTCCTTTCTAGTCTTTGACCACAAGCAGCTTGATCCACCTGATATTTGGACTAGCTGTTCCCAGTTCCTGGGTTCTTCCTTTAATCTTTACATCTTTACATCTTACATTTCCTAGTTGCTACCAGTCACTTCTGTGAACTCTGAAGTCTAACTGCCTGAGTTTGAAACCAGCCTCTGCCACTTGCTAGCTGTGTGACTCTGGGCAAATTTATTAACCTCTCTGTCCTTCAGTTTCCTCATCTGTAAAATGAGGGTCATAATTCCTTCCTCACAGAATTGCTGTTAATCATAAATGAAGCTAATGCCTGCTTCATGGTGTTTAATGTGTTAAAACAGTAGGTGTTTTTAAAATGATGGCTATAAATACTTTTATTTTGTTGAACACTAGTGCCAGTGTAGTCAGCAGTATTTCTATTGTGTAACTCCTGTGGTCCAAAAAACCTCAAAAGAGCTTTATTTCCTGTAGCATTAAACAAAACAACACACACACACAAATGTGTTTTTAAAAACCATAGAAGCCCAGCATTAAAAGACTTTTTTTAGTTTGGCTCTAAAATTTCCAGATTTATCTTCAACTACTCTCCGTCACAAGTTATATTCAGCCAATCTGGACTCTCTTCAGATCCTGTGCCTCTGTTTTTGCCTTTAACATCTAGACCTGTAGCAATTCTGCTCATTCTGTATTTTCTTTCCTATCCCCCTTTCTTCATCTCCCAAATGAAACCTTACATGATCACTCATGTTGGCAATACCTCTTGTTCTGAACTGTTCAATTCATCATCTTCAGTGTGAGAGGAACCTCAAGTTCAGTGTCTCTAGACCAGAACACATCATCTCTCGCAAGCAATCCTATTCTTCCTTCTGTGTTATAACTCTCAGTGAAGATACCACCACCCACCTTTGTCAGAAATCTAAGCATAGATTGAGGCTGTCACCCCAATCGTTCACTTGATGAGTTCACCTCCTGAACTACCTAAATTACCTCCTAATCGTTTTGTTTCTCCAAGTGCCTTGTTTCTGCCATGTTATTATTGTTGACCCTCATCAGGTTTCGCCATCTCTTCCATCACCATGCCAAAGCCTTACCCCTGGGCTCCCTACCAAGCTTTCCCTCAGCACTCTGCCTGCAGAGCACTTGTTCTGGAATGGAGCCTTCACCATTGCCCTCCACTTTTTTGCTCAACACCTGTCAATGGCTCATTATCTTCAGAACTGAGCCATGCTTCTTAGCATGGCACACAAGGCCACTGCTATCTCTCTCACTTTTTCTGAAAAAAAAATGCATTTATTTCTCACACATCACGGGCACACACCCCAAGCCATTCTGTTCAGACTATTTTCTCTGCCTAGATGTCTTCCCTACTTTCATCAAATAAATAACTCACCTCAAAAATGGAATTGTTTGCTCATTTCCCCCTTATATTAAAAGCAATATATTTAATCTGGTTTTTTCAATGTTTATTTATTTATTTTGTTGTACTGGGTCTTACTTGTGGCAGGTGGGCTCCTTAGTTGTGGCATGCAAACTCCTAGCTGCAGCATGCATGTGGGATCTAGTTCCCTGACCAGGGATCGAACCTGGGCCCCCTGCGTTGGGAGTGTGGAGTATTATCCACTGTGCCACCAGGGAAGTCCCAGCAATATATTTTAATTAGGAAAGTCAGATAAGCAAAATGAATAACATAAAAAAACTCCCATTGGATGAACAATACTGACATTTTTTTCTACACTTAAATGTAGTTTCTATAAAAGTTGAAATATGCTGTATATATTATAACTTGATTGTTTTTACTTAATTGTAAATCATGAATAACTTCCTGTATCATTTAATATTATGCTTCAGTATTACATTTTGATGGCTACATAGAAGTCGATTGTGTGGAAGCACTATGACTTATTTAATCGATCCCCTATTGTTGGATATTTACATTATTTCCAATTTTACATAGTTATAAATGATACTATGATAAATATTACCCTTACTGATGAAATTGTTCAAACATACACTTAAATTTCCTTTATATAAATTTTTGAAGGTGTATTTGTTGAATCAAAAATATGCAACACTTTAAGTCTTTTAATGCAAATTGCCAAATTTTTCTTAGAAAGGCTATAGCAATAATTAAATGAAACTTTCCGATTTAGTAGGTAACACAGGGATCTTGTTTTATTCTGTGTTTCTTTTTAGTGAGGTTAAACATTTCCACATATTCAGTAATCATTTATCACTCCTTTTGGGAATTTTAGTGTTCCTTTCCCATTTTTCTACTGGAGTGTTTAACTTTTGAAAATTAATCTGAAAAACATTTTATAGCATTAGAACTGTTGTGTGATGAAAATATTTTGCCAGATTATTGTTTGCCTTTGAATTTTACTCGTGGTATTTTTGAATGCTGGAATGTGCGTAGCATAGTCACTAGACTCAAGAACTGAACTGCCTACACTTGAATCCAAGCTCTAACACGTATAAGCTATGTAACCTTGAACAAGTTACTTAACTTCTCTGTGTCTCAGTTTTCTTATTGATAAAATGGAAGTGAGAATAGCGCCTACTTTATAGGATTGTTGTGAGGATTAAATGAACTAATATATGGGCAGTGTCTAGAACAATGTTTGGTACATATTAAATGCTACTTGATAACTAAGTTAAATCAACCATGGATTTGCTCAGGAGTCATCCCTTTAGGAAGACATCTCTGAATCCCCAGTTGAGTAAGATGCTACTCACCTGTCCTTCTAGAGCACTGGTTTTAATACTGCTAATTTTATAATAATATACTTGTTTGCTAGTCTTTCTCAATACGCAAGAAACTAAAATGGTGATAAGGGATTGTATCTTATTTATCATTATATTCCCAATGCCCACCATATGCCTTTTTCTTCTGTAAACTGAACGATAGCTCTTCAGAACTACTCTGATGACACACATCTCACATTCCTTTGAGTTATTATTATGTGTACTTAATTAGTTCTCCAACCATATCATATGTTTCTTGGGGGCAAATACTCATACTGTTTTCTCTATAAGACCAAATTCTGAGTCCAGAACATATCAGACACTCAACAAATGGAGGATCACAAGAAAGAAAGGTTGGAAGGGAGGAAGGGAAAGTTAGAAAAAGAGAGGAAGGAAGGAAGAGCAGCTTTCACACAAGTACAATCGTATGCAGGTCCTTGAGATTCTGTCTTGGCAGATCATGCTTCTGGTTACTGAGCTGGTCCAGCCAAATCAACAGTCAATTGCAGGAACCAAGAAGAAGAAGACAAAAGTCAGAAACCCTGGCTCTAGTAAGCTGTGGACATTTGCTCAAGTCTGTGTCATTTTAGTCAACTACACCATTCTCAGGGTACCATGCAGCTCTCAGAAAGTCCCTCCTTACCCCTTACTTCCTTGTGCAGGTGAATCCTGGGGGCACTCTGGAGCCTGAGCGTCTGTGAATGGCTCGTACACAACCCTGGTTTAAAGGCCCTCAGTTTACAGTGATCCAGAGCATTGATTACACTCAGGGTCTCAAGCCTATTCTTGTCCTGAGTCAAAGCAGATGTCAATCCAAACATCTGTGTTTCTTCTATTGAAAATATTAAGTCTATATTCAAAGTAATTTCATAGACAGCCAAATTTATCAAAAACTCATTTACGTGATGATTTTTTTTACTCTTTGACTATCCTAGTAGCCAAAGTTTGTACATATGATTGCAGCTCACGGTTATTTCTGTAACTCATTTATTTAAATATTCACTTACTTAACAAATGACTCAACAAACATGTACTTCAGTCTGTGAGAGGCACTTGGAATGGGGATGCAAAGTCACATGGGACAGGACATGCCCACCCTCAGGTTCTTAGGACAGGGGTGGCAGACTGACAAGTAAATATAATTAGAATGCACTTTTGTAAGCATTCTGTTAGAGTTATGGTCTAAGTGTTATTGGAACACAGGGGAAAGGTATATACATGATTCAGAGCTGGGAAGGGGAGGTCATGAAAAGTTTCATGGAGGAGATGAGGCTAGGCTGAATTTTGAGGAAACATTCATTCAATAAATATTTACTGGCATGAATAAAAATGGGTATGATCCATCTAGGCATGGGGTCCATTTGTCAGCAGGGGACAATATAACGTTCCTAAACACCTGGCACTAATTATTAAACTATCAAAAGAGGATATGTAGAAAAATGAAGTAGGATGATGTGATAAAGAGGCAGGGAGACAGGTCACTAAGGTCAGTGTGGAACTTAGCTGATTCAATTCCAAGCCAAAGATTGAGTAGGCATTCTGCTCATTATCTAAGAGCCTGGACTGGGGTGGTAACTATGGGAGTGGGTAGGAGGAAGTAGAAGCAACAAGGACAGAGAAGAAAGACTCCACATGTGGAGGTGGTGGAGATGAAGGTGTGAATGGAAGAATACTGATACTTCAAACAGGAATAGGAAAGTTGGGAGAAGAGTTGCTGGTTTGAAGGAGAAAGTATTGAGGTCTGGAAAAAAACAGGGCCCAACACATAAGAGACCTTCAGTAAATCTCAAGTGAATGAATGGATAGGTGTGTGGGTGGGAAGATGTATGGGTGAGTGGGTAGGTGGATGAATAGATGCACGATACAGTAGTAAATGATACACGGAAATCAAGGTACTCCACACTCACATTCTATCTTGCCCCAGTGGGGAGCAAAGCAAAAAAAAAAAAACAAACTGTAGGGCTTCCCTGGTGGTGCAGTGGTTGAGAATCTGCCTGCTAATGCAGGGGACACGGGTTCGAGCCCTGGTCTGGGAGGATCCCATATGCCACGGAGCAACTAGGCCCGTGAGCCACACTACTGAGCCTGCGTGTCTGGAGCCTGTACTCCGCAACAAGAGAGGCCACTGTAGTGAGAGGCCCGCACACCGCGATGAAGAGTGGCCCCCGCCTGCCACAACTAGAGGAAGCCTTCTCACAGAAATGAAGACCCAACACAGCAAAAATAAATAAATTAATTAATAAACTCCTACCCCCAACATCTAAAAAAAAAACTATTAAAAAAAAACTGTATTTATTTCTTGATATTTTTATCTCTCACTAAACTATCAGCTCCTTAAGGGAAATAATTATGTTATTCCCTTAGGGCTTGGCACCATGCCTGACTCCCTGGCTTTATGAATGTATAGTTGTTGGTTGCATGCTTTGTCATTCACCTCTACCAGCCACTATCTGACTGCCTTTAAGCCTGCTGACCATGACTCTCCACTGGTAAGGCAAGTGAAACTCTCACTTTTCGCCCAAGATCTACCACTAATTCTTTCCTCTTTCACTGACAAGTCTTACCGCATACTCACTGATTTAATCTCCCAGGCAGAGACCTGGCTGTCAAAACCAGGAATCTGGATTCATCACACAGCCTCCATTCAGGGTGGAAGGAACCCATTTAGAAACTGCCAATGCATACAATCTGAAGGGCACAAATTATTAGGTCAGGTTGAACATCAGGCTTATCGGAGATTGAAGCAGCCCCACGTAATTGGGGCAAATTGCGGTTTATTAAGCTACCTTTTATCATAGCGACTCCTGTTAGTGCAGCTAGAGTTAAGGGTCTGTCAGTTTTTCCATTATAAGACCCTGTTTCAGAGGCTTATAACTGCCACGGAAATTCACTGCTGCCTGAAGCTTGACACATTAGGGTGCTTGCAGCCTTTGGGTATATTTTGAAAATAAGAATAAAATAAAAATGATGGGGTTATTTCATTGAGATACGTGGGCTCAGCTTGCTGGCCTATGAGGTTGCTGTAACAAGCCGACATTAGCCAGGTGGTGGACAGCGAGCTGACATGATAGACAGTAACATTTTAACATTTTCCTCATTGTCATTATGCCCAATCTTGTCAGTAATCTCCTTGTTAAAGAGCACGCGTTGACATGATGGACGATAATGGCCCCATTGCAGATATCATAGCCCATCACAGAGTAACCCAAGTTTCAGAAGTTCCTATACATCGTACATAAATTGACTGTATAAAAGGTTGTGGAAATGTTTTTGATAGAGCAAAGATCCAATCAGATGCCCCCTAATCATTTCCATGGATAGCTGTAAGATTTGTAGGTGTCATATTGCTGTCATTGCTGTCACTTTTTTGGGCTTGAGTTTGTATGGACAGTAATGAAGTAATTTTTTTCTCTTAAATGCGTTGCTTGCAATTACAGAATGCTGCCAGCAGCTGATCTGTGGTACTCTGGTTAGTGCCTTGTGTTCAGACTATAGGTTTTCCCATAGGAGAGGGTATCAAAACAAATAATCAGTACACCTTGCAATACTTATCCCACACCTGAAATAAATACTGTGCACAATTAGAGTAAAATGTAAAGAAATGGGCACTTAAGGAAAAGTTGGCACCTAGTTATTAACCACTAACTATTCTCAACCACAGCTTGACTTAACCTTGAGCCTTTCCGGGTTCTTAAGCATGTCCTCTACTAAGAGGTTGTTCTAGTTCAGTAGCTCTAGTTCCAAACATAGGCTCTGATATCAGATGCTAGAGCTTACGAATTTAAAATCAACCATCCACTCTGTGACTATGGGTGAGCTCCTGAATTACTGAAGGTCTCTGGTCCTCTTTCCGCATCTGTAAAATTGGAATGATAACAATACCTACTTCATAAGTTGTTAAGAGAGTTAATTAGGAAAATATATGTCAAGGACTTACAGCACCAGTCCCAAGCCCCTTGATATTGTTCCTCATCAGTAAAAAAATATATATAGGGACTTCCCTGTTGACGCAGTGGTTAAGAATCCGCCTGCCAATGCAGGGGACACTGGTTCGAGCCCTGGTTCGGGAAGATCCCACATGCTGCAGAGCAACTAAGCCCGTGAGCCACAACTGCTGAGCCTGTGCTCTAGAGCCCTCGAGCCACAACTGCTGAGCCTGTGCTCTAGAGTCCGTGAACCACAACTACTGAGCCCGCATGCCACAACTACTGAAGCTCGTGTGCCTAGAGCCCGTGCTGCACAACCACAAGAGAAGCCACTGCAATGAGAAGCCCATGCACCACAACAAAGAGCAGCCCCCGCTCACCACAACTACAGAAAGCCTGCGAGCAGCAACAAAGACCCAATGCAGTCAAAAATTAATTAATTAATTTAAAATATATATATATATGAGTCTGCATATCTTAATATATGTATAAAATATTTCTACACTTATAAATTAAATGAAGTACCACTAAACTAAAATATTATACATGTTATAAAACATACACAAAAAATAGAAATTTTAAATGATTGAAATAAACTATTTCAAAACATATTTTCATCTGTTTCATTAATAATACAGAATACATATTTGCTCTCAGGGAAAATGATTACTATACTTAGATAACATTTTATTATATTGAACTAACATTTTTATGCGAGCAATGTGTTTAAAATGATTATTTTTTTAAAAAATTTGCTATAGCATAGTGATATAATTAATTTAGAGGTCTGTTTCTACTTTGTTTAAAGTTTAAAATATACTTCATTAAAATATGAATATTGAAGTGAAAGACATAAATTTCTGGCTACACTTATTAAAATTTGCAAACCAATACACCACTTATGGAAAGATTTTGGTTGAAATTCAGTTAGTAAATGTTCATCTTGTCTGGTTTCAGTCAGTTATTTTTGAAAATAATCAGAAATCATTGTATTTTACTGAATAGGTTCAAAACACTGTGAAACTCTTTATTTGGAAGATCTGTAAATGGGTAAGATTTGTTTCTGGATTTGCTTCTAGGTTTAAAAGTTTTGGTAGGTAACAGAATTTTCAGGAAAAACAATCATTATGATGAAAACACTTCCAATATCTTTTTTAAAAAATGCTCTTTCCATGTCAGAGATTATTTTCCTAAAACACCTATTTTCTCTCTCATTGTTTAGTCACATTTATCTGCAAGTTATAGATGAAGTGTGTTGATTTAAAAAAGAAAACAAAAACAAAGAAGTTCTAGACAGCATGTTATTGACAGACAACCACATTTTATCACAGAAAACAACCTAGCAAATTTGGGGCATATCTTTTTGTTTAAAAATGTGTAATTCATGATTAAGCTCAGTAACTTTTATGATACATTTCTAGGAATAATTGGAGAACCTCTCTGTGGTACCAAGCATTTTCATAGTCACACCCATGTCATAACAAAGTATTATAAAAATTCTACTCTTAAAACAGCCTAACAAAATGGGAAAAATATTTGCAAACCATATACTTGATAAGGGGTTAATATCTAAAATATGTAAAAAACTCATACAACTCAATAGCAAAAATTCAAGTAACCCAATTAATAAATGGGCAAAGGACCTGAATAAACATTTCTCCAAGGAAGATGCAAGAAAGACCAATAGGTATAAGAAAAAATGCTCAACATCACTAGCCATTAGGCAAATGCAAATTAAAATTACAGTGAGATATTGATATTCCCCTGCACCTGTTAAAATAGCCATCATCAAAAAGACAAGAAATTACAAATGCTGGCATGGATGTGGAGAAAAGGGAACTCTTGTGCACTGTTTGTGGGATGGTAAATTGGTACAACCAGTTTTTGGAGGACCCTTAAAAATTAAAAATAGAGGGGCTTCCCTGGTGGCGCAGTGGTTGAGAGTCCGCCTGCCGATGCAGGGGACGTGGGTTCGTGCCCCGGTCCGGGAAGATCTCACATGCCGCGGAGCGGCTAGGCCCGTGAGCCATGGCCGCTGAGCCTGCGCATCTGGAGCCTGTGCTCCACAACGGGAGAGGCCACAACAGTGAGAGGCCCACGTACCGCAAAAAAAAAAAAAAAAAAAAAATTAAAAATAGAAAGTACTGTATGATCCAGCAGTTCCACTTCTGGGAATATATCCAAAGGAAACAAAAACACTAAGTGAAAAAGATATCTGCATCCTCAGTACATAGCAGCATTATTTACGATAGGCAAGACATGGAAACACCAAAGTGTGTACACTGATGGATGAATGGATAAAGAAGTTGTATGTGTGTGTATATATATATATATATATACATATATATATATATTACAATGGAATATTATTCAGCCATAAAGAAAACTAGAAAAAATCTACCATTTGGGACAACGTAGATGGACCTTGAAGGCATTATGCTAAGTGAAATAAGACAGAGAATACGACAGAGAAAGACAAATACTGTGTGATCTCACTTGTCTGTGGAATTTTAAAAAAACACAAAACTTGTAGAAAAAGAGATCAGACTTTTGGTTACCAGAGGCAGAGGGTGGGGGGAAGGGGAACTGGAAAAAGGTGGTCAACAGGTACAAACCTCCAGATATAAAGGTAAACGAGTACTAGGGATGTAATGTACAACATGATGACTACAGCTAACACTGTTGTATAATATATAGGAAAGTTGTTCAGAGAGTAGATCCTAAGAGTTCTCATCACAAGGAGAATTTTTTTTCTTTTTCCTTTTCTTCTTTTTCTCCACTTAGTGTATCTATATGAGATGATGGATTTTAGCTAAACCTGTTGCGGTCATCATTTCACAATATATGTAAATCAAGCCATCATGCTGCATGCCTTAAACTTATACGGTAATGTATGTCAATTATTTCTCAATAAAACTGGGGGGAAAATTCTACTCTTTAAAGAATTCAGCCTGTAAATCCACTTATCTTGGTTCACATAAACTACACATCATGATAAACTAGAAAATGAACAAATGATGGGGCCACGGCCCAAACCCCCTGCACACTGCAGAATTCCCATTTCCCTTCAGGACCCCTTAATAATCTAACATGGCTCGAGAGGGTGCTGCCGTAAATCCGTATATTAAATACCTGTCGTGCTCATTTTTCTCTTTATCACAATAACAGTGAATGCAAATACAAGTTCAGTGTTTTCTCCCCATATCTCAGTGGGTAGTCTTGCTGATCCCTGGCGCACAGCCCACCCAGTCAGTCCTTGGGGACTACTGGTTCTGCAGGGTGGTGGGACACAGTGAATAGCCAACAGTTGCCAGCCACCTCTAGTACCTTTCTAATGTATCCCAATCTTTATCCTAAAGAAGTGTTCTTAATCTTTCAGAAGAGCTATCACACTCCTTCAAGGATCTGATGGAAGCTATGCACTCTCCCTCCAGACAAATCTATACACATACACCTGCAACTTCGCATACATCTTTCAAAAGGTCTACACCTGAGCTTGAGAAGGCCTTACTTAAGACCTAATAAACTTGCTAAAACATGTGAAACTTGGGGGATTTTAGTATCGCTGGATATGAAGCCCCTTACAGGTCATCTAAAGCCTCCCATCCTCCTTATTATATATTTATCTAAATAGACCTGTGAGTCTAAATAAAGGGGTTCCCACCATCCCTTCTTGATCCTTTCTATTCATGCTCCGAAACAGATGGACAGACATCACTGTCACTCAGTATTCACTGGAGAGCAGCATTAACAGGTGAATTCTTGCCTTGAATCATATGATGTTTGCTCAGCTGTTTGAGGAAGTGTCTCCAAGTTTTCCTAGCCCAACAGAGATCAGGTTTTGCTAAATTAACTTAAATGCAAAGTGTAAGTTTACTCTTTAACCAAAGGAGCACAAATCTGGTTCAGAAGTGGCTTTCTGGAAGTCTGCCTGCTGGGAGATTAAAGTCCTGTCCAGTGAAAACTTTCATCCAAAGATTATATATGTATGTGAAATTTTGGATGATAACTTTTCATACAATATTTTGATTAAAATAGTAAGAATTTTAAATAGAAAGTTGAAGTTCCAGAGGCTATTAAAAAATGGCATCTGAAATATCTTCCTAAATCTTGAACCTCTTTTCTTTCTCATTTGTCTTATTGTCTCTTTAGCGTAATTTCCTGTTCAACTGGCACTTACCCTAAAATAAGGGATGGGTATGGTAATGAGGCTTAACGTTTTCCTGTGTGTGTGTACACGTGTACTCACTGGTTGCTGAAAAATGACAAGAGTTTTTGTATCTCTGTAAAATTACAAAATGTCTCTTGCATTGCCATCTTGCTTCTCTTTAATGTCCCCTGACGTTTCTACTTATATAGAATGCCAGATATAGGTCGTCAAAAGTCCCCCTGAAAAAGGAGAAACTAATGATCTTTTTCTGGTTCATCACAGCACCAAATCCCAATGCTATATTGTGCATTTTTTAATAGAAGGGCACGTGAGTCATCCTATATCAATATATGTGTAAGAGGGTTAATTGGTTTTTAAATACTCTTGCTTTCCTCTTTACCTTTCCAAATGCAGGATTTTTCTCAATCAATCAGACAACCACCTTCCTGGGGGTAGATTATAACATTTGTTGGAGGAATGTAAAGGTAAAGATCTTGGTAATATTCAGCTTTTGAAATTCAAAGTAAGTCCGACTAATACCTTACAAGTCAGAATGTTGTCCTGAGAGCAGATTTTCTAAATTCCCTTATCTCCTGATGTCAGGTGAGCCTGTTCCATGGCTCCATGGTAGCAGGAAAATATGACATAGGAAAAGTCAAAGTAAAATCCCACCTTTTTTCTAGCTCAGGGCGTTGTAGCAAGCAAGAGGGGGAAGGGGAGGGGGAAGAGGCGGGCGAGAGGGCCCAACCTCATCAACAAGGATATATTTCCGGTGCATGTATGAGTTACAGTGTGAGCTAAACTTTGCAGCCCTGCTATATGTGGAATGAGATGTCAGTGTCCCCAGTGGCGAAGTTGTAGAAGCTGAGGTACATGTGCCGGTGTATCTCTGAGTTATAAGCGTTCAGAAAAACGCTTCAGCAGCCGTAGTAATCACTGATTTTGGAGACATATTACTGACTTGGAGATAGAAAAACGAATCTCATTAATGTAACTGACAGACCCAGAATTTATTTCGATTTTGATTCTATTTATATAAACATTGACTTACTGAGGTATCTCTTGGTTGATACCAAAAGGCTTAAGTTGTGTTATTAAGTCACTTTGGAAACTAGAGTATCATATTTGTCCAAGGAGCCTATACTACTGGGCTCCTCCTCCATCACATAGAAATTTCATAAACACAGTTGAGAGAGTACCACAAGTTACCACATGACAGAGTGAGATAACCCCATTGTTGAGGGCAAGGAGCTGAAGAGAGCCAAGAACAGGAGTGAATGGACAGCCATAGAGATGGGTCCCCATGCCTCTGTCCCTCTCACTATTAAGATTCTGAAGCCCTTAACTTTTTAGCATTAATTATTCATTGGAATTAGACATAGCCACGGAGTTGTTTTAATGAGCTTTAATGGCAAATAGCCAAAGCATCAGGCCTTTCCTCTTGCATGTTACCTGAGGCGATTCTCTCCAGATCCTTCCTGTCCTCATCTGTAATAAAAATACTCTTAACCCTTAATGCCTCTAGCAGGGCTGTCAATGGCCTGTGGATACTTGACATGCTTCCCGTAGAGGTAAAGTGGGGAAAAAGAGGGATGCGTAAGAAACTGAAGAGAAACGCAAAAGGAATAATCAGGCTTACATAGTAATGTCTCTCTAGTCATAGTAGGAACTGCCTTGATATGTTCTCTGTTGTGAAGGAACATCATAAAATTAAAAAGACTGTTTATAAACAGTCTTTAAACCATAGAAACACAGCAAAGGTGAGGTCTAGTTAAGGATTTCTTGTCTAAACTTTCAAATATCAGAATTCTCCTTGTAAAATATATCTATTGTTTAGTAGTCGCACATACAACTTGGTACAAATTTCAAGAAATTTACATGTACAAATGTAGGATACAGTCTATAAATGCTTGCTAAATGAATGAATTTAAGCAAAAAAATAGAGGTGCCTTTTGTGGGAAGCTATAGAATTCCATCACTAATTAACAAAAGATCTACTTTTTATGGCCCCATCATTCCTCCACCATATTCCAGGCTATCAATTAGCACTAAAAACACGTGTCCATGATGTGCCTTCTCTATCCTTTCTTTGTCTCAGTCCCTTCCTAATAAAAATGTAGAAGGTGGCAATGCACATTAACGTCTGAGGGCCTGTCAGGACTCTTTATAGTACATTTCCTTTAAAGATCTATTTGTTTCCCCAAAGTTTAAATAAATTTGAATGCTTCTCCAAATACTCAGATTATTTTCTGAAAATGACTGAGGCACTAGGGAGAACTAGAACTAGAGGCTGTTTGATTGTATTTGGCCAAGTTGAGTAATACGGAGAGCTTAGCAGAAACAGATATGGGAAGCCCGAGGTCTGGAAGCTCTTTTTCTATCTTGGTTTGACTGTAGTTCTGGCAGAGAGTAAGTCACCAGAAGTTGCTGCTACAACTCTGTGGACAGAAATGAGGGAGATAACAAGTTAAAAATAACTCTTGCTTTCCCAGGATCAGCCTAGCAAGTACAAATAGAACTTTGAGGGCTAGGCGGAGTGCTAAAGAGATAGACACTCTTCCAGTTGCCAGATGTCTGGCTATATAACGTTTTGGCACTTTATGCAACATAGAGGCAGATCTATGGATTGGATCTATAAACATTACAGTTACCATCTGACTGTTCAGTGGCCTCCGTCCAGTTTCTAGTGGACAGGTGTTTGAATTACAAAAAAAAAAAAAACCACCCTCGCAATTGGAGCTACTAATTGATATGCTTGTTGGAAGGCCCAGAAACAAGGCCAAGAACTGAATGGGCATGAAGGCAGAAATGTTTCCCCTTCCTGGTGGTCCCTCCTGTCTAAATTGGAGGCATTTGGGGAGAGTTTTGCCTGGCTGCTGTGTGGGTCTGTGATTAGATGGCATCAGTTCTCCCTGCTTTGGATTTGAGGCATTTCCCAAGCCCTTAATTAACTTTTAAAAATATTAAAGATTACAGAGCTCCTTTTTTCTCTCGGTTCAGCTTTCACAGTTTCTGTGGTGGCTTGACTTATTTGCAACTTACAATACACAATTTGGGTTTTGTTTGCAACTCAGAATAGAGGCTTAATGAATTGTTGCTGTTTCTCTAAGAACATTGGCATAAAGGGCAGCTCTAGCTATGAAGACCCACCAGGTTCTGGGCATCCCTGAGGACATCTCTGCTCTTTCACACACCAGAGACCCAACGCTGGGCCTAATGGGCCATAGGTAGGACCAGAGGGCATGCATGAATGTGCAGTATATTTAATGGCACACAACACATTTGAATTTCTAAAACTCTATGTTTGCCCTTACAAGAGCTTCTGAGTAAAACGGAGGATTATTTATTTCATCCTATAATCTGTACTGCATTTACTAATAGAGCTTTGAAGAACAAAGCGACCTCATCATTCTTTGAAATATAGGCCCTACAAGAGCAAGTCTTATTTTTAGTTATTTAATAAATTTCTTCCTTCACAAGTTTCTAATTTAGTGTGCCTCTGAATCACAGTCAATAACGTGTCTAATGCTGATAATAGCATTGGCATAAGAACACTTTTCACCTTGGTGGGGTTCCTGTTAGGTCCAACAATTTTGCAGGTGATATTGATAGTGGCAAACGAGGCAGAAATCGTTCCCTGTTAACTTTTTTTGATGAGATACACTGTGTTTGTAGTGAAGTTTGCATAAAGAGCTGTGATGAATAAGAGACCTTGGGTACAAGAGTAAATGCAATGTTAAATGTAAAAGTCTACTAAACGTGAGTACACTTGACCCTTGAACAGCATGGTTTGAATTGCAAGGGTCCACTTATATGTGAATTTTTTTCAGTAAATGCCTACTACAGTATTACACCATCTGCCACTGTGTGAATTTGCCGATGCTGAACTGTGGATCCGGAGGACTGTAAAGTTATATGCAGACTGCCAGGAGGGTTGGTGCCCTAACCTCTTCGTTGTTCAAGGGTCAACTGTAATTTGTCATCAGCTTTCCGTAAATGCAACTGTTTGAGATGTAGTGCTTTTTTCTTCTTTTTGGAAACTAGTAATTTAAACTACTGACAATAACAATGTTTGCTTTAAAAAAAATTGCATCAGAGAACTGTCTCAGTAACCTGGAAGCATTTTTCAAAGCCTGAGTGACTACTAATGTATCTTTTTATACAGTAGTTAATAAACTGACCAGCCAATTCTGCCAAACCACCAATCCAAATAAATGTTATACTTTACGAGACTGATGGATAGTATAGTTGATTTCAACCAGTTACCCCACTGGAAGCTGTTGAACTAATCATGAGCAGAGGCTGAGCCCAAGGGTCAGACCACGTGCTGAAGACCTTCCTGTTTATTTCATTGCTTCTTTCCACATTGACCACAGATTCCAAGGGCTAGAGAGGACAGTGGTGTGAGGTCCTGAGTCCTCAGCACTAATGGTACCCAGGCAGCATGTCACTAAAGGCAGATGCTTATCCGAATGCACTACTGTATAATGCATATATACACGTATACATATATATGTATACGTGTATATATGTACATGTGTATATATGTATATGTGTATAAATGCAAATAGTATGCATATATAAATACACATATTCTATATAGACAGGTATATATTAGATATATATAGTAGAATAATTATATTTACAGGCCATATTTTAAAAATCCAACATGTAGTTTTATTGAGCTTCAGGGAGGAGTATAGTTTTTAAATTATTTTTTTATCATAGAAAATATCAAAATACACAAGGAGAATAATAATAATGGACCTCCCATATACTTACTCTATCCCCAACTTCCACATTTATCAACTCTTGCCAAATCCTGTTTTACCTATATTGCATCACTCTTCTTGCCCTCCCAGATTATTTTGAAGCGAATTTCAGATATCTCATCATTTCATCTGAAAGTATTTTAGGTTGTACATCTGAAAAAACAGACTCATTGGAAAAAACACATCTGCCAAAGCATGATCACACTTGTAAAAATTGACAATAATCCTTTAACATTATCTAATTTCTAGTCAGTGGTTGCATTTCCCCAACTATGTTGTAAATTTTTTAAAATTTTGTTTCTTTGAAGTGGGATCCAAATAAGGCTCACACATTGCCCTGGTTTGATTTGTCTCGTTTAATTTATAGGTTCATATTCTACCTTTCCCTTTTTCTTCTTAACAGTTTTTGTTGTCGTTGAGGAAGAAATTGTGTTTTGCCTATAGAATTTCCTACAGTCTGGATTTTGCTAGTGTCATTTAACATGTATTCCCCATAAATTGATAGATCTGAGGCTTGATCAGACCCCAGTTTGACTTTTGTGGCAATGCTACTCATGGGTGGTGTGTTGTACCTCCGCTAGGAGGGGCATAGTGTCTGGTGTCTCTCTTTGAGATGTTAGCAGCCACCAATGACACCCACCTAGGTCCCTTAGGATCTAATTCATGTACTTCATGAGGGGTTGCAACATGGACCTCTTCTACTGTATCATTCCTTGTTCATTTAGTTGGTAGAAGACATCTGTAAAGAGGAGTTTCCCCTCATCAACTACTAAGTTATGCTGAGGTATAGCTCATACACCAGAGGCAGGATTCATGTTTGATTATTTCCCAGTTTTCACTGAAAATCACAATTGTCAGTGACATCAACGTAGTCAGTTACTTGCTGAATCCCAACAGTCTCAGAATAACAAAACCAGCATCATCACCAATATTTTTTTCTTCTGTTTTTATTTTGGGGGATGGGTAGTTCTTTGTCTTTAGAGTATATTCCAATAAAGATGTACAATAAAATATATTCTGACATCACCTGGATACTTCTCTGTATGTTTATGCCACTAACTGGATGTATATTTAGGTTCATTTATCTCATTTTTCTTTTACTTTTTAGTATTTTTTTTAAACATTTAACTTTGTTACATAAAATATTTACATGATTCCAAAATCAAGTCTTCAAGATATATTCAAAGAACTCTAGTTACTATCCCTAACCCTTCCATGCCATTCACTCCCTCTCCTTAGCTAACTAGTTTATTTAATGATTTATAAATATTTGTATTATTTATAAATATATTATTTATTTTAAAGAGAAAATAAATACATACATATAGATATGCATTTGCATCTCCCTTTCTTAGATAAAAGGCAGTAAAGTATACTCACTTCTCTTTATCTTGTATTTTTCACTTAACACTACATCATGGAGGTAACTCCATAGTTGGATATGAATACATTTCTACTCCTTTTCACAACTGCTTAATACTTCATCGTGTAGCTGTTCCACAGTTCACTCAACCAGTCCCTTATTAATGGCATTTGAGTTGCTTCCAGTTTTTGTTCTTACTAAACTGTAATTTCTAGCTTTGTAACTATATCTTAATGTTTTTGCCAATGTATCTTTAAGATAGATTCCTGGAAATAGGATTGATGGGTCAAAGGGTAAATGCATATATAATTTTGCTAGATTTTTCCAAATTTCCCTTCACAGGGGCTGTACCATTTTTTATTTCTTCCAGCAACATTTGAGCATGCTTTTGTCCCCACAGCCTTTCCAACAGAGCTAGTTGTCTAGCTTGGATTTTATCCAATCTGATAGTGGAGAAACAGCATCTTGGTGTAGTTTTATTTTGCATTTATTTTATCATTAGTGAAATTGAGTATGTTTTCCTATATTTAAGAGCCACTTGCCTTTCTTTTTCTATGTACTGTTTGTTCATATCTCTAGCCACTTTGAGGTTGCTGCCTTTTTGTGTTCTATTTTTAGAAGCTATTTGTATGTCAGAGATAGTACTAGAAAAAATAGCATCTTATCTGTAATAAGCGCAAATTATTTTTCCCAATGTCAATTGTCTTTTCCCCTAATCTGTTGTGTATGTATGTGTCTATGTGCAAATCTTTTATTTTATATAACGAAGTATACCTTTTTTTTTTTTTTTTTTTGCCTTATTGATTCTGGATCGAGTCTTAGGAAGGTTCTCTTTAGTTACCGGTTGTAGAGGAGTTCACTTGTATTTTCATTTGACTGCTTGGCATTTCAATCTCTATTTATTTGGAATGTATCCTGGCATATGCCATGAGGAATGGATCTAATTTCATCATTTTCCATATGGCTATCCAGTTATCTCATTATTGCTTCTTAAATAGTTTGTCTTTTCCCCAGTGATTTGAAATGCTACCTTTTTCGTATGACATTATATGTACTTACTATATTTATTTGCTCTAAATTTCACATGTGAGTGGATTTGTTTCCAGATTTTCCCATCCTGTCTCATTGCTATGGCCAATATCAAAGTATTTTAATCATGGAGTTCTTATTGTACATTTTAATATCTGATATGCCTAGCACCCTCCTCATTACTCTTCTATTTCATGGTATTCCTGGTTACTCTTGCTTGTTTGTTCTTACAAATGGACTTTTTAAGCTTCTTGTTTATATTCAGGAAAATAACCTGATGGTGTTCTTGTTGTTAATGCTTCAAATTATTTATTAGGGAGAACTGATAACTTTATGATGTTGAGTCTTTTATTTAAATACATGGTGTATCTTTTCACTTGTTCAAGTTTACTTAGTTTCTCCTAGGAATGTCATATGATTTTTAAAATATAGGTTTGATTTTGGACATATCTTGCTAATTTAACACCTAGGTGTTTGTTTGTTTTTTTTAATTAATTAATTAATTAATTAATTTTTGGCTGCGTTGGGTCTTCATTTCTGTGCGAGGGCTTTCTCTAATTGTGGCAAGTGGGGACCACTCTTCATTGCGGCGTGCGGGCCTCTCACTATCGCGGCCTCTCTTGTTGTGGAGCACAGGCTCTAGAGGCGCAGGCTCAGTAGTTGTGGCTCACGGGCCTAGTTGCTCTGCAGCATGTGGGATCTTCCCAGACCAGGGCTCGAACCCGTGTCCCCTGCATTAGCAGGCAGATTCTCAACCACTGTGCCACCAGGGAAGCCTCACCTAGGTGTTTTATTTTCATTTTTGCCATGTAAGTGGGGTCTTCTCTTGAATTATGTGTTTTTTAAACTATGCGTATGAAGCCTATTGTTTTTTTACATTAATTTTATAACCTACTAAAGTTATAATTTTATAATCTAAGTCCTTTTATTGTTTGTAGTGGTGTTTCATTGATTCTTTTCCATTTTTATTATAATATAATCTCATTATTTGCAACTAAAGATAATTTTACCTCTTTCTTTTCAATTCTTATGCTTCTTATTGTTTTCTCTTGTCCAATTGCATTGGCCAATACCTCCAACACAGTGTTAAATAGTGGAGTGCATTCTTTTCTCTCTATTTCCCCCTATGTCTGTGTCTATATCTATCTATATATCTACTAGTGTTTTGTAATTTAGTTACAATTAAATCTCTGACACCACTTGAAACGTATCCTGGCTTATGCTGTAAGGAATTCTAAGTTTGTCTTTTTCCATATGGCTATCCATTTTTCCCAGTATGGCAGATTTTAAATCATTTTGTCATGTTAATGAAGTGAGAAAGGCATACTCTTACTTTTAGCTCAGAATGTTGTGTTTTTGTATGGCCCTGTTAGCACAGTGAGCACCTCACACACCTCCCCTCTGTTCCCAGCACTCCTGCTCAGGGTGTTGTGGCTGCCCTCTACACATTACAGGCTCTGCTGTTGTCAGCTACCAGGCCCTGAGTCTTGGACTCACAGTTCTGGAGTCAACAACTTGGTGAGTTGCTTGGCTTCATTCAGGCCAGCTGCCCAAGTTGAGGCGGTTGGGCTCCTGGAGAGAAGACAGCTGTGGACAGAGACCACTGCTCCTCATCCCTAGAAGGGCTCCAAGTGTTGCAAACTAGGTTGCAGAATGCCTGCTTTGGGGTGGGATAAGGTAAGAGGTTTTTTTTCTTAATGTATACTGTACGTACCTACTAACATCTTCCATTTTGCCTCTTGATCCTCAAAGCCTAAAACAATCATTTACTATTTGGCTCTACCAGATAGTAAATGAAACTTTGCCAACACATATTGTAGATTACATAACTGATTGAATAAAAAAATCAATGAGCTTATTCACAATTACATTTTATTCTTCAATATCCCTTTCCGTCATTTGTCCCATGAATATAAAGGTCTGCTCTTATTTGCCTTCTTCCTCTTATGCCCATCAGTTTAGTGTGTAAACTCCTTGAGGATGGCAATCTCTTCTTACTCAATTTTTAAATTTTCTCATAGGAGTACAAGTGTCATTAAGAGCTCAAATACATTTGTTGGATTAAATTGACTTGAATTTTCATAGAACTATCCAGTTGAATACATTATATTTATTTTTTTCTATGTCCACAATAAGTTCTCATTCTTCCTTTTTCTCACTTACTAATTGTTATTGCTTTCCCTAGAGCAGAAAGGCTCTCTCCTGTTGACCTCAAATGAGACTCATCCCTGGCACTGCCATTGTCACCTTTTATTGATTAAGTGCTTGTATCTTTAATGCATTGCTCAATTCCCTGCTCCCACATTCCTCCTCTCCTCACACTTATAATTATTTCACTCACACCTGCAGACTCAGTAGCTTTATAACCTGCCTTAATCCTTTTTTTAGAAAGATGTTGGTTATAAATTATAAACATAGAAAAATGTAAATATAGCATGAATATCTTCTTCCTTTTTAATTACGGAGAGATATAGTTTTATAATAAATGCATTTGTAGGTCAAAAGAAAAGTATATTTATTATTTTTTGTACTTGAACACAAAATAACTTTCTAATACTACTTCAAGTATATTAGTGCTTAAACAAATTACCCAAAACTTCTTGTTAGAAATCAGAACACTGTCGTTACGAGTGTCATTCATAGGTTCCTAATTTATTGAATTTCTGTAATAGGTAATGAGCTAGGAGGAGAATCTGAGGCTAAGAAATGTTTTCTAGGTTACTATAGTGCCTCTTTTAGTTCAGAAACTGGACATGAGCCCAAGAAGGCAGTCCTTAAAGCAGTCAGGGCACCCGAATTATTCTGCTCATCTTCTTTGCAGAAGATGCTGTGTTCACTGCCTCTCCTTTGTGCAGATGGAGCACCTGACTTCTCAGGCTTTCTCTCAGGAGCTCCGTGGGGTGGGGCTGCTTTGTGATGCTGACTGTTATGGTCAGACAGAGAAAAAGCCCAAGGACACCAGATTAGAATCCTGGATGGATTTTGCATACGGTAATTACGTACTCATCTCCTGTGGTTGTTGGTGGTTTACCTGATTTCTTGCTGAAAAATACTGAATACTGGTTCACAGTGGGCATTTAGTAAATGTTAGCTCCTCCCACCCACCCGGTTCCCAACCTCCCAATCTGCCTTTGTGGTGGTGAATTTCCCTAATTCAACAGGATACACTGTCAACTCCCACCTACCCACCCTTCCAACTACCACCAAAAAAAAAAAAAAGGCAGAGAAATCAACTTCTTGAGAAGGTACTTGTCAATCAAGTGCTGCTCACGTGACATTGCTCACGTGGGTCTAGGAACCATTTGCTGCAGTAATTTGATGCTGTTCCATCTGAGAGGCTGAACGACTGAGAGCTGGAAAGACCTTGGAGATCATCTGCTGTAACCTGCTCATTTTTCACGCGAGGCCCAGAGAGGCCACACGGATTGCCCAAGGTCGTAGAGTTAATTATGGCAGAACAGGGTCTGCTTTCCAGGTTTCTGCCTTCCCAGTGCAGTGCTATTCCACCGCACAATGCTGTAGTTTTCTCCTGATTTAGCAGTTCTCCCTCTGGGTAATAGAAGCCTGGAAGCAAATGTCTAAATGCAGTACATTATCTAAAATTAAATTTGCACAATCACAGCCCATTCAATTCAAGAAGCTCTGAACTTTAATTCACTTGAGTCATGCTTTTGCAGACAGAATTTTGGCCAAAATGAGTTCTCAGTTCTGAAGACAAGCTAGACATGTAGACGTGGCTTATGATCTTTCTAAAAAGAAACCAGTGAGACAAGCACCACTCTGGGCAATCAAGTCTGACTGGATGTATCTGTTCCTTTAGCAGGAGGTCTCATGTTTTCAGTACTATCATTAGCCTGACAAACCTAAGCCCACATACCCATTTATGGCGGTACAAACATGTACTATACATTGGGGTTTTGTCATTCTTTAATAATAGAGTTTAGAATCTATATTAGCCATTTACAAAATTTTTGAATTAGATATTGTGTCCTCTAAACCTTATACCGGCCTTTTCGGGAAGGAAGACTGTTAGGGTCCAGTATTTGAAAATGCTTTCATGATTTTATATGGCATTTACAAAAAGATCAGTGATAATGCTTATTTTTTTTTCCTCATATTTTTTTTCTAACAAACACTGCCTTTTATTTGCAGTAGCCATTTTCTTTTTTTTTAATTCAATTTATTTAAACTAAAAAAAAAACAAAAATCTCACCTATTTCTCTCACTTCCCACCCCTCTTGCAACCATCAATCTGTTCTCTGTAACTATGAGCTTGGTTTTTGGTTTTGTTTAGATTCCACATATAAGAGAGATCATATGGTATTTTCTTTCTCTGTCTGACTTGGTTCACTTAGCATAGTGCCTTCAAGTTCCATCCATGTTGTTGCTAATGGCAAGATTTAATTCTTTTTTATGTCTTAATAGTATTCAATTAGGTAGATAGATAGATAGATACAGATATACCACAATTCCTTTATCCATTCATCCATCAATGGGCACAAGTCGTTTCCATACTGGGGCTATTGTAAATAATGCTGCAATGAACATGGGGTGAATGTATCTTTTCAAGTTAGTGTTTTCATTTTCTTTGGATAAATACCCAGAAGAAGAATTGCTGGATCATATCATAGTTCTATTTTTAATTTTTTGAAGGACATCCATATGTTTTCCACAATTGTTGCACCAATTTACACTTCCACCAATACTGGACAAGGGTTCCCTTTTCTCCATCCTTACCAACACTTGTTATTTCTTGTCTTTTTTATAATAGCCATTCTAACAAGTGTGAGGTGATAACTCATTGTGGTTTTAATTTGCATTTCCCTGATGATTATGTTGAGCATCTTTTCATGTACCTGTTGGCCATTTGTATGTCTTCTTTGGAAAAATGTCTGTTCAGAGCTTCTGCCCATTTTTCAATGATTTTTTTTTTTTTGCTATTGAGGTGTATGAATTCTTTACATATTTTGGATATTAGCCCCTTATCAGAGATATGATTTTCAATAATTTTCTCCCATTTAGTGGGTTGCCTTTTCATGTTATTGATGGTTTCCTTTGCTGTGTGGAAACTTTTCAGTTTAGTGTAGTCCCATTTGTTTAATTTTGCTCTTGTTGCTTTCGCTTTTAGTGATAGATTCAAAAAATTATCACCAAGACCTATGCCAAGAAGCTTACCACGATGTTTTCTTCTAGGAGTCATCATTTCAGGTCTTGTATCTAAGGCTTTAATCCATTTTGACTTAGTTTTTGTGTATGGTGTAAGATAGTGGTCCAGTTTCATTCTTTTTTATGTGGCTGTCCAATTTTCCCAACATTATTTATTGAAGAGACTGTATTTTCCCCATTGTATATTCTTGGCATTTTGTCATAAATTAATTGACAATGTATGTGAGGGTTTGTTCCTGGGCTCTCTATTCTGTTCCTTTGATCTACATGTTTATTTTCATGCAAATACCATACTGCTTTAATTTCTATAGCTTTGTAATATAGTTTGAAATTAAGGAGTGTGACGCTTCCAGCTTTGTTCCTCTCTCTCAAGATTGCTTTGGCTGTTCAAGGTCTTTTGTGATTCCATACGAATATTAGGATTGTTTGTTTCATTTCTGTGAAAAAAATTCTTTGGAATTTTGCTAGGGATTGCACTGAATCTGTATATTACTTTGGACAGTAGGGACATTTTAACAATCTTAATTCTTCAAATCCATGAACATGGAATATTTTTCCATTTATTTGTGTCTTCTTCAATTTCTTTCATTTATGTCTTGTAGTTTTCAATATACAAGTCTTTCACCTCCTTGGTTAAATTTTTTTTATTTCCTAAGTTTTTGTCTTTTTGATGCAATTGTAAATGGGATTATTTTCTTAACTTCTCTATCTGAAAGTTTGTTATTAGTGTAAAAAATGCAATAGATTTCTGTGTATTGATTTTTTTATCTTGCCAATTTACTGAATTTGTTTATTAGTTCTAACAGTTTTTTTAATGGAGCCTTTAGGGTTTTCTACATATTATAAGATGTCATCTGCAAATAGTGACAGTTTTACTTCTTCCTTTTCAGTTTATATGACTTTTCTTTCTTTTTCTTACCTAATTGCTCTGGCTAGGACTTCCAGTACTGAGTTGAATAAAATGATGAGACTGGACATCCTTGTCTTTTCCCTGATCTTAGAGGAAAATCTTTCAACTTTTCACTGTTGAGTATGATGTTAGGTGTGGGCTTGTCATATATAACCTTTATTATGTTGAGGTATGGTCCTTCTAAACTCACTTTGTTGAGAGTTTTATCATGAATGGATGCTGAATTTTGTCAAGTGGTTTTTCTGCATTTGTTGAGATGATCATATTATTTTTATTCTTCAATTTATTAATGTGGTGTATCACATTGACTAATCTGTAGTTGTTGAACCATCCTTGCATCACTGGAATAATTTGTTCATGGTGTATTATCCTTTTAATGTATTGTTGAATTCAGTTTGCTAATATTTTGTTGAGGAACTTTCCATTGACGTTCATCAGGGATATTGGCCTGTAATTTTCTTTTTGTGGTATCCTTGTTTTAATATCAGGGTAATGCTGTACTCATAAAATGTGCTTGGAAGAGTTTGAGAAAAATTGCTATTCTCATATATTTTTCTTGTATACTTTAAATGATTTTAGTTTTGAAATATTTCTTTTCGTAATTTCATATCAGGATCTTTGGGGTGTCTCCAAAGCACTGTAATTTTGTACCTAATGTTTTAATTTGGGGATGAATAATTTAAATTATTTTAATAAACTGACAAGTCCTTTGTGATGTCTTTAATCAAAAAGAAATAGGCAAAAGTATGTATTTCCAACAATTACCTTAGAAAGTGAGTTGAGTCTGACAAATCCAATTATTATTATTAAAACTTGTGGATTAGATTTTCCAACATATGTGGATTATGCTTTGAAAAATAAAATTTAAATAAAATAAATTAAAATTAAAGTAAAGGTAAGGTAAGGGAAATAAAGAAAACTCAAAACAAAAAAGTAGATTTTCTCTTTGAAGATTAGCTTCAATATTGGATCCAGAGACGGTGTCTGTATACTTAGTCATAAAGGAACTTTCCATGGAGAACACAAGTTTTTACATAGATATGTAAGTATCTCGTGTTGCAAGTAGCAAGCAATAAGAAGATAACCAAGACCCAGATTGAACTTCAGGTTTGTTTTATTAGGAAAAAAAAGCAGGAATATTGACCAATTGTAGTAAAATTGACCTTTATGTAGGTTTAAATAAATCTCTATAACTGATAACTTCACGTTGGTGTAACTGAAGGGTAAAATCACTACAGAGGATATGATCATAGCCACCAACAAGCACATGGAACAATGTTTAGAGCAGGGTGTGCAAATGTTTAAGATATTGTGAGACAAGTTCCTCTTCCCTTCTCTTCTAACATGCTGGGTGTATTCATGTGGCTAAGCCATGACTCTTCCCAAGGAAGCAAGACCAAGGTCACAAAGAAAGCAAGAATCATAGTTAACATAATGTGTAGACACTTACTTTGTAGCATTCCTAATTATCTCTTGCATATCATTCGAATATCTCATTTATCTCTTTGACATTATTTGTACTGTCTGGAATTGATGATTCATTTGACCTAATTCAGCATCCTTTCAATGACATCTACAAGCTATTCACAAGAAAAAGTGGAGGGGTGAGGAAGGCTGAGAAATTTAAGAGAGTAAAAAAAAGGAAGGTGAAGGCAGATTTTGAGTGAGGTGTTCAGCTGGAAAGATAAAGGAAACTAGAATTTCTGTTCTTGGCACAAAGAAAAGGTATTCTAGTGAGCGAAAAAAAAATGAAAAAAGGAAAATAATAGATCCCTCATAGAGAGTATAGAGATGAAAGAGTTGATTGGGGCACGCTGTGGATTGCAGCTTAAATATGATGGTAGGGCAGCATTTATGAGAATGGGAGAAGGGTAGCATTGGTTCCATATGGTTTTTAGAAATTGCTCATCTCTTATTTTTGTCACTCTTGCCAGAATATGTCAATTGGTGGCTCACAGCAGTGTTTCTGAAAGGCTGGTCCATGGATCGCCTGCATCAGAAACACCTGGGCAGTTGTTACAAACAGAGATGCTTGGGTCCCACTCTAGACCTCCTGAATCAGAATCTCTGGGAATGGGCCATAGAATCTGCATCTTAATCAAATATACCAAGCATATTTAAAATCTGAGAATCATGGGAGCTGTTCATTCAATGTGCCAGATAATTTTTCCTCTTTACAATATCTACTAAGATTTATGTAGCAATTCAACTTTATAAATCACATTTATATATATCATCTCATTTTATCTGCAGAATAATCCCGTGGGATATTATTTTCCCAATTTTACTTATAAATAAATTAAGTCTGAAAACTCTTAACTGACTTTGTCAGTAGCCCACATACAAGTAGTGTTCCTGGGACTTGAAGCTGGGTCTGTGAATTTCAAATTCAATGCTATTTTCCGTGCTTACTCCCTCTATAGGCTTATCTTGAGAATAGGTAAAGTGTCACCAGGTGAATATGTGTGCTTTCATCCAGGCTTTGGGGTTGGAGTTTACCATAATTGCGGGTCAAGGATACAGGAGAGAATAGCCTCAGGAGCACAGGTCTTGAAAGTTCAAAACTATAAACCTTAAAGCAATGGGAAATATTACTCCTATGAGGCTTACAGTGGTTCTTTGTTCCATCAGAGCAGATTACACAGAGGTACCACGAATTGATGCAAATTCAGTCCAGTCATCTGTCAACCTTTCAGGGGCCACTACTCAATAATATGAACTATCCTCTACTTTTATTTATCCTTTTTCTCTTATGTTTCTGATGTTCTTCTTTGGGCCATTGTGTGGCTTATTTTATACTTACATCCGTCCCAGTATTAAGAGAGGGGTGAGAAAAGAAATAAAACTGAATGAA
This sequence comes from Stenella coeruleoalba, assembly GCF_951394435.1. Taxonomy (NCBI): domain Eukaryota; kingdom Metazoa; phylum Chordata; class Mammalia; order Artiodactyla; family Delphinidae; genus Stenella; species Stenella coeruleoalba. The sequence continues at coordinate 48,400,391 of NC_137160.1, forward strand.
TATTGGTGTTTGTTAGCAGCTTGGTGAAAAAGCAGTTGCAACTATCACTTTATATCAGGTCTTGGAATTATTTGTGAGTTGCAATTAGCCATGTTGTCTATATCCCCTATTATCCCAGATAAGGATTACATTCCCTTATTGACATCGTCTCTTAGCAAGTGTATTGCTACTTGTTCAGTGCAATTGGCTGTGGCAATTCATGACTTTTTTTAGACAAACACATCATGAATTATCTCAAACCAACTCGCAGTTGTCCAAGGGTTAATGATCCAATGTGCGAGTTTTACAAGCACTTTGCTTCTTCCTTGTCTCCCTCCTGTTCTCTGGCTTTAGGTCATTTGGTTGCTTATTAGCATCTCCACCAGAGAATATTTAAGTTAAATTAAACTCAGACAAATCTTTGTCACTGTGGTGGTGGCCTGCGATGTATACTGAAACAAGACAAGGAGGTCCAAAAATATAAAATTTTTTATGTTCTTGTTAAATTTAAATTTCCAATCCTACTCCTTTCCTCCATTAATACAGAAAAATTAAGCGTTTGCTTTAGCTGTCTTATGGAAATTGGGTCTTCAAGCCTTGTCTTTTTCAAAATTCGCTCCTTGAGCTGCTAGGGAAATTGGACAAAAACACTTCAGTTCTTTGAAAAAGTATACAATACAAAATTCACTGATAAACCAAAGGTTTAGGAAAACAACTCAAAATAGTCCAATAATGTGTCCAAGCATTTAGCCTGGTGTGAAAGTCAGGAGTTAGCACCTCGAATGGATGAATTCAAGTTTTGTCTTCTCTCCCTCTCTCTGCCCACCCTCTGTCGAGGTGCTGATGAACAGTGAAATGGCCAAAAAGTAGGCAGTAGCAAGCAAGCGAGAAAAGGGTGGTGATTACCCTCCAAACAAATGAGAGGCAGCCAAAAGAACTTCTTTCTCTTCCTCCAGACTCCAAGAAACCTCTCTTCCTCTCGGTCTAAAAGCTTACCGAGGACTCTGCCTGACTCACTCTGTTGCCAGTAGGCTGGAGTCACCGCAGAGCAACGACAGCAACCTACTGCTGTCCCCTCTGTGTCGTTACAGGCTAAAGGCAAATGCCCAACCCCGCTGAGGGAAACCTCTGCACCTGCACATGCACAAGTATGTAGAACTTGGTGTAGCATCTCATGCAGCCAGAACCCTATGTCATGTTGTCGGAAGATATAAATTAGCGTGGATTTAGCTGTCAGGCAGAAGCAATCCATTTTCTAGCAGGGGGTTCTTGGATGAAAATCTCTCCATCCCTTTTTGAATGCTTTCTCCTCTTTCTATGAATTATTCTAGAAAGAGACATAGGAATTGTGCTGGCTCTGAAGAATCCAGAACAAGACAGAGGTTTATAACCCGCAAAAGTATTCACAACTCATACCAAAGAAGTGCTGAGATAAACGGCAGACATCAGCTCTGGCTAATTTCCAAAGATGCATATTGTAGAAGCAAAAGGGCCTATTAGAATGGGGTACTTGCTATGTGGAAGTGTGTTTTCTTCAGGTCTAGAGAGGCCAGAGAGGCTTTGTGTAATCAGTAATATTTTAGACTTGTTCGAAGTCTGTATCTCAATCAGTGGCATTGTATGCTGCTTTGAATTTTTGCACTTTTAAAAGTTCTTGATTGTGTCATACTCTACATGGATTCAAAGACTTTCTCCTTAAGCCAGACACTTAAGCCAGAAATTTTATCATTACTTTCAAAAAGATAAAATTAGAAATATATTAGAAAAATAAAACTATCATTCAATACCTATAATTAATTTCGTATTAACTTGGGTTCACAATTGTCTGGGGGAAAAAATATTTCTGTAAGATGGTAGACTTTATTTTTTTAAGACTTTCAGGATGACGCCTTAGGGGTGTGTGTGTTTGTTTGTGTGTGTATGTGTGTGTGTGCGTGTGTAAAATTCTTCCTCCTTCCATCAATAATGTATCTGTTTTGCCTCATTTTATTAATCTATAAAATGGGGTAATAATTGCTGACATAGTTGAGAAGTCCTTGGCCAACGGTGTAAATATTATAATACTGAAGATTTCATATCTCAGGGGTAACTTGACAGTGAATAATAATCAAAGCACCCAGCCCAGAATAAGAAAAATAATATTGTGTGGACTTCACGCTGCATGATTTTATTAAATCTAGACTTCATGTGTCCATGGCAAGTGGATCCCCAAAGCCCAGGCAGCAAAAATGTTAGTGCTTCCTCTGAAAATAAAGTTAACAATATCTAAAAAACATACGATTTAATCCATTGTCATTGTTTTGCAGAAGAATTTAGCTGTGGGGTGTTAGAGGGGAAAGTCTGTTTTCTTTAAGATGTGCTATCCATCTTCCTCTGCCCCAGAAATTACATCCTAAATAATTAAAATAGCAATGCACCTGTACTGAGACTTCCACTAAACTACCTTAATAGTGAGAATCTGGACAGTCCATGGAAGGGACGGATGGCAGCCAGGGATAGAGTTAACCTTTCTTTCACATAGAAGATTGCTGAGTTTAGAATCATTTTCTTTATGGCTTTTCCTAATGATCCCGGAGGAAAAAAGTCCACAACACCCTATCCCCAAATAGTCATCCGCGGACACTAGGTGAGATAAGATAAGATGGTGATAAAGCTGCCTGACGTCTGTGTTAACTCCTAGCAGTTAAAATCCTGCTCTTATAACAGAAATTCTAACTTGCTCTTCACATCACAGATGCAAATGCGTCAGATATTAAAGGAGTGAGGATTACCCTGATGCCCTGCTTTGCAGGCTTCCTTGGAAGACTCCAGGGGATATAAAGGCATTTAGCTGTTTCCTTTTCTTTCCCTCTAGAGGTGTCTGGCTAAGTCAGGTGGAACACATTCCCCAAGCTCCCATTTATTACATGCTCTCTTCCTGCACTGGATTTCCCCCCTTCCCACCACTCTATCTTCCTTGGCCTTCCTCAAACATCTTTATCCAGAACCAAACATTATGTTTGTTTCTGGAAATTCCATCAGGATTCGGAGAAGGAACAGGCTCATGTCAGGGACACTCCCTGAAAACCAGAAAGTCTATGCACAAACACACACCTGTGTGTAGCAGCCCGTGGCCGCCTCTCACCACACACTCCTGCTTTATACGTCCAAAGCTGATAAAAGCCTTCTTTTGCTCGAGGAGTGTACTAATTTATTTAGCCATCCCCCGGATATAAATCACATTTACCTCTCTCCAGAAGACAGGCAACTTTGTCTTCAAGGGTGTCATAAAGAGGAAAATAGAGCTTGGTTCAAAAGTGGTAAAATACCTGCTATTCTTGTAAGTTCAGATTGTCAACAAAACTCTCAAGTGGACGCACAAAGCAGAACCCCAGGCAAGTCTGTGAAAGTTCTCTTCAGAATGTTGTTTTCGTTTAGCCAGTCACCTATGTGGATTCTCAGCCCACGGGTGGAAATGGCGTAAGGAGCATATTTTCTCTGTGGGTTGCCGGGGACAGTGAGACCCAGTGAGGCAAGATCAGATGGCTGAGGGTCAAGTGCTTCCAGGATAGACCTTTCCTGGTATACATCTGTAGGCTCTCTGTTCACTGCTGCAATTTGCATTCTGATTAGTATCCTAACCCCATTTCCCCCCACCTGTAGGCTTTCTGCTTGTGTCTGCATCTGTAGCCCGTGGTGACCAGGAGCAGTGAGGGAAGGGAGACAGTCTGCTCTCTGAAGAGCCCAGTGGCAGTCCCTCTTCCTGCAAATAGAAGCAGCGGGAGCGCGATGAGAGCGTAGGTGACTGTTGGGAAATAGGTTTTTTTTCTCTTCTTTCCACACAGTTTTTTCTTCCTATTAATATGTTCTAGAGGGCAAGGAGAAGTTCTAGGTACCAGTACCCATCTCTCCCCATGAAAAATTACACACATTTTTCTCCACTGGAAACATGATTTATTTGGATTATTTTCACTTTGTAATGATCTTTTCAGAAAAACAAAAAGTACATGCACAAGTTTTAAAAAGATCAAAAAGGACAAAAAGATATACAATGAAAAGGACCCCAGACCCATAAACAACTATTTTTATCAATTTTTGCTTATCCTTCCAGAAGTGGTCTTTGTGTGTGCATATTTATATCCAAGATATTATGTGTGTGTCTACATTTACAAGGCTTTTCTTGGATCAGGAAACTGGGGTAGTTGACGGAGTGGGGAACCAGGGGTACAGCCCCTTATTACAGCTTTTATGTAGGATGGCCCACAGGCATTGCCCTGGGCCTGTACCCTTCTAGGGAGAGTCCTGCTTTTGTTGGTTTTGTTTTTTAAAAAAAACAAAACTGGGGCTTCCCTGGTGGTGCTAGTGGTTGAGAGTCCGCCTGCCGATGCAGGGGACACAGGTTCATGCCCCGGTCTGGGAAGATCCCACATGCCGCGGAGTGGCTGGGCCCATGAGCCATGGCCGCTGAGCCTGTGCGTCCGGAGCCTGTGCTCCGCAATGGGAGAGGCCACAACAGTGAGAGGCCCGCGTACCGCAAAAACAAAACAAAACAAAACTGTATGTGTGTGTGTATAAAATTTGTTGCAGTAACAAAAATGAAAGCCTGCATGTATGCTACTCATTTTGCTTTTTTTCTCCACATAACAAAAGAACTTCACGTTCATTTGATATCAGTGTATAGAGAAATACCACATAAAATGGACATTGTAATGATGGTTTTGCAGATGACACAAATAGGAAGGAAGGAAAGAAGGGAGGGAGAGAGGGAGGGAAGGAAACAGAACTATGTGCCCCAGCTGTTTATGGTTGCTATTTGTCAAAGTGTGTTTCTTTGTGAAGCTGCATCTATCATTTCTCTTTCGTGGACAAGGAGGGCAGTGACAGTGGGTTCGTCTTTGGCTGTTGTTGTAAGATTTAAATGTATGCTTTCCAAACCTAGTTTCTTCTCCTGCTTTCTGTATTGAGGACATGTGAGGTCCAGGGCATCCTTGAGCACCCTTTCAAAGGAGAGATGGGACCTCTTCTCCCCACTTGCCTAAGCAAGAAGGCCACACACTAGGGGTGACTTGGGGCCATGACTGCCCCTGAGGACCCATGTCCTGCCTCTCTCTGGGCTGGCGGAGCGGGTGGTACCCGGCTAAGGGCAGAGGAGGAGGGGTAAATTGCTTCCTTCCCACCCTCCATCACAAGAGTAGACTTTCTATCCATTTTTCCCTCCATTCAAGCAAAGTCCAATGGGAAACGAGCCCACCAGGCCGAGAGTGTAGCTTTTTCTACTTTCCTGCCTGCGAGCATCAAGCACCGTCACAAGGGGCAGAGAGAGAGTGCAGCGCACCTTCATCCTGAAGATGCTTGTGGAGCAGGAAAAGGTGGAACCCAGGCCCGCTGTGCCCAGCTCTCTGCTTGGCATCCCAACCGTAGGATACGGCTTTCACACGGAAGATGTATGCACATCTCTAGAGTCAGAGCTGAGAGTTTCAGCGTCCCAGACATTTCATCAAGGACCTTTTATTTTGTCTGACGCATGCCGAAGTGGTTCTCTGTCCTAGGGTCATGGCCACAGAAGCTCTATTGCCCTGCTGTGTGCATTTTCCCCATCACATTGAACCTTCTCCCACCCCCAACAGTGTGAAGGCAGCCATCAGCCAGCAAGAGCTGATGGGCAGGTAGTTGAGGGCAGAGGCTGAGTACAGGACTAGGGGCAGAGATGGGACTGGAGCCCCATCTCCACCATCCACTAGTCTGGACAGGTTCAACCTCAGTGCCTCAGTAGACCCATCTATAAAATTCCGGATTGTCTTACAGTCTTGCTGTGAGGATTAAATGAGGTGATATATAGAGAGAGCTTTCTAGTGCTTAATAAATATATTATCAAGTAATCTCAGTTACTCAGAGGTAACTTTAAATTATTATGGTTTGACTGAGATAAATATTCTAAACATAGTTGCTACCCTCAGTAATTTCTGCGCCTCTGCCTCTGCTTGCAGAACATTGTTGTGCATTCCAGGCTCAACTCACGGGACCACATGGGCCTGGCTCAGAGGACCAGGGTAGAGTATAGCATAGTGGGTCAGATTCAGACAGGGATGGTGCACACACCTCCCTGTACCACCACCTGTGGCCCCATGGGCAAGTTACTGTCCTCCTCTGCCTCAGTCTCCTTATCTCTGAACTGGGAATAGCAACAATTTCTGCTTTACAGAGTTGTGTTGAATGAAGTAGTGTGTGTGAAAACTATTGGCATATAGTATGTGTTCAGTAAAATGATAGGGATTATGCATCTATTAACCACTGACTCACAGAATTTCAGAACCTGAAGGATTCATAGACATTATTTAGTAAGGGGCACCCCCCCTCCCACCATTGGACCCACCCTTCATTTTGTAGATGGGAAATTGGGTCATAGAAAAGTTAAGAGGTCTAACAAATATTATGTAGCCGGCTAGCTGCAGAATCAAGACTGGAATCCAAGGGTTCTGCCGCGCAGGTCCGGGCTCGTTCACTCCCTGCAGTTTTCTTGCTGCAGGACTGAAAGTAGATGTTCCATCCTGTTTAGGTAATCAGTGCTTCAAATTTGTTTGAAACCTTGGGCAACCAATAGATTGCTTGAAAGGTTATGACTCAAGGCCAGGTATTGAATTCTGTTTTACATCCCAAGGTTTTACCTGATCTTTTTCTTAATCCATTTTTGTTTTAAATATTGCAAGTTGCTATCAGCTTCTCTCTCTATCCCCTTGCTTGCCTCAGAAAACTGATATGCCCTCCCTCCCCACTGCCCTTACTTTTCTTAACTACAGTCTGTAGTGAAAACCCTCTTCTCTCAAGTGAAATGAAGCAGCTGGCACCTTTAGGGCTCTCATATTATCATTATTATCATTTAACATTTATAAGTGCTCACAGTATGCTAGACACTATAACATACAGTGGTAAGGAACTTGCCGTCTAAATTAGACACAGATAGATCCACATAAAAGAGAAAAATAGAGGCAGGGGGTGAGTGGGAAGTGGATCAGGGAAGGGAAAAACTCAGGGTCACTGCCACAACACTTCAAACTCTTGCTGAGCCAATGGATGTGGAAGACTTAGGGAGACATATCCAATTTTTAGCAAAGTGATATAAAATTGCCCCTAAAGGGATTGTGTGAAATACCAGGGGTTTTTTTTCATTTCTGCCAGAGAATTTCGGGAAAGCACCTTCTTGTGAACAGAATTGTTCTAAATCTGCTCTTTGCTGCCTCTTTCCATCAGCTTTCCCCAGGCCCCTGGTGGCCTCCTCCCCGTGCACTTTTGGTTTGAACTCAGAGAGCAGCAGGGAGGCGAGGGAATCAAGTGCGGGGCAGCCGGCATGTCTAATTCCATGACAGACATGTGGTGAATCTAAAGGCCACCCCTGGAAGTGTCTTTGATCTCTGGAGCCCTCTATGCATTCTGTTTCCCCTCCACGGGGTCAGTGCCCGTGGTACCCCCCGGCCGCCCAGAGTCCCCCCTCCCCCATAGGTAAGCTTCCCTTTTTGTAAGTCCAATTTTGCCCCCAAATACAATTTGTTCTTGCAACTCATCCTGGGTCTCAAAAATTGTGACTCTTCCTCCTGTTAATAATTTTTACTGTATATGTTTTCCCCTTACAACTTGAGAATGGAAAGTGGCACTCTTCATAGCTACAGGGAAATAAGCACTAAGTCAAATAGATCCATCATAATTGGAGAAGAATCAATGATTGAACAGTTTAATGAACTAAGGCAAAAAAAATATTTTAAGTGGCTGCACTTCTAATAACCTCTTATTCCTGAAGGTTGTCCGTGGGCTGCCCAGAGGGACCCTCCCAACAGAGGAGAGAAGCCCAGTGAATGGCCCAGAGTTCTTGTACCCTCGGCTTTAGGGAGCCACTGGGTTTTCTCTCTTTAACAGCAGACAACAACCAGGGTCCCCTCTGATAGGAGCTAAGACATGAAAACAGCAAAAATGCATTCCCATTCTTCATGGAACTCAAATCAAACCTAGGATCTTTTCCACTTGAAAAAATAAGATGAAGTCTCTTCCCAGAGCTAAATGAGTGGCAAAATTGACAATGGGTGCAGGAGGCCAGAGGCCAGAAGGAAGGGCATCCTGCCAGGGCGTCTGCACCTCGCATTTACTTGGCACCAGGGAAGTGGGAAAGACACTACAATTTGGACAAGGGGAAATGATCAGCCCATCTTATTTTTTACTCTCTTTCTTTTGCTAGGTACATGTCCTTTCAATTCTCTCACCTTTTATTTTTCTTATTCTTAGACTTAAAAGTGGTTTAATACTGGAGCATTTCTTAGACTTCTTAAAAATTGAACCCTAAATTTATAAGTCCCTGGAAACAGGTGTGGACTGCTGCATGAGTTCAGGTCTGCCAAGAGGGAGGCACCAAAATGGGACTGGATGTGCAAACGTACTGGGGAAGAGAACAGGAGCAGGTAGGGGGAGCTGGCGGACAACAGTACAGGTCTGACCCCCGTGGGAGGAGAGGCAGAAGGAAGGAGGATTGGGGAGGAGGAGGTTCCAACTGAGCAGAGTTTTAAAGCGGTTCAGCCAGGTTACTGTGGAGTCCTCCAGCCACAGTTGCCCACGGGAGGAGATGTGCCTTTTGCAGGAAAAGGCCTGCCTTTGGATCCCTGCCATTCAGTCATTGACTGGCAGCAGCCAGTGAAAGGTGTGCAGACACACTGGTGGTTCTAGAGGGGAACAGCTCGGGTCATCAGTCAGTTATCCTCCCCACAAAAGGAGCCCTGAGCTGCACATTTTGGTCATAGCTGTGTTATTCTACTTCATTCCAGAGAGACAATCAAAAGAGAGTGGAGCAAATGAGGGCTTGGCCTGCAAACCAGGCATAGCATGTAACACTGTTTCATGCTCATAGCTTCCACTTATGCACGTGCCACGAACTGAATAGAGTTACCGTGGTAAACATCACACAAATCCTATAAGACCACTATTATTAACCTATTTTACAGACGGAAAAGTGAGTCTTAGAAAGATTGTGGTCACACAGCAACTGTTGGTGGAGCCAGAATTCCACCCTAACACCTAGTCCCAGAGCCACTTCATGCATTACCTCTGAAGCTACTTCTTGACTGCAGCAATTTATAAGCTATTTAATTTTTGCTAAGTACTAAAGTACTGTCATTATTTTCTCATAACGCATGACTAGGGAAGAAACCTCTGGTAGAATCACATAAGACTTTGCAATCACCCAAGAAATCTGCTTGGGGTCAGACACCGCCCACCCTCACCACATCCCTCCATTTTCTGAAGAACCGAAGTAAAATCTTCATTTATTCGTTGAAGTGCCTTAGTAGTGCTGTGACTCTAATGGCACATCCTTCTTGTTTATATGGAGACAGTTCCTCAAAAGCTCACCGGCTCTATAATAATTGATATTTTCCAGCCTTGACCTGGCAGCAAGGACCCAGCTCACAGACACTTGCTGAGCTAAGAAACAAAAGCAGCCAGAAAACTCCTGCAGAGCTTCTCAAAGCTCGTGCTCATAAAGGGCGTCAGGTACACCTACACGGCTATGAGATACATTAAAAACGGATCCTTACAGAAGAGCTGAAGTCCAGTCTGATGCTGCTCAAATTTCACTAAAAAAAGGATATTAAGACAACAAGCCTGGAAAAACCAAGTTAGCTTAATTACAAAGGAAAAAGTACAACCAAATTTGAATACTAACATGTAGAAATCTGTCAGAGCTGATGGAAAATGTGGCTCTGATACTCTGAGGTTTTCTCTTGAAAAGCCTAAAAGGACTCTGTCAAGTTTGACGACCCTAAAATGCAACACCCACACACACACCTGCATGCAAATATCACATTTTCTATTGTAAAATGGCCTCTTGATAGATTTTTCACTTTCAGTCTTCAGACATTATCTCAAGTGAAAAAAATAAATAAATAAAAAACAGAAAGCTTTTCAGCTTTGATCCCCTGCTGGTTTGTAAGAATAGATTTGGCAAGAAGAGTGGTACCCACAATCACAAGAAACCCAAGTAACCTGGTTGTTTTTCTTCCACAGCCAGCTGAGGACAGAGATTTTAACACCATTACCACCCTCAGTTTAGAGGGTTCCTAGCTTTTCACTGTCAGGAAACATTCTCAGAAAAGAAATTAACTTATACAACAGGCATATCTTCAACTTGTCACCGTCTAGCCATATCCTTTCAGAAAACATTTCATTTCTTTATGTAGCAATTGTAATGGGTAAGCAGACCCATTCCCAAAGGCTACCAAAAGTGTTCCAGCATAAGCCTGTCCCATTCACACTCCAACACGGTAAAGCACAAAACATCAGAAATGGCTGCCCTACACGAAACAGCTAATATTTTAGGCAGTAATTTCCCTCACATCTAGGGCAAAAGAGAAAGCATCCATATCTATCATATCAAAACAATTCCGTATCATGTGGTTTAAACAAAAGAACCAAGGCATCAGCATGCCTATTTTTTCAATTCCACCTCCTAGTAAATATGACCAATTAATCTCAGGAAAGCATTGCTCTGATGGTCCAACAATCGCTTAGCACACATGTACTGACCCCCCTGCCTGGGACATGCCAACCAAGGGAGGGAGCACTGCATTGGTGAGAGTCATTTACTTGCTCAAGAGTGTCAGTGTTGGGCTTCCCTGGTGGCGCAGTGGTTGAGAGTCCACCTGCCGATGCAGGGGACACGGGTTCGTGCCCCGGTCCGGGAAGATCCCACATGCTGCGGAGCGGCTGGGCCTGTGAGCCATGGCCGCTGAGCCTGTGCGTCTGTAGCCTGTGCTCCGCAACGGGAGAGGCCACAGCGGTGAGAGGCCCGCATACGGCAAAAAAAAAAAAAAGTGTCAGTGTTTACCCAGTGGTTACAGAATAAATTTCAAACTTGAGCTGAGTATTCAAGTTTCCCCACAATCTGGCCCTGACCTACCTTTGTGGTCTTTTTTTCACTGCTGGCCTCCTGGAGCTGTCCTGTCCAATATGGTAACCACAATTTATAGAGGACTATTATGCAATTGAAATGTGGCAGCTCCAGGTTGATACGTGTTATAAGTGTAATCTACATACCAGATTTCGAAGACTTAGTACCCAATAAAAGGATATAAAATATCTCAATATTTTAAAATTGATTACACTTTGAAATGAAGGTGTTTTGGATACATTAAATTACAGAAAATAAATTGTAAAAGTTATTTCAAGTGTTTCTTTTTTAATATAGCTACTAGAAAATTTTAAATTGCAAATGTGGCTTTTGATTGTATTTCTGTTAGACAGTGTTGTTAGACTTTGTACTTTCCTCCCACACTCTGCTCCTTCCGTCCTTTTCACCTAATACAGTCATGTGTGCCATCTTTACTTATTTAAATCCTATCCATCCTACAAATCTCTGCTCAAATCTTAAGTCTTCTTTGGAAAACCTCTTTTACTCTGTACATCGCATACAGCATTTATTTCCTGTGATTTGCTTAACACTATTTGTAAGTAAATTGTAAAATTCTTCAACCCACTTCCCCAACTATATTGAAGCTTCTAGAGGGCAGCTTCCATGTCTGAGTCATCTCTGTTTTCCAAGGAACCAATATCTAGCACAATGTCTTGCATGAGGAAGATAGTCAATAAATATTTGTTAAGGGAATGATAAATGGATAGATGGATAAATACATGAATGAAAAAAATGTATCTATGAGTCAAGACAGTGTAGCTCTAGCAAAAGAATGGACACATATATCAATGGAACAGAATAGAGAGCCCATAAATAAGCCACATGAATATAGTCAACTGATTTTTTGACAAAGGTGCAAAGGCAATTCAATGGAGAAAGGATAGTCTTTCAATATATGCTGCTGGAACAACTGGATGTCTGTATGTTAAAAAAAATTAATCTAGACATTACCTTATACCTTTCACAAAAATGAACTCAAAATTGATCACAGGCATAAATGTAAAATGAAAAACTATAAAACTTCTAGAAGAAAAGAAGAGAAATTATCTTGGGTTCAGCTATGATTTTTTAAATACAATGCCAAAAGCATAATCCATGAAAGAAAAAATTGATAAGTTGGACTTCATTAAAAATAAAAATTTACACTCTGTGTAAGACACTGTTAAGAGAGTGAAAAGACAAGTCATGAACTAGAAGAAAATATTCGCAAACTGCATATCTGATAAAAGATATGTATCTACAATATGCAAACAACACTTTAAACTAGATAAGAAAATTAAAAAAAAAATTAAAAATGAGCAAGAGATCTGGATACCATATCAAAGAAGATATACAGATGGAAAATAAGCATATAAAAAGATGCTCAGTATCATTTGCCAGTAGAGGAATGCAAATAAAAACAACAATGTTGCCTTACTTCTCATGCAAAAATAACTAACTGGATCATAGTTTTAGATGTAAGATCCAGAAATATAAAATGCTTAGAAGAAAAAAGGAGTAAATCTTCATGACCATGGATTAGGCAATAATTTCTTAGACATAACATCAGATGTACAAGCCACAAATGTAAAATACATAAATTCGACTTCATCAAAATTAAAGACTTCTGTGTTTCAAAGAATACTGTCAGGAAACTGAAAAAACAATCCACTATAGGAGAAAATATTTGCAAATCATGTATCTGATAAAGGACTTATACATAAAGTTTATAAAATATAAAGGGGAATTCTTAAAACTCAACAATAAAATGACAAATAATCCAGTTTAAATATAGGCAAAGGATTTGAACAGACAGTCCTCCAAAAACTATATACAACTGGCCAAGCACATGAAAAGATAATTAAAATTACTGGGGAAATGCAAATCAAACCACAATGAGTTACAACTTTTTCACACTAGGATGGCTATAATAAAAAAGATGAACAGTAACAAGTGTTGGTGAGGATGTTGAGATATTAGAACATCATACATCGCTGGAAGGAATGTAAAATGGTGCAACCACCTTGGAGAACAGTCTGGAAGTTCCTCAGTAAGGGAAACATAGACTTGCCATATAACCCAGCAATTCCACTCCTAGGTATATACCCAAGAGAACTGAAAGCATAAGTCTAAACAAGTACTTATACACAAATGTTCATCCAGTGTTATGCAAAACATCCAAAAGTGGAAACAACCCAAATGCCCGTCACCTAAATAGTATATAAACAAAAGTGTGTATCCATGCAATGAAATATTATTCAGCCATATAAATTAATGAAGTACTGATACACACTACAACATGGAAGAACCTTTAAAGCATTATGTTAAATTAAAGAAGCCAGACACAAAAGGCTACATTTTATGTGAGTCCATTTATTGAAATGTCCAGAATAAGAAAATCAACGGAAGCAGAAAATAGATTAGTGATTGCCAGGGCTGAGGAAGAAGAAAGTGGGAAGTAACTGCCAATGGGTATGGGTTTTCTTTTCAGAGTGATGAAACTATTCTAAAAGTAGATAGTGGTGATGGTTGCACGAATCTGTGACTATATAGAAACAACTGAAATGTGCACATGAAAAGGGTCCATTTTCTAGTAGGTGAATTATGTCTATAAAAAGCTGTTATTTTAAAAAATGAGATACCACTATCTATTAAAATAACTAAAATAAAAGAAAAACTGGTAAGGATGAGAAGCAAAAGGAACTCTCATTCATTGATTTGCGTTGGTGGGAACGCAAAATAGTGCAGCCACTTTGGAGGAGTTTGGCACTTTCTTACAAAGCTAAACATAATCTTACCAGTTGACCCAACAATCATGTTTTTAGGTATTTAACCGACTGATTTGCAATTTTATTTTCACACACATTTGAAAACAAATGTTTATAGAAGTTTGTTTTTTTTTTTTTTTTTTTTTTTTTTGCGGTACGCGGGCCTCTCACTGTTGTGGCCTCTCCCGTCGCGGAGCACAGGCTCCGGACGCACAGGCCCAGCGGCCATGGCTCACGGGCCCAGCCGCTCCGCGGCATGTGGGATCTTCCCGGACCGGGGCACGAACCTGTGTCCCCTGCATCGGCAGGCGGACTCTCAACCACTGCACCACCAGGGAAGCCCTATAGCAGTTTTATTAATAATCTCTAAAAACTGGAAAGAACCGAGACGTCCTTCAAAAGTTGAACAGATAAGCAAACTGTGGTACATTCATACAATGGATGCCATTGTATGAATGCCAATGGTACATGGCATTCTGTGGATACATTCCACAGAATGTATCTGTGGTACATTCATACAATGGATGCCACTACTACTTAGTGGCAAGAAGGAATGAGCTATGCAAAGAAATGGATGAATCTTAAATGCATACTGTTAAGTGAAAGAAGCCAGTCTAAAAGGCTACATACTAATTTAAATTAACTCAAAATGCTACTGCACATGTATGCTGGAATTGAGCAATTAAATAAACGGGCAGTGATTGGTGGGATCTAGGTTTTTTCATTGCTGGAGGTGGAAAATACAGATAAGAAAGGGAGAAAGATAGAATAATCTATGTGGTAATGGATTAGAGTTGGAGACATCAGTATCTATATATGTTTAGCTTAATATAAATACACATGGTTATGTAGAGAAATATTTAAAGTTGCATGCATGTATGCTGGTTAGTATTTCTTTGCTCTGTCAGCTGTGAGGGCCTAGAAGCATCTATGCTCCCGTGGCAACAAGCATGCCTTGTGCAGACCTTAGTATCTAATAACTTTTTCCAATAAGAGCAACCAGAGTGCCTTGGGGAAATGTCTGATTCTAGAGCTAAGAGCAGGAAATATACATGATGAGACTGGAGGATCTTGTAGGGTCAGAAAGCAAGAAAGTGCCCAAGGTGAAAAAAAAAACCCAAAATAATAGGGGCATGTCAAAGGAACACAGAAACCAACTAAAGGAAGCTGCCAAAAGCCAAAGTTGGAACAATTTGAGCAACAAAATAAATAAAATCGTATTGGATTCTAACCCAAAATATAAAAATATATATCCATGAGTCCGTACTGATATAAACGATTGAATAAATAAATAAATGGGTCAGAAGAGCCAAATTTCCTGTGCAGCAGAGTTCCAAATAATTTATGTAGATACTCAGCCTTCAAGATGGTGGAACACAAGTACCCACTCCTTAAATATGGGCTTCACATTGTGACTTCTTTCAAAAGAGTATAGTATGGAAAGTGAGAAAAAAGGGTAGCTTAACACTGAGGAAACCTCACAAACACTACCTCAACCAGGGGATCGATGCTAACTTCACCGTGTCAACAAGGCTGACATCATGTCAATTGTACGTACCCAAGATGTGATGTGGTAAGAATGGCATTTTATCTTTGTGGTGTTCCTCCCAAAACCCACAACCCCAATATAATCATGAAAAAACGTCAGAAAAACTCAAATTGAGGGACATTCTATAAAATGTCTGACCAGTATGCTTCAAAACTGTCGGGGTCATCAAAAACAAGGCAAGTCTGAAAGACTGTCACAGTCAAGAGGAGCTGAAGGAGACATGACAGCTAAATGTAATATGGCGCCCTGGATGGGATTTTGGAATAGGAAAGGGACATTAGGTAAAACTAAGAAAATCTGAATAAAATATGTACTTTCATTAATAATAATGTATCAATATTAGTTCACTAATGGTAACAAAAATACCATCCAAATGTAAGCTGTTATTAACAGGGGAAATTGCATGTGAGGTATATGGGAACTCTCTGTACCATCTTTGCAACTTTTCTTTAAATATAAAATTATTGTAAATCTAAAAGTTTATTAAAAATAAGAAACATGCTTTATGGATGCCTTCTAAGCCTTCTAAGAGGCTGGCAAAAGTTGAATTTTCAGTGGCATATTGAACAGTTACATCTTTCAGACCCTCCCTCTGCCCATCACTGCTCTTTGTCTTGGAAAAGATGGTTCCCTTTTCGAAATGTGATTACATTTCTTTTTACAGTTATGAATTGATCTATACCCACTCCATCAGGGAGAATTAAAACTTAATCATCATCACTTTCTGTTTTCCTTAACTATGCTTTCCCTCTACTTTGTCCCACACCCTACAAACTTTTCCTGTTAAACCTTAATCCTTAGGGTTCCCAGAACAATACTGATGCTTCCTCCATTTTGATAAACAAATATTAACAATACTTAAAATACCTGGGAAAAAATATTTAACTCAAAATGCACACACAGGGCAATTCTCTTGGCTTCCAGAATGAAAGGATAACCCAGATCTCAAATGTTCAAAAAACATCAGCAAGATTTTCTGTAACATGTCCGTTTACCACATTCTTAAGGAAAGACCTGAGTTAAACTTTATAAACTAAAGCTAAAACAAAAGTGAGCAAAACCATTTAATAATTGAGAAAACCAGGTATAAATGTACCTTATGGAATATAAAAAAATATTACATAAAGAAAGATGTAATTGGTTGAATACTTGGGAATAAGTAGACCCAGAGACCAACATTAAAACCAGTTATGCCTCTAATTTTTACCTGCAGCCAGTTAAGCCAGGGGTTACTTCTGAAATGTCAAACAGTCAAAGTGAAGGAATTTATTGCAAGAAATATAATTCCCAATTCTGGCTGGTAAAACAAACTTACGGAGGATTCCTGGACTTTTATAATGATGGAATACAACCTGAGGCAGTATAAATTCACAATCTCTTAGGACAAATAGCCTTTAAAAATTCAACCTAGTATTCAGTTCACCCTTGAAATGAGTGGAATTTTCTGTAGAAGTCACATGACATATTCATTGTATAGTATGAACCCTCCTGCTAGCATGATCTCAGGCTACCTACCCCTTTTCTCTAATTTTGCAGTGTCAGTTTTAACATCATTGAACACATACATTCTTGTATGGTTTGTGCTTTAACTGATGTAGGCTTTAGATAATAACCACCTAGTGGAAATCTGTTATGGTCTAGCAATGTCTATACTACTGTCAATTCGATATTATGCAAAAGGGACCTACCTATAATACATTGTCATTGTCACTAAACAAATTTCTTTAAATAAAGGCCTATAAAAATCCAATTAGATTGTGCAGGGAGCGCCATTAAGTTGAAATGCTGCAACAGTAAAAGTCAAGACTAACTTAACCTTTTAAAAAGATTATACTATAGGTAAAGCCCCACTGGCATGTGGAGGAATTTGTGTTAATTCTGTGTCCTGAAAAGATTAGAAAATGGCAAATGTAGTGTATCTTGAAAGCCCCTGGGTGTCCTGGAGTCTGGTTATCATTTCCCCCTCCCTGTAGTTGATCGCTCCAGCCAAGGAGGCCCCGGGACCCAGCACAGCTCTGCATCCTACAGTTTTGGTGGCCTGGGCAGCTGCATTAACCTCCCCCTCCCCCAAGGCTTTTGAAGTGGCCACAGGAAACGGGCAGCTCTGCTGACCCCACCCCTTCTCAGGGAGTTTTCTGTCTCAGAGTGTTTTAAACACTGCCAGATCCAAAAGGGATGAGGTTTATGGTGGTATAATATCACCTTAGATTTTGGTGACACTGGGAAGAAACAGAAAAGACAGAAAAAAACATTCAGGCCCTTTTCATAGCATCGCAAGATTATTTATCTTAAGAGAGAGCTTTGGTCAACTAGTTCAAATGCCCATCTATTGTCTCCTGTTCTCCTCTGTCTCCAAACAATTCAAGCAGTAAAGGACACACCACCTAGAGAAGCTCTGTCCTATTATGGGATAGTTCTAATTGCTGGAAACGTCTGCCTTATATGGAGCTAAATTCTGCCTCCCAGTGACTTACATCAATTGAATCTATTGGGTCATCGGAAACTATAGAGAATATGTCTCCATGTTCAGCTGCCACATGGCTTTTTAAATATTTAAAGACAGTCATGATAATAATAACAAAAGCTATTATCACTTCCTGAGCATCTACTGAGTGACAGTACTGTACCAGATAGTTTATATATATAAGTGGATGGCTGAACCCCTCATGGGAAGAGCACTGAATGTGTTTGCAAGGAAAACTTGATAGCACTTGGGGTGGGGAGATAGGGACGGGATTCTGGAATCCCAAAGCCACGCTTGGGACGGAAACATGTTTGCTATGGAGGGTGGATTCTGCGACATGAGTGGATCTTTGTTTTGAGTATTATAAGTTTGTTTTTTCAAATTAAGGATAGGAACTGGGAGAGGATGACTTGTTTTCATAGAAGAAGGGAAAGGAATTTGAAGACCCTAATGTCCTGGAAGGATGAAGAAAAGCCAGTGAGTCGGCATGGGGGAAGGATTACCCACCCCCCCCATGCTCCGCCCACTACATTCCTACTCACCCTCATCCTCTGGTAAAGTCTTTACAGAGGACAGCAGTGTAGGGAGGAGGCTTACAACGTCTTCCTTTGGGACGTGTGCAGCATGAATTTCCTCATTCATCTACTGGGTCAAATCTCTAGTGAAATCTACTTAACTCACCAATGCTGCTGTGTGAGTAGATTTTTGGGGGGAATTCCACAATTCTGAGAGGGGCTCATGAGATCTGTATTCAGAGAAACTGACACAGGAGCCAGAAGAGAGGGTAACCCAATCACAATGTTATTCAAAAGATACTATTGCTACTTTATCAACGAGGATCCTGGGAGTCAGAAAACTTGAGTGACTTGCCCAGAGTTACAAGTGGGGCTGAGTCTACCTGATTCTTTTCACTACACACCAACTCATCACATGTCACCTATGGCTTCCTTTTTCTAAGATTCACTTTTCTATTTTCCTCAACTTTTTCCCATGACACTCTTTCCAGATCTCTTCCTATCTGGACCTTATCTGAATCTAAATTCTGGACCTAGCATTTATCATGTTTAAGTTTTCTTGATGATTTAAGCTTTACACTACAATTTATCAAAATAAGTTTGAGTTCTTATGCTTTCATTAATTTTCTTAGCTACATGCAACAGAAGCCTATAGCATCCCTTTGCTTCTCCCTCTCCCTCATCAGGTGACCACATCACTTCTTAGTTCTCATCTGAAGAAGTTTATGCATTTGACATAATTGATCACTGTTGCCTTGGTCTCTTTGGTCTCTTGATCATGGTTCTTTTTTTTACTTCACCGGCTGCACCTTCTCACTCTCCTTCCCTCTCTTTCACATATTCTCAAATGCATCTGGGTTCAGTTTATGATCTCCTCTGTCTTCTCTAGATTCCCCCTCCCTAGGTGAGCTCCTCTATCATCTAGGCATGCATGAATCCTACATTTATATCTCTACCTCCATTCTATCCTGAACCCTCCCGTAATCCTCCTACTGCCTGCATGACATCTCTTGGATGTCTAAGGACATCTCAAATGCCTTGTTGAAATCTGGGTGCTTTGTCACCATAGTATTCTCCTGATGCATAAGTCTCATAATCCTACCCAGAAAGAAAATAAAGTTCATTTGACCTGACTTGTTCTGTAGGAACCCACCTTAGAGATTTTTCTAGATATAGGACTTTCTACTCGGTACTCAGTAGTGTCCACTTGTTTCCTCTTCCTGAAAATAAGAATATTGACCTGTGCTCAATTTTCTGGCACCTGTCTCATTGTCTGTGATTTCTCAGAGCAAAAAGTAAGATCACATCCTCACTTTATTTTAGTAATTTGGGATATAAAGCTTCTGAGCTCATTGAAGGTGATGAGATAGATCATCTGTAATTCCTAGCCTGCTAGAACATCAGTTGGCTGGGATTTTTTTTCCCGGGAGGGGGTGAGTGGGGAAGGAGGGAAAGGGTATTTTCCTTGGTGAATAATACAAGGCAGAAGGAAAGTTCAGTAGTTGTCTTCTGTCATCTGTCAACTTTATACCAGCTTCCCCATGTTGTGGGCCAATACTATCCCTGTTTTTCTTGAGCTTTAAAGAATTTGTTCTTTTCTTTAGTTTGTTTTGTGAGCCTCAGCTCAGCCTGGGTTTTAGCCTTCCTTGTAAAATTCCCTCGTGTTGAGCCACTCTTCTTTAAAAATCAATTCTTCATTTTTTTCATCTTTTGTACATAGCTTTTTATAAAAACTCGAGCTTCTCAGAGAGCTTCCTATATAATCACATTGATAAGTTTGTCAGATAAAAAACTGGATGTCCAGTTACATTTGAATTTCGGATAAGCAGCAAATGATTTTTAGTATAAATATGTCCCATGCAATATTGGGGATGTACTTATACTAAAAATCATTGTTTACCTGAAATTCAAATTTAACTGAGCATTCTGTAATATATTTACTAAATCTGACAACCTTGCATGTTAATTCTGTTTTATTTGTTTGCTTCGGTTTTAAATAGTTTCAGCTTTCCTTATTCACTTGAATTGCAATGATATAGTAAAACATTTTAGCTTTGGAAAATTCCCATTCCTCTTGAGTTGGGTTTATACTTTGCTTTATAGTGTTTAGGGTACCTTATAGTATTAGTCTGCTCAGGCTGCTATAACAAAACAGCACAAACTCAATGGCTTAACAACATTTATTTTCTCACAGTTCTGAAGGCTGGAAGTCCATGGTCAAGGTGCCAGCAAATTCAGTTTCTGGTGAGAGCTCTCCTCCTGGCTTGTAGATGACTGTCTTCTCTCTGTGTCCTCACATGGTCTTTCCCTTGTGCCCTTGAGACAATTATCTACTTTTTTTCTGGATTGTTTCCATTTTACTTTTATAAATTCTCAGGTACATGTCTTTCCTCACACAAAATTCCCTTTCCCCCTCACTCGTGAACTCAAAATTAGCATAGTCACTTTCTCTCAGGTCTCTGAAAGAAACATTGTTAAAACAGCAGCAACTCACCAGGCAGTAGGCGAAGCCCTTTATATGTCCAGTTTAATCCCTACACGATCCACAAGAGGTAGTGTATTAGAGTTCTCTCCAGAGGAAAAGAACCAATAGAATGTAGATAGGTAGATAGATAGATAGATAGATAGATAGATAGATATAGATAGATAGCAGTTAGATAGATAGATAGATAGATAGATAGATAGCAGGTAGATTACAGATAGATAGCAGTTAGATAGATAGATAGCAGGTAGATAGATAGATAGTAGATAGATAGATAGAAGGTAGATAGACAGATGATGATGATAGATAGATAGTTAGATAATTTGTTATGAGGGATTGACTCACAGTACTGTGGAGGTGGAGAGGTGCCACATCTGCTGTCAGCAAACTGGAAGCCCAGGAAAGCTGGTGGTGTAGATCCAGTCCAAACCCAAAAGCCTGAGAACTAGGGCAGCCAACGTTGTAAGTCCTAGTCTGAGTCTGAAGGCCAAGAACCAGGAGCGCCATGTCCAAGGACAGGAGAAGATGGATATCCCAGCTCAAGCAGAGTGGAAAGTCACCCCTTCCTCTGCCTTTTTGTTCTATTTGGGGCCACATCAATCTACTGATTCAAAGCAAAGCTCTTCAGGACACCCTCAACACACCCAGAAATAATGTTTTACCAGAGATCTGGGCATCCCTTCATCCAATCAAGTTGACATGTAAAATTAACCATCACAGAGAGTGTCTTCATTTGTGTTCCCCCACGGACAGACGCTAATTCTGCCTTAGATGTAGACACAAGAAGTTCATTTAGGAAGTGATCCAGTATGCACAGTGAAGCACTGGAAAAGTAATTCAAGGAAAGGAGAAAAGCTAGTGAAGGATATGGAGTGAGTGGAGTCCCACTGTGGGCATCTGGGGCTCAGTCCCACTGGGGACTCTTCGAGGAACTGTGTGGAATAGACTTCAAAATTATCCCGCTGGAAAGCCTGGAGGCTGGAACATTTATCCCCAGCCTCCCACCTTCATTGTTTAAGGGTTGCCCTCAGGGTACCAACTTCCCCTGAGACCAAGAAGCTCCAGTGGCTCCTGAGAAAGCCCTCAGACACAGCCAACCTCTGTCCCTGTTACCAGAGCTCTTCTTGAGGGCACTGTTTCCCTACCTATGGTGCCTTCCCGGTGTTTGAGGTAGGAAGCATGCCAGAAGCTGTCACCATCTTCAGAAGTAAAAGTAGAATTGGGACAAAAGGATATGAAAGTGTGGTGGAGCATCAACAGCCCCTGCTACAAGTAAGCTTATTAATGTTCTCATTTTGCAGAAAAAGAAAACGTTCGTGTATATGCCAATATATGTCTACACCAGGCTCCGGGTTACAGAAGAAACAAGCCAACAGTCCGTTCCTCATGGAACTTGCTCTCTAACAGTTTAGAAGTGTTGAATAATTAATCTCAGGTCACACAAGTAATGAGTGTTAAAGCTGAAATTCAGGCCCAGGTGGGTCTGAATCCACTTCACCATTCAACCTCCCTTCTATTAGCTTTTATCTATTGTTAGATTTTGGAGTTATAAGGACACTAGGGATCACCTAGTGATTGGCTATCTGACTTTATAAATTAGGAATTGAGACCAAGAGAATTTACGTGCCTATAACAAGTTTATTTGACACATGTGAAGCAGAATAGGAACTAGATCTCAGATCTTCTGATCTCCATTCTGGTATCAGGGTCAAGTATATCCTTTATGATGTCCCTTAGAAACTCTTCTTATAATTTCCATTTTTAACAGCTTTGTTGAAGCTAAATTGTATACAAAAAACTACACAGGTACAATTTGATATGTTTCAATATACTTATATACCCATGATCAATAAACAACAATCAAGATAATGAACATATTATACCCAAAAAATTTCCTCCTGTAATCCATTTCCTCCCAAACCTTCCTTATCACCTTCAATTCCCAACAATTAGCGATCTGCTTTCTGTCACTAAAGATTAGCTTTCATTGTCTAGAATTTTAAATAAATGGAATTACACAGTATACTCTATTGTCTGACTTCTTTCAATCATTATAATTAATTTGAGATATATTCATGTTGTGTATCTTCTTTGTTGAATAATCTGTTCAATGTTTTTGTCCATTTCTAAAATTGAGAACCAATAAATCCATAATTGACACGATTATTTTGCTATTTGTTTTTTTATTTATCCTACTTCATCTTTGTTCATTTTTACTCTTTTTCTGGCTTCATTTGTAATAATTGAATTTTTAATGATTCCATTATATCTCCTTTGTTGGCTTGTTAGTTACAACTCATTTCATTATTTTAGTTGATGCTTTAGGGTTTATCATATATATTATCTTCCTCTAAGTGATAAGTTTATCATATATTATCTTCCTCTAAGTTTCCTGGTATAAGAAACTTACAGTAATATTTTTCTATTTCTTTCCTCCTGACATTTATGCTACTAATGTTATGCATTTTACTTTTATATATATTTTAAAACACAACATTCATGTATCTTTTAAAGAGATTTAATAATAAGTAAAAATCATATATGTTTACCAAGTAGTCATCATTTCCAATGTTCTTTATTTTATTGTGTAGGTTCATATTTCTACACAGCAACATTTCCTTCTACCTAAAAGACCTTTTAAATATTTCTTATAACGTGGGTGTGCTGGTAACAGATTCTTACAGTTTTTGTGTTTCTGAAAATGTTATTATTTTACTTTTGCTTTTGGAAGATAATTTTGCTAGGTATAGAATTCTAAGTTGACAGTTTTTTTCTTTCAGTACATTAGAAGTGTTGCTCCAATATGAGTATATATTATCTTCTCATTTGTATTATTTCTAATGTGAAATCTGCTTTCATCCATATTTGTTCCTCTGTACAATTTTTGTATTATTACTACTTTGAGCAATTTTATTATGATGTACCTTTGTGTGTTTAACTTGGTGTTTCTTGTGCTTAGGATTCACAAGGCTTCTTGAACCTGTGGGTTTATGGGTTTCATGACATTTGGAAACTTTCAGCAATTATGTCCTCAAATATTTTTCTGTAGTCCCCACTCTCTTCTCTCCTCTGGAGATTCTAATGATATGGAGCCACTTGAAGTTTTCCCACAACTGACTGATGCTCTGTTCATTTTTTAAAATGTTTTTCCCTTTGTTTTTATTATTATGTCATCAAATTCACTAATCTTTTCTTCTCTGATGTCTGCCACAAACCTCACCCACTGCGGTTTTATATCTTATACTTTTTTTTTTTTTTTTTGCGGTACGCGGGCGTCTCACTGCTGTGGCCTCTCCCGTTGTGGAGCACAGGCTCCGGACATGCAGGCTCAGCAGCCATGGCTCACGGGCCCAGCTGCTCCACGGCATGTGGGATCCTCCCGGACTGGGGCACGAACCTGCGTCCCCTGCATCGGCAGGCGGACTCTCAACCACTGCTCCACCAGGGAAGCCCTCTTATACTTTATAATAGCCATCTTTTGAAGTTTTATATCTTGTATGTCTCTGCTTAACTTTTTGATCATATAGAATGCATATTTAATAGCAATTTTAATATTCCTATCCACTAATTCTAAATATCTGTGTCAGTTCTGAGTCAGTTTTGATTGACTGACTGATCTCCTCGTTATTTATAGATTATATTTTCCTGCTTTGCACGCCTGGTAATTTTTCACTTGACTCCAGACATTGTAAATGTTGCCTTGTTGAGTGCTATGTATTTTGTATTCCTAAAGTATTCTCGAGTTTTGTTCTGAAACGCAGCTAAATTGCTTGCCAATAGTTTGATACTGCTGGTTCTTGCTTTTAAGATTTTGTTAGGTGGGACTGGAGCAGTGCTCAGTCTAAGGCTAATTATTCCTCACTACTGAGGTAAGACCCTTCTGTGTACTCAGTCCAACGTCCTGTGGATCTTGAGGTTTTCCAGCCTGGCTGGTCAGATCAAGCTCTGTTTCCAGCCCTGTGTGAGCACTAGGCTCTGTTTCCTTTAATCCAGTAATTCTCAATTAGAGAAATTTTGCCTTACCAGGGACATTTGGCAGTGTATAGAGACACTTTTGGTTGTCACAACTAGAAACTGGGGGAATGATGAGTGTCACTGGATGTACTGGGTAGAGGCCAGGGATGCTCCTAAACATCCTACAATACACAGGACGGCCCCCACAGCAAAGAATTATGAAACCAAAAATGTCAGTAGCACTGGGATTGAGAAACCATGCTCTAATCCTTTCAGGTGACTCTCCTCAGTCTCCTGGAGTTACTCCACATGCTGTGCTAATCACTGTTCTACAAGGGGGACCCTCTGTAAATCTCTGGAGTTCTCCTCTGTGAAGCTGTCTCCTCTCCTGTGCTCTATCTTGTAAACTATAGCTACCTTATTCTCCCTGGACTCTCAGGTCTGTCTCTTCAATGCAGGAAGTCTTCTGGATCTGCCTGGGTTCTCTCTCCCTGCATCAAGGCTTAGAAACTTGCTCAGAGCAGTAAGTTGGGGAGAACTTAGGCTCACCTCATTGATTTCCCATTTGTCAAGATCACTGTCCTTTGTTGCCTGATATCCAGTGTCTCACAATTTGTTGTTTCATATGTTTTGTTCATTTTTGTTGTGGTTTCTGGTGGGAAAGTAAATCCCAATTACTACTTCTTGGCCAAAAGCTCAAGTCCTTTTTAAATGTACTTCATCTTGCCTTCCCTTACCTGTTGACTTGCCAGTGTGCTACCTTCCCCTCTTCCAGATTGGTAACTATGGAAGTACATAGTAATCTTCCAGTATGCATGCCCAAGAGCACCTGTGTGTGCACAATATACAGATACACAGCCCCTGCTATAATAAGCTACACCTCGCTCACCTTCCTCTGCACTGTTCTTGCTGCTTCTGGGATTCTTTTATGGCTCTTGAATTTTTGAAGTAGTTTACCTAACAAGTACTTTAAAATTTCAAAAAGTAAAATGCCCTTGGCCTAAGAAATCATATGCCAGTTTTAAGTTTTACTTGATGGTAAATGGCTGAAAAAGATGCCCTGGAGAGAACTGGTCCTTTTGGCAACACTGGCCTTAGGCAGAATTGTTAAGTAGGTAAAGTATTTCTTCAGGGAGCTCCTAGATTCTCCTGCCGACCTTCCCCTCTTCCAGAGCCCCTGAGTTCTCTCCTCTAATGCCAGAGCATGTGCTGATTTCAATTTTTTTTAAACATTTGGTGTCATTGATTGATAACTTACATTTTCACTCTTCTTCAAATATTTGAATTTCATAGACAGCAAAGCTTTAAGGCAGATAGCTAAAATTGATTTTAACTCTTTTGATTGGAAGTGGCTGCTTATAGCACTGTGTTGAGAAGGTGACTCAGCAGAAAAGAACAATGATTGATTAGTGATGTCTGCACATACAAACATAGGATGTAAGAAATTTTCCATCCCTGCCCTAATGTAGAAGTGTTCATTCTATTGGAAAATTTCCAAGCACTAGAAATCAAGTGTAAAAAAGACTTTGGGGGACAACTGAAACTCATTAATGACCTTGCAACAGCCCAATCAGGGCTGTTGTGTAGCATCACATAAAAAGTTGAGATTGCTTTTTCTAAGTGTAACAAGAATCTAGTGAAATATCATAAATAGAATATAATGCCATAGAGGTCTTTTATACCAATCCTTTAGTGTGTGTGTGACCTTAGAGAGTATTCCTTTTCATTCCCACTTTACCTTTTAACCATCTTCTTTAGGGCTCATATAGTAACCCATGCAAAGTAAGCATTTCCAGAACCACTGACGTATTTCTCTCATACATTACTGTCTTAATAAACTGAAAGATCCACTAAAGCCCCAGATGTTTCACTTATTTGTTTCCAAGCTACTTGATGCCTAAGTAAAATGACAAGAACCTTCTAAAGCAGAGAGGAATTCATTTATTTCTGTTTATCTTTCCATAACATGAAAAAATGAGGTACATACTGTCTTCTGTGATATAGAATCATGGGAAGGATAAATATACTAGATTGATCTTTTAAAAAGTCTCTTATAAAGGTGAAGCTTGTAAAGGAAATTAGCAGAGTGCTTACTATTACATACCAGGCACTGTGCTACATTTTCACATACATTGTCTCATTAATCCTTATTAAGACTGTTAGAGGGAACAGTAGTATCATCCCCATCACTATAGGTCATCTGAATGTCTCAACATCCCACTAACCTATAGGTGTGTGAATAAGATCATGGTGATATTAATACCTATAAGTTGTTGGTTCAGAGGCTCCACCTGCATTATTTGAAGTCCTCGGCACTCTCCTTACACTGGCCCCCGGGGATTTCTGGAGGCATCTCTTCTCCGTGGTCATGATTAGTCAACTCATGTACTCCTGTTTCAGCATCCCGAGAGGTACCCTCTGCCAGCCAGCCACCCGAGGAAGGCTCTGTGCCCCTGCTCTGCTGTCAGGGCCTTTCTTGGGAATGTGGTTTCTCTGTCTAAAGTGCCTTTCCTGGTGCTCTGATGTTACATACCCCATGTTACTAAATTATACTAGGCTTCCTTCAGTCTTCAGCTCTGATGAAGATGCATTGCACCCTTGCAGAAATGGAAAGAATATTTTTCTCCTCAACTTTCAATAGGAATTTGGTGCTTCATACTCTGAACTACACTCCTTGTTCTCCAAGTGTAAAAAAAAAAATCCGTTTTGAAAACAACTCCCTTAGCTTCTGTTTATATCCTTTCTCACCTTGTGTGGCCCAAAGAAGATAACTTACGCCATTTCCCATTCTTCTAATATCAGGTTCTCAGCCATAAAACTTCTTCCTTACAGATCTCCTTTCCCTCATAGAGGTTAGCTCATGCAAATAAAGGTCTGGGGAGGAGGGGACCAGCCCCCCAACACAGCATCGTGACCCCCAATGCTAAAGCCCAGTTTAGGTTACAAATATTAATAGTTGAGGAATCCAGGGAAGCCCCATAGTTTCTTCTTATGAGTGAGGCAAACTCTCCCTGAGGCTCCCAGAAGATCATCTCATAGGTGAGACTGGGGTCGCAGCCTACCCTCAAACTGAGATCACTTTGAGACTCTAGGATTACACACAATTTACCCCTGCGTTGGGGATTGGGTCCCCAACGTTGAGAGGTGGTAGCTCAAAAACCTCAGGCTTCTGTTAACAACAATGATGTGGGAAATGGACGG
This sequence comes from Stenella coeruleoalba, assembly GCF_951394435.1. Lineage (NCBI taxonomy): Eukaryota > Metazoa > Chordata > Mammalia > Artiodactyla > Delphinidae > Stenella > Stenella coeruleoalba. The sequence goes on from NC_137160.1 coordinate 48,428,206, forward strand.
AGGAAAGGCAACATACTATGTCTGCTACACAAGTACAGTAGGAAAGAAATCAAACCAAACGAAATCAAAGTAAAATTCTCCCAGCTATCACCAGTGGTTCCTTTCCCCAAAAGTAGCCAACTTAGCACTTTCTGTGTATCTATCCTTCCAGTAAAAATCTTAATTTATATAATAAAAATTTTTATATAATAAATAAAAATTTATAATCCCCATACATATGCAACTGCCATTAAGTATGTATATAAGTGAAATCGTACTACACAGGCTTAAATATCTCTGAGATCTTCCATATTAGCAAAACAGATATGCAGTATATTGTTAATGTGTCATAACATTTCATCCTATGATTTATTTAGCCAATCCCCTATAATGGGCATTTAGATTATGTCCAGTTTTTGTTGCTAAAACTTTTAATATTAAAGAAGATGCCTTGTTGGGTCTTGCTGGAAAACTAGTTATATTTTGAGAACATAGTCATAGTGTAAATCCTTATGGTGGAGCTGCTTGGTCATTTCCATTTTTAATATAGATTTCTGAATTACTCTTCAAAGGGAGGCATCAATTTATATTCACTCCAGCAGTGCAGGAAGCTGTTTATTTGCCACCATCTTACCAACCCCGGATATCATCATATTGTTTAATTTTTCTCAATATTTTAGATGAAAATTGTATCTTACTACAGTTGTACTCATTTTAAGCACTTTCACATCTGCTCGCATCACTTCCCTGTACTGACTTCATGGATACTTTTCCTTTTGCTCTCAGTGCCCAGGTTTGCTGTTTTAACGTGACCTGTGTGCAGCTGCATGACTGCTTAGAGCTCCAGGGTCATTCCGTCTGCTTTCCCACTAGTACTCTCCATTCTGGACACCCTCCTCTATGTGAGTTGGAGGACATGATCTTTTACCCTCTGGGGTCTTTGCTCCTGGTGTTTTCTGTGCCTAGAACACTAACCTCTTCCCCCAGCCCCGCTCACACCTATTCCGTCTTAGCTGCCTACCTTCGACTCATTCTCCCTATTTCACCCTAAATGCTGCTTCTTCAGGGAGGACTTCTCTGGACACCTAGTCTAATTAGGTTCTCCTTGTTATATATTCTCATTGTACTTAATAGTGCATAGTCATTGCACTGAATGCGTATACGGTATAATGTTCATGCAATTACCTTTTACAGTATCTGTCTCCTCACCAGACCACAGTCTCCAAGAGGCACCTCTGTCCTGTGGGTTGCTGCATTCTTCACGCTCAGCACATTATCAGGCACACACACATCCCAAAACATGGACCATCAAGTGAGAACAGTGGGGATGGGGCGAGAATCAACGGAAGCTGAAAAGACTTGGGGAAAAAATCTGCTAGAATCTATATGCAAGTGCTGTAGAAAATTTTCCATCGAAAACGATTCTTGAGACTTTCTGTGAGCTGGACCTTCGTTGAGTGGCTTGGGGTCCATAGTCACTCTGGATGAGGAATAGTCTGAGCACAGAAGTACTGCCCAGCACTAGGAGACCACAGTATAGACTAGAGGTTAACTGCAGTCCACCAGCAAGTTGAAAAGAGGTGTAATTTTATTGCATAATTCAAATTAACTTCCAGAGGTTCAGCTCCTTTGTGCAAGAGGAAGCAGAAACTTATTTTTGCCCAGCCTGGGGTTCTCACCTACTTCCCGGAGTTTACTAAGCTCCAAGGGGCTCGTGGGGATGGGCTCATGTGACCCTTGAGAGACTTGTCCCTTTTCTCATTTGATTACGAGCACTGCACCACAGTGGTCATCACTATCACATCCCCATTACTGCTGGCAGCCCCTCTTCCAGCCAGCCAGCTTCCACCATGCATTTCCTGCTTCATGGCAGAGCGCAAGAATCTCCTCAGGGCTCTTTACGGCCCCACCAGCCTAGAGCTGGCAGGCGACCGCTCCCTCTCTGGAGTCTTGCTGTGTCCAGGGGGAAGGGGCTTAGCCAGGAAGGAGGGTGAGGCGTTTCTCTGCCCCAGTGGCATCCGCACTTGAAGAGCCCCTTTCTTTGATAGCCACTGAGCTCTCCACTCCCCTCCCCAGACTAAGGGACTCTTTTTCTCAACCCAAAGGAAAATACCTGTTTTTCTGAATCTGATGCTTTACCTCTGTCCCAATTCTCTAAATTATCCAAGAGTTTTGGCTTTTGGAATGAAAAAAAAAAAAAATCCAGAGACACAGAGTCTTCTTTCTGCTTTAAACCCTGTCATACCCTTCCTCTGAGACCATGAACTCAGGCCGTTAACCTACTGGACAGTGGTATGAGGGCAGTCTGGTAAGGGAAAGGGGGAACTTGGAGGAAAAACAAAATAAAACAAAACACTGGCTGCTCTTTCAAAAATATTATCCTGGCATCCATTCCAGGAGGGGGCAACTAACACACTAAATGCAACAGAGAGGTTGAGAAGATGAGCATTCTTAAAGATCTCCAGGTTTCTTTCCATTAGTGAATGACAACAATAACAAAGGCACCTTATATGGTGTACTGATAAATGTGGCGGCCAGATTTCTGGAGATTAAAGGGGTTAGAGAGATTATTCTTCCACACACCCTAGATCTCTGTTGTAATCTATTTCATTTGGTTTCAGCTCCGTGAAGATGAAAAAAGCAGTACGAAGCAAGGCTTCTTTGCTTGTTTCTGCTAATCTTCCGTAGGGTAAAAGATAACAACACTCAAACAATATTGAGGCCAAAGAAGAGGATAAAAATCCTGTGTAGAAAAGAGTACAAATTACCACTGTGTGGAAAAGCATACAAAAGAGTCATATAAAAACATATTTAGCAATTTTTAAATTATGGTTAATTGATCCAGTGAAAACTGTGGTTCTTCTGAAGTCATTAAAATGTGTCACATAAATGAACATTTAATAAGATTTTTTAAAAACACATCTTTCGCCACACAACCCATGAAATCACTGAAATTTTTTGTTCCTAAAGTACACAAGTCTGTGTACCATTTTAATTTGATTTTAGCAAACATTTATTAAGCTTCTACTACACACTGTGTGTAATACTTTCACATGGTTGTCTCATTTAATCTCTACCATAATCCAGTAAAGATGGTATTATTATTCCCACTTTGCAGGGGGAGACACTGAGGCCTAGAGAGTTTCAGGAATTTGCCCAAGTCACATAGATTAAAAAGCAGTGAATGACCATTCAAAGTTGGGTTTTCTATCTCCAATTCCAGTGTACATTCCACCATATCGCTCATATAATATCAGTAATGTGGTAGTCTGTAAAACCAGGATTTCAAGTGAGTCTATAAAAAATTAGAAGTGAGAAAAGAGTAAGTGGAGATTGCTTGATAAAGACCTTTGACATTTAAAGGAGAGAGAAAATTTGAATATAGCTCCAGAACAAAGGGACCTGAGGGGGCTTTAATGAAAGACAGTGGTTCTCAAACGTTAGCTCACCAAAACCACCTGGAGGGCTGGTAATAAATAGGACTGCAGGACTCCACCCATGAACTTCTGAATCAAAGGTCTGGGGTGGGCTCAAGAATTTGCATTTCTAACAAGTTCCGAGGATGCAATGCTGCTGGTCTGGAGACCTCACTTTGAGAACCACAGTTTTAAAAAGTGGAGTGTTTGCACGTTTGAAAAGCAGAATGAAGTGAGTCAAGATAGAGAAATGGACTACAGATGCTGGGGTGGGGACAGATCTGAGAGAGCAGAGGTGGTGGGAGAGGATAGAAAAGTTTCAGTTGATGACGTCAGCTTAAAAATTAGGACGAAGATCCGTCCATCTGAGAAAGAAGAGAACAGAGAAGATGAATATTGAGCCAGAGGAAGGGCTGAAGAGGAAAGATGTGGACGCTCACCTGGGTCCTCTGGTTCTCCTTTGGTTGGTTGTTCTTACGTGTTGATATCAGGAAAGGTAAAATTGTTTCCCTAGTTGGGAAGGACTCATCAAGAGAGTGGGGAGGGCCCAGAAATCAAAAGAGTGGATGTGTGCTGGGAACCTACAAGGGTATTTAAGTGGTTCCTGAGCATCAGAGAAGGGCTGGTTGAAGTTTAAGGAATCATCCTGGGTGCCTGCTCTCCTCCATGAGATTGCACGGTCTGGTTCCCAGCCCAAGAGAATAGGGTGCATTATTCATTATTACATTTATTTTACAGTAGGGTGTGATGGTTCATTTTATGAATCAACTTGACTGCCTAAGAGAGAGCTGATAAAAATTATTTCTGAGTGTGTCTGTGAAGGTGTTTCTGGAAGAGATCAGCATTTGATTCAGTAGACTGAGTAAAGAGAAGCACCCTGAAGCAATGTGGGTGGACATCATCCAATCCACTGGGGGCCCAAATGGAGCAAAAAAGCAAAGGAAGTGCAAATTTTCTCTCCTTGAGCTGGAGCATCTGACTTTTCCTGCCCTGGGCAGTTGGTGCTTCTGGTTCTCCAGCTTTTGGACTTGGACTGAATTATATCACAGGCTTTCCTGGTTCTTCAGCTTGCAGACTCCAGATGGTGGAACTTCTTGGCCTCCATAACTGCCTCAACCATTTCCTATAATTAAGATCCCATTGGTTCTGTTTCTCTGAAGAACCCTGACTAATACATAAAAATAAACTTTGCTAACACTGATTTTAGATATTTGCTTGGCCGTTTCTGTTTCACTCACCCATTGAAAATGAGATCAGGGAACATCACTTACAAATGAGATTAATTCACTTTAACAAATAGACATAGGAAAAAGGGAAACTTTAAACCAATGCTTTTTATCATCACTCACACATATGCAAACACAAGGCCCAGGTTCACAGCCCAAACTGAGATAGAAGCTGGATGTGCAGTGATCATCAAAGTGTGAAAGGTCAAGCTACCCAGGGTCAGGCGGTGGGGAAGTGGGGAGTGAGGTTGGTTAAGCAGCCTCATCTCTATGACAATGCACTTACCTCTGGAAATTTCCTGAAGCCCTCGGTCAGTCAATTTTTGGACCTAGTAGAGAGATGCTTCCACATGGGTGCTCAATAAACATGTATGAACGTTACCATTCTGGTAGTATTTGATGAACAACTACTCAGTTTCAGGAAGAGTTATAAGCACTGGGGGGAAGTAGAAGTAAAGTATTGTCCCTGCCTTGGAACAGCCCAATGTCATGGAAGAGACAATACATAATAGAAATGTGTAAAATGCCACATGCCTGGCAGGAGGAGGGGACACTCGATTTTGAGGGGAGACTTGAAGGAAGACCAGAAGTTCTGCAGAGAAGTAGGGGTAGAAAGAACAGCCTTAGCCATTGGCAAGGAGTTAATGGAGTGTTTGAGGATCATACACTTTTATTTTCTTGGGGGAGATGGAAAAATCAAACTTTCCTGATCATCTGTGATTCATCTAGAATGACACTGGGATATGTTATCTCATTTACTAAGCACAACAACCTCATGAATCCATCTTAAAGATGTGGAGATTCTAAGATGTTCCAAATTTATAGGAAGACAGAGGAGCCCAGACCTGGAACAGAAGCCTCTAATAGCTTCTGTGGAAGCAAAGCTAAGAAATATATCCAAGTGTCTTACTTTTCTGTGTTTCCACTTCTTTATCTGACAGTTGAGAACACAAAATTTACCTTGAAGTGTTGTTGTGACATTAGCTCTTTCATAAGTGTCTAGTCCCTTCCCCGGCTCCCCGTCCACACTCAGGGAATAGTAGCTATCATCCTTCTGTGTCGTCCTCTTCTCCTTCTCCTTCTCCTTCTTCTTCTATTATTACAAACTTGCCAAAGGTCATGCAATAAGGATGAGAGCTGTGATTTACACCAAAGTTTCTTTGGACTCTAGATGTCCTGCCCATCCGAAGCCTGTGCTTGTTCCTGTGCTGATCTAAAGCTATCTGTTAAAAGAGTAAAAGAGTATAACACTTGTCACTGACCTCAGCCCCAGGTGGGAGGCAGCATGATTTACTAGAAAGGGAATGAGTTTGGGGATGTGACAGATCTAGAGTTGAGTCCCCATGTCATCACTTACAAGTTGTGTGACTTTGGGCGAGTGTTGAACCTCTCCAGTCCTTTTACTTACCTGAAAAATGGCAGACAGTCCTGCAGAGTTGGGGCGAGGACACCTGAGATCATGTCTGTGCAGCATCTGACTGAACAAGGGATGGATTCCTCTGACCTTCACCAGGTTCATACAGAAACTTCTGCTCTGGCTTCTTCTGAGCCTCCCCTACAAGGAATGGACTATACACTGGAGGAAGTTTCCAGCCCAATCACAGAAATGACGCTAAACTATTTGGAGAGTGGTTACATTTTCATTCCTGTAAGATTCTTTGTGTACGTGTCTCAAGGTAGCTGATGAAACAAAGGAGAACATCCTTCATCCTTGCTTATCCCTACTGTCAATATTGTTCTAAAATTCAAAAAGGACTAGAAAATCTTCTAGAAAATTGACTTCCATGAATGTTACACTAGTGGGATCATTTCTAAAGGACTGATTAGGATTCAGGCTAATGTTAAGAGTGGTAAACAGTACACCCAGTTGGGTATTAGTAATGCCTACTAGTTATTCCAAGGGCACTAAAGTCAGTTCCTCTGCTCCCTATAGCCTGACTTTAATTCCAGACAAGCTGTATATATGCACTGATCCTTAGGTAACAGAAATTGGACAGGATTCAGCATTTTTTTGTCCACTGGACAATTCATGTGTGCCAGAGTCATCAGTCCCCTGAAAGCGTATGGGAAGTGTGGAAAGCTTTTGCCCAATAAGAATAAGCAAAAGAGTACCTGATCCTATCTTCCAGAATGTGCCCAAATGCTTCAAGGAAATGTCCAAACAGGCCATGTACTTCAAGGCTTGGGATCATTTGAAATTCTTTAATCTTTGTGCCTTTTCATGTGAGAATTGTCATCTATTTACCACCTTATGTTCTTTGATAAGTTGTTATGTCCAAATACCAAAACTGATATTTTGTTTTTTATTCTCAGATAAGAAATTATAGAATAAAAACATTATAAAATATCCTTACTAATAGGTAATATACATAATAACATGATGCAGGCTATGCTTCTTTTACTGAGAGATATTTCAGAAATAAGACAAAAAATACCATGCAAATCTCAGAAATATTCATAGCTTATGGGGTGAATTATTCCTGGGCTCTTGTATGATTTGTTGACTGAATGAGGTAACTGTGACAAGCATACATTAACTCACATCCTTAATTTTTGAAAATCAACAGAGAAACAAGGAAGCTAAGATGATTTAAATCCCTTTACGCAATGAAAAAAAAATGCTTTTATTCTTCTTGTGTTCTATGTCTTATGATACAAATGCTCCAAATAATTTCCTGGATAATGTTTATCTGTGCATGAGTCTATATAATAACTTTAATAAATTTCTAAGGACTGAGCCCCAAGCCAATGGAAGGCAAGTCGTAATGCAGGGTCCACACTGACAGCTCATCAGAACAGGCCAAGCTCCGTTTTCTGCTTGGATGTCATCGTTCTGTGACTATGAAAGCATAAAACTGGAGACTGTTCCAGCAGGTCATAGTCGCTACAACTTGCTCAAACAGAAATAAAACAGCTTTTCATGCTTATTGATCTTGGACTTTTTGCCATTTTTATGCTCTGTTGACCTGAAGCTCGGTAAGGATGTGTTTTGTAAAAGGAGCTGAAACTTTTCTTTCTCAGTAGATGAGACATTTCACATTCTGGCTGTGTGCGAAAAAACAACTTCATTTTTTTTTTTTTTTTTTCAAAAGCATTCTCTCTGTGACGTTAAGAGTTGATCTTTAAGTAACACATGTGGTATTAGTTTTTCTATTTTACAATAATCACATTATTGCAGACATTTTAATAGCTGTAGAGGTTGCTATGTTTTAACATGATTCATGGTCCTTGACAGCACTGTGTCTGAAAATCCCCCAGGAATGCAAAATACAAAACTCCACACACGTTCAAATTTTACTGCCTGCAGCTAAAAGAAGGGAAAGAACTTAAAACTGTTGAAACCCTTCAACTTTAAAAGCATTAATAGATGATCCCAGGGGATTAAATCTAAATCTTAATGTGTAAAAATCAAGTTAATAACCAGAGAGATTAATATGGCTGCATTTGATTATTGTGATAATGCAAACAATTAGTACTGCTAAAGTGAGCTGTATTAGCCTCCTCCTAGCCCCTCAAACAGCAAGGCACTGGAAACAAATGGAAATAAAACCTTTTTTTTTTTTTTTTTGCGGTACGCGGGCCTCTCACTGTTGTGGCCTCTCCCTTGCAGAGCACAGGCTCCGGATGCGCAGGCTCAGCAGCCATGGCTCACAGGCCCACCCACTCCGCGGCATGTGGGATCTTCCCAGACCGGGGCACGAACCCGTGTGCCCTGCATCGGCAGGCGGACTCTCAACCACTGCGCCACCAGGGAAGCCCAGAAATAAAACATTTTACCTGCAGATTTTCTGTTGGGTTTTCTTTTTTCTTTTCCTTTGTCTTTCCTTCACAGTAGCTGACTCATTTTTGAAATTTTATTTCAGACTAGAACCATCAAATCTTTTCATTTTGAAACTATAATTTCTATAAAATAGAAAGATTTGGCAGTCATCAAACATCATCAGTTTCATACTGTCAGAAAATTATTCATGATCACTTCCTTAATATCAATTACTTTATACATCTTCAAGATAAATGAAAACAGAAGGCTGTTTTTTGGGGGGGAGGGGGCGGTTTGAGGAGGAGGGGATGGGAACAAAGGAAAGGTACCATGTGAGGTATATAACATTGTTTTAAATTCTTAAGGTTTTTCAGGAGGTGATAATTGGCACCTTTATAATTGTTTCAGCTCCACATGGCATTTTTCTTGAAGGTGGTTTCCTGAGAAAAGGGGGCACCAGGTGTACCTGCCTGAGAGTACAGTATGTCCTCTCATCAGATAGGTTCCTACCCTTTCCTTCCTTCGTCTTGTACCAGAAAGAAAAATGGGCTGTGGGTTGGTGGGCAGTGGGAAAGAAATGACTGTAAACAAAGGAGTCAGCTTAAAAGGAGTAAGTCTGGCCATGTGAACAAATGGATCAGATGCTATGCCAACAATTAACTGATGCTAGAAAGATATCTGCCCTTCAACTGAAATTGAAGGAAAGAAATATAAGCCTTATTTTGAAATGCCAGATAACTATAAAACTTTGTGAAGCCTCAGCAATAAGCAGGCATTGTAGTAAGTAGAAGTCCATCTAAAACAGAACCATATGTGTGTGTGTGTATATATATATATATATATATATATATATATATATATGTTTTGGGGGAAGCTGGGTATTTTTCAGATCCTCAAAATTTTAAAATATTATTTTGCTACTTAAAGGTGAAGTTAAGGTAAAATGAGTGAAGAGTTAAGAAGATGTATTTTGAAGTAAATGAAAACAAAGGCAATGTCGAGAATGGACATTTTAGTGATTTATTTGGGGGAGGGGGCTCAGACATGTTCTGGCCTATGTCACTTGAAACCTTTTATTTCGCTTCTCAGTTCAGATCTGCGTTGTGCATCATATGCATGTCCCATTCGTTATTTTTGTTTAAGCAGCGTCTGCAGGGAGTTCCAAGGGACCATTTAATAAACTGCAGCAACAATGGAATATTTGTTCACTTTTCTTCGCAAAGTATCTGAGAAAAGTGTGTTCAGAGGTAGGGAGTGGGTAGTTGTCAGTAGGTGCTGCTCCCTGAGGCTGGCAGCATTGTGACAGTTACTAATATCAGTAGATTTAATGTGTTTAGTCTAGTTGTAGGGTTTATGATGTGTTTTTGATTTCCTGCTTCAGAAATGCATTTTGACTCGAAAACAGTGAGGCATACAATTCTTTTTCTTACCATACCACAGCCAGGAAATTGTTACCTTTGTACCCAATCTATATTACATAATAAGTTACCTGCATGCAATCTAAGATTCTTACTCCTTGGTTGTTCAATCAGTGTGTGAACACGAGCAAAAGATAATGAGTGAGGCATGTGAGCTTAGCAGATGCCGTCCCTACACCTAGGCTGTGTTCGGATTCACAAAGTGCATTTTCCTTTTATGTCTCATTGATGCTCCAGTTTGTCTTTATTCTCTAGGGACGGTGGAATTGTCTCATTGTCTTTTAAAATCTTTAACACTCTCTCTTGCTTTAGAACCAATTTGGAAAAGAATATTCAAACCACTGGCAAAACCTGAACAGAGCACTTTTCTCTTCATGTTCCTCTATACAGCAGTGAGTGGTTTATTCAGCTTTCTTTTCTTTGCAACTCTAAAAGATTTTGTCCCTTTTCTTTAATATCAATTTAAAGACTTCAAAGAGGCAAGAAAAAAACCCTCCCATTGGGCTCTTGCACTCTTCAGGGCTTTTAGTTTTGTCTTAACTTTGGCTTATTTTTCTGTTTCATGCTTTGTGATAGTCAATTCCATTTTTAACATGGAGTTTTACTTTATGGTGCATTATGTTAGGAAAACTTGGGATGCAGAATGGAATTACTATTATTTTGAAGTTTAGAAATCAGATTTATTTTAACCAAAGTTGTTTAGCAACTATACATGGATAATCATACTTATTCTTAATTTGGTGAAGGAAAAATAAATTGAAGAGAGATTTGTAAAAATAATTTTGCCAGGATGTATGTATACTTTTTTGTTTTTAAATTTTGTTTTAGTCTCAAAAGATTTTATTAGTGTACTTATGTCCTCTTTTCATTCATCAGTATATAAGTAAACAGAAATTGCAGAAAATATGTTGAAAAAGTGGTTAATGCACATGAGAGAAGAGTTTGCCTCTTCCACTCAAGAACACCCCCTTAACACTAGTTAACACTCACAAATCTATATGGATATAGAATAATTACATATTTTTAAAGCAAAGACAACTTTTTAAAATTTAGAAACTATAAGAAAATTTTATAGAAAGAGTGGAAAATGGGGGAAAAACCTCACAAAATCACTGCAATTCAGGGACAACTGCCACCACTTTTTATGTATTTCCTTTGTTCTACGGGAAAGAACATTAGACTTTTCACGTTAAAAACATATTTTATATTTTGTTATTCCGGAGTTCAAAAAGAAGAGATCTTGTTTCTTTAAAACAGAGGTCTAAAATCAAGCATGCCCGCAGGGGAACTGGGGGCACAGTCGGGTCTGTCTCTCAGTCACCAGGTCAGTGGGCTGCTGGGATGCACCCATCTTTCCAGGCACAAGAGGATTTCCCGCTGTTTTTCCAGGAGTGACCTAGAAGGAGGTTAATGATTCCAAAGAAGGACTTTCCCCTCAGGGAAAATTTAATCTTGTGACCTTTTTCTCTATCTGTCCATTTCTTTTAAGTCATAGACTCCCTTCATTTAACTTACATCAAGCTGTTTCATTTTCTTCAAAAACATGGTTGAAGTGACTTCTTTGCTTTCACTTAACCCTTGAACTGGGTGCATTTCAAAACGAAATTGCTGTGCAGTGGACAGGCTTAAAGTTCTCCTTGGCAATCTTTATATTTCTTTCAAAAAAAAATCACCAATCACTGTGAGAGCGGAGTCCCAAAACAAATGCTATTTGCATCACTCTTATAATATTCTTTCCTAGTGTCTGCGCTCAGAGGCACAAGATTCAGAATAAAGCACTGCTTGGTTAATTGATAAATTCTTTAAAAATATTGCTTGGGATTTGTGTCTATGTGTGACAGCTGGATTCATTGGTGTGCTCAGAGTGAGAAGATCATCGACAAGGAAAGTTTTAGGAAGAAATATGTAAAAGATGACAAAAGTCTCTTCAGAGAAAATCTAAGCTTATGAAAAAATATCAGCTTTATCTAGCCAGTTTCGGGTTTTTTCCCCTACCTGAAATATGCAGACTTAGTGGATCATATTCAGTGTCAGAATACAGTAAAATAAAACTATAATTATTTTATTATTCTCATGGGTTCAGACTCACGGGTGCAATGAGTTCTTGAGGGTAAAGTGAAAACAGAAACTGCCTTGTGCTCAAAGTTGTTAGTTTTTTAAAAACAACTTTTTATTCTGCAACAGACCCAGGACATTTTCTACGTGATCGTATTACTCAGTTTTACTGCCAACAGAAATTAAAATGAATATTTCTTAATTTTTAGCATTATAATGTTCCATTTTGGCAACACAGTAAATTTTTATTTCTGCCAATGTATAACACAACCTATGCACAGATTCTCTAGTATTTAAGGTACTATATTGCCCAGAGAATTCTATTTTTCCCCCTTGGGGTAAACACCATTCAGAGGCAGCTGAAGATGGAACAAACTACCAAAGAAAGCTCCAGCTTCTCAGTGAGTGGATTTCCGTAGGCTCACGCCTCATAAGCACAGACTGAGAATGTGCCGTGTTCTTAGCATTCTGCGTAAATGATAGCCAGGACCAGTCTTAGCGCTCAGCCTATCATGAAACTATGAAAACTGTTATCATCATGGGACAATTAAAGGCCAATTGTATGTGCATTGCTGTAGTACTGACTATGAGTACAGCAACAAGAAACAACAATAGCAATTAAACAATATACTTTTACAAAGTGTTTTTACATATACCATTATAATTTCTGCAAGTTATTTGGGGCTTCAATTTCTTGAGAATAATACCTTTTCCACCTTACAGGGTTGTTGAGGAAGTCTGATCATATGGAAATATCCTATGCCAGGCACTGTGCCGACTGCTTTACCGGTCAGGAAACTGAAACCCAGAAATCTTATATAATTTACTTAGGGTAAGTAAAGTAATTGAGTGGCAAAGCTGAGATTGTTTTACCTTCTTCTATCCTTGTCCAGTATCTGACATGGGTCAAATTAGCAAGTCCGAGACCAAGCTTACTGTGTCTCTGTCAACACTTGTTCTACCTTTGCTCCTTCTTAATTTGGTTGATGACATTTCTATTCCCCGATTTACCCAGGCCAGAGATCTGGGAGTCCTCATTTCTTCCTTCATTTCTCATCTAACCAATCACCAAGGCTTAGGTTCAATCTGCCGATCACCCCTGAATGATCTACAACTCTTATCCCTACTGGCAATGCACGTAACTCCAGTTCTGACCTTCACATGCCTGGCTTACTGTGACCGTCCCTAACTGGTCTCTGCCCTTTCTCTTGCCCCCTCCCCTATTCCCCACCATAGTGATCTTTTCTGACCCTATTATCCCTCTGCTTAAAGCCTTCAGGGCTCCGGGCTCCAGCCCCTGTCTTGCCTCCTAGTACAGCCTTACCACTACCCTCCCTTCACACTTTTCACCCTAGCAGTTCCAGGCTATTTCCAGTTCTCTGTTTGATCACATTTCCATCCTTTGTGTATTGTCCCTCCTCTGTTTGGAATGCCAGGCCTTCCACATTATCCGGCAAGCAAACTTCAGGCCATCCTTTAAACTGGGGTTCTTTCTCTTCTCTAAATGGTGTAAATCGTTCCATTCTCTATGCTTCTTAAGGATCTAGCGCATTCACCTCCTTTGCACTCATCATGCTGCAGTGAAATTACTAATTCATGTGCCTGCCTCCAAAAACTATGAACTCCTTGAGGGAAAGGATTTTTATTTCCTTGTGATTTTACACAGTGTCTGGCACATAATAAGCCCTCTATAAAATGTTTTTTGAATTCCAAGGAGTGGGTGGTCATCAGAGCTGAATGTCACAGATGAGTCAAGGAGGGAGAAGGCAGAGAAAAACTGATGATTCTGGAGAGATAGGGGTCATTGATAACCTCCCAAGAACAGAGTCCTAGAGAGGTAGTCATGGGCATGAGATAGAAATGTATCATCAGAGTTCTGGAATATAGGCTTAAGATCATGCAGATCTGAACTTTGAAATATTAAATTATTTTAAAATGGTGAATTATTTTTAATCCATAGTTGTCTATTAGAACTCTTCTTTAAAAGATATACATTTAGGTGGACTTCCCTTGTGGCGCAGTGGTTAAGAATCCACCTGCCAATGCATGGGACACAGGTTCGAGCCCTGGTCGGGGAAGATCCCACATGCCACAGAACAACTAAGCCCGTGTGCCACAACTACTGACGCCTGAGCATCGAGAGCCCGTGCTCCACAACAAGAGAGGCCACTACAATGAGAAGACCGCGCACCACAACGAAGAGTAGCCGCTGCTCGCTGCAACTAGAGAAAGCCCGCATGCAGCAAAGAAGACCCAGTGCAGCCAAAAATAAATAGATAGATTGATTAATTAATTAATTTTAAAAAAAGATATACATTTAAGTCTGTAATCTAGGAGTGCAAGTTGCTTTAAAAAATTTCTTTGGTCCTAACACTGTAGATTCAGTTTCAAAGTGTGCTCCTACTTCCAGTTTTCCAAAGTTGATAAACTCTCCGTTTATTCACCCCTCTCTCCATCTCAATCTCTCTCTATCTTTATATATATATATATATATATATATATTTCACCATATATCTATACTTTACAGTTTTATAAAATGTTATCAGGTGACTAGTTGCCCACCACTTAGACCATTGTAGACTGCTGAAGAATATAAATAATTTTAACCATTTGCAGAAACACTGGGCCAACCTTACAGTTTTTCAGACTGGCCCTGGAGAGTGCTGGCTCTAATCCAGCTGGCACTCTCCTCCCCAAGGAGGGGGCCGAGGCCAGGGGGCTGTGTCTACCAAAGAGGACCCCCCTTCTCCCATCTAATTCACATCAAGGCAGATGGGCTAATGCTGCCTTGCAGAAACCCCTCCATCATTATTTTATTTTATTTGCCTTTCCCCTGACCTGTCTCTGCTATGTTGGGTTTTTATTAAAGTGGAGTAACCGGAATTACAGCAATACTTCAGCCATAGACACCCTATGATTTCATATAAGGGTTTGCTGATATTTTCTAGTATTTTGTTGACTTATTGGGTGAAGCCACACAAAACATACTTGTGTCTCACTAACTACATTTCAAGTGTTAATGGCCACATGTAACTACTGGCTACTGCATTGGGCTGCTTAGAGAACTTTTCCATTATTGCAGAAAGTTTCCCTGGACAGGTGCTATTCTAGAGGGAGGAGACCAACAATAACAAACAAACAAATAAATGAACAAGGTAATTTCAGGTAGTGGCAAGTACAATGAAGAAAACAGAACAGAAGTGATGGAGTGGAGAGTCAGTGTAGAAGATACCGAATGCTAGCAAGGAGCAACCAGGCAAAGCTCTGGGGGCTGATTCTTCCAGGCAGAGAGCACAGTAAGTGCAAAGGCCCGGGGGTGAGAAGGAGCTTGGCATGTTTGAGAAATGAAAAGGTCAGTGTGGCGTGGGCTCAGGGGGGTGAGGGGTGGGGGGAAGGCAGGAAGTCAGAGAGGTGCAGGGGCCATTTCCTGCAGGGCCATACATGCTGTGGTAAGATGCCTGGATTTTGGTCTAATTGCAATGGGAAAGCAGTGGAGAATTTTAAACAAGAAGTGACATGACCCAAATTGTATTTTTGAAAGACTTGCTCTGGCCACTTGAAGCGGATTTTATAAAGGTGAAGTTCTCGAACTGGAGAGATAAAGGGATAAATATAAAAATGTTATTATGATAAAGGCATCTATGTATATATTTTAAGTTGTACATTCATTAGTGCTATATTTATATGCTATCCTCAAATCGTTTCTAAAAACCAGAACTTTGTGGGGACCTGTCTAAAGAGGTGAATACAGATTGTGTATAAGAAAGAAGAGCAGGGCTAAAGTTAAGGGGGGGGTGGATTTCTGTCTTATAGGAGACCCTTTCTCTCCTGTTCTCTATGGGGGTCAGTGGAGCAGCAAGAAGGTGGGCAGGGCGCCAGCAAGTGGATGAATGATGGAACATGGGGACTCAGCCCAGGCAAAAGACCAGGATCATTCTGGAGGAGCCTGAGAAAGTTTTAAACATGGCATTGGCCAAACAACCAGGGAGCAAATCATAAGGCATCACAAAAAGAGAGGACCAAGTCCTCTCTAAGTGTGGAAAACTGGCAGTAGAGAAGTTTAATATCTGAAAGAGAAAACGCAAAAAGGGCAACTTGTTGGAATGTGTATTCATTCTCTAGGTCTGCAAAGGTTCCAAAATTAAAAATAAAATAGTTAGCAAAGGAAAAATGTATCCCATGTTAAGTTTCTGATATGAGGAGTACTGAATGATTCATCAACAATATGGAAACACCAATAATGGCCCCAGTTGGAAGTATGTTGTACACATCTTTTGAAAAATAATTGGAAATGACTCTTCTGTTAACTAACTCCATGACTTGGAGCAAATCCCTTACCATCTGAGATTTTCTTTTTGTATCAGTGAGTAAGAGGCATAAGGTTAGTTCTCATGCCTCTAGATCTCTCTCAGGTATAAAATGATAGTTGATTTATTAAAATTCTAGAAAGTCTGGGTGAGTGTGTGTGTGTGTGTGTGTGTGTGTGTGTGTCTGTGTCTGTGTGTGTGTGTGTCTGTGTGCGTTTTAGAAGTGGGCCACTTTTCCAAAAGTTTCTTTTGGAAGAACAATATAGAAAGTAAGAAAAGAAGAAAAAAGAATGATAGAACTTGAGACTGAATTTTGTACTGCTAGCTTTAATTAAGTCAAGGGAAATAAACATTTACTTGGAAACAGTAGCTGGAGAAGAGAGATTTGTTTGGCTAAGGAGATACTGTGCCATCAGGTGTACTGAGAAACATAAATGCGAGAAAGAAAAGAATGGAATAACCCATTTATCTGGAAGCACTGCAGGTTCTGAGGTTGGCCACACATGTACTATATATTAATATATTAACCTAAGAAGAATTTAAATTTGGAAAAGCTCATGATTAGGGGTTTCAAGTACACAGAATAAGAGTAAAAGGGCAAAAATAATAAGCTGCATAGTATTTGCTTCTTATAAATGATGCACTTTCATGCCACCAGCCCATGTGATTTCTTTGTGCTCCTTCCTCTGGGCTGATACAGCCCTGTGCCCAGGTACCAGCAGTCACAAGCACAACACGGGCTGAATCTCAGCCTTCATGCATCCTCTAGTTAACAGCCCACAAAATCTTTGACTTTACTCAGCTACGTGCCTGAAATAATGTTCCCCATTTCTGTCTGGAAAAACCCTACTGACCCTTCTTGAACCCAGGTGAATGTTCCCTCTTCTGTGAAGCCTGCTTCAATCTTCTCAAGCAGGATCAGTCTCTCCACATTGTACTAAATTTTTGGTTTTTTAAGTTTTCCTTCTTTGCTGGGTCTTGAACTCCTTGGTGCAGAATTTCGGTTTGTTCTTTTTCGTCTCCTTGACACCTCATGCAGTTATAGTCACAGAATAAATACGTAAATAATTAAGCGTTGAATGCATGGCTGAAATTATAGTTGATAGAAAGCAAAATAGGCAGAAAAAGAGAAAAAAAATCTTAGAGAGTTCTTCAATTAAGATAGAGGTGCAAATATGAGGTTCAATAGAAGACTCAGAGAAAGAACTTTTAAGATGGTTGGGCAGAAAGAATAAAGCAGGTCCAAAGACAGAGAGAATGTGAAGAAGGAAAGAAAAATGGAGAAACCAGCAACTTGAAAGGTAGAGATATTTGGAACACAAGCACAGATGGGGCTTAGAAGGAGGAGCTCAAAAAAATTCCCAGAAAACAAGCAAAGGGGGTCATTAGTGGGATGTTCTGTCTCCACCACAAGGTTGGAAAAATAAGAGAAACAAGAAAGAAGTGAGGCCCAGGAAAATTGCAAGTGATAAATAAAGAAAAAATATAGATTTTGAGGATTAGGATGAGTTGGTGACTTTTTGTTGGGGCTGAAAATAAATAATTAAAGAATATAAGTAAGAGAAGAGAAAATGAATATTCACAATAGTTAGTTCCACAAGTATAGAGGTACCATTTATAAAACTTCATAGGAGGAAAAGCTCACATGACCCTTGGAAAACACATGTGACAGAGAGGGAAGTGCTATTCATTGGCTTTACAGTGGGTACCAGGTCTAGCACTAGGTGCTTTGTACATTTATTTCTTTAGACTAAAAGCATTAGTCTAGGCCTTTTCATACCTGAGAAAAGAAAACATATAAACATGCTCTTTTACTTCTTCACACATCTGACTAGAAAATGAACTATAATAGATGTCAAGTCGGGGGCAAGAAAGGAACCGGGGTTAACATTTATGCATGGACTGTTATGTTAGAGGATTTGTGCTAAAGGGGAATCCATATGGTAAGAAAGTTTAAAAAGAAAAACAAAATTACCTAAAAGAGAATACTAAAGCTTCTAAGGAAAGAGCTGTTCCTCTAATGGTGGGGGTTTCCTATTGAGTTTGGAAAGAATTAGTTTGTTCGATGCCATGACCATTTGTCATTTTTTGGCCCCCATCATCTGATTCCCTCCCTCTTTGGGGAAATGCCACTTTGGTGATTCTGGAGAGAGGTAGGAACTCACCTCCATCTACCAACAGGTGGGCAGACAGTCCTTTCTGCTGTGCACTGGCAGGGGGCACAGCTCAGCCAACCGATACCCTGCTCTGAACTTGAGGTCTTTAGGAAAGGACATAAAAATGCACAGTGGCAGCAGTGGAATCCAAAGTCCAGCAGTGCCCAAGTACCTTGCAATATGTCCTGACCAATGTCCCCAAGGGCTTTGACTAATTTTAGCCTCTCCTGGTGCTTATGC
This sequence comes from Stenella coeruleoalba, assembly GCF_951394435.1. Lineage (NCBI taxonomy): Eukaryota > Metazoa > Chordata > Mammalia > Artiodactyla > Delphinidae > Stenella > Stenella coeruleoalba. The sequence continues at coordinate 48,446,763 of NC_137160.1, forward strand.
CTTCTCTAAACATCCTTCTCTAGCCTGCCTCGGGTCTCTGAGCTACCTGTTACCCTTTCAGTAGATCGCCTTCCTGCTTAAGTTTGCCTAAATTAGTTACCAAGAAACCTGCCATAGACAATGTTTGTGTCCCCCCGACCCCAAATTCATATGTTAAATCTTAATGCCCAGAGTGATGGTATTTGGAGGTGGGGCCTTTGGGAGGTGATTAGGTCATGATGGTGGCTCCCTCATGAGTGAGATTAGTGCCCTTATAAAAGAGGCCCCAGGGAGATCCCTAGCCCTTTAACCACGTGAGGACACAGCAAGAAGATGGCTATCTGTGTACTAGGAAGCAGCCCTCACTGGACACTGAATCTGCCTGCACGCTGATTTTAGACTTCTAGCCTCCAGAACTGTGAGAAGTAAGTTTCTGTTGTTTTTAAGTCACCCAGTCTATGGTATTGTTACAGAAGCCTGAACAGACTAAGACAGAACTCAACTGATACAGCAACTTACTAGCAGTAGTGATTTAAAAAGTTTTAGAGAAATGGGAAGTTCTCATTAGATCATTTATTCAATAAATATTTTTTGAGCAAGTATTATGGTTCAGGCATTATTATATTATACTATACTAATATTGTATTATATTATATTAAATTATGGTCCTGAGGAAATAGAGCTGACTACTTCATTAGAACACTGTCACCACTTATACAGGCTAATGAAAGAGTCAGATATATAAGCCATATTTATAATACCATGTGTATTAGTTATCTCTTGCTGTGTAACAAATTACCCCCAAACTGAGTGACATAAATAGCAAACATTTATTATCTCACACTTGCTGTGAGTCAGGATCTGAGAGCAGCTTAGCTGGGTCTTCTGGCTATGGGTCTCTCACAAGGTTGCAAGGAAGTCTCAGGTAAAGGCTTGACTGGAGAAGAAGCCATTTCCAAGCTCACTCACATGGTTTTTGGCAGTGTTCAGTTTCTCATGGGCTATTTGCCTGAGGGCCCCAGTTTCTTGCTGACTGTTTGTCAGAGGCTTCCCTCATTTTCTTGTTGTGTGAGCCTCTACATAGAGCAGTTCACAGTATGGCAGGTGGCTTCTCTTAGACTGAGCAAGCAAGAAAAGCCAGAGAGAGGGGCGATTTTTGTTCTTTAAACTCAGAAGTAGCATCCCATCATTTTTGCCATATTGTATTTGTTCAAAGCCATTCAGTAGGTACAGCTTACACTCAGGGTTGGGATGACAACTGTGCATACCAGAAGGCAGGGTCACCGGGAGCTATTTTGGAAGCTGCCCACCACACCATGATAAACATGCACCACTTCCGTGGGTACTTCAGGCACATGGAGGCTAATGGTGGAGATCCAGGTAAGGGCAGGAAGCAGGAAAAAGTGGGTAAGGAATCAAGGAAGGCTTTCAGGAAAAAGTAAAACTTTAATGGAGTCCATGCAAAATGGGTTACTGAAAACGTTCCTTAAGAATAAACAGAGAAGGATGCAAGAAATTCGAACCCCTTAAGCCAACAGGTTACATCCTGTCAAATCTTCTGCCAGAATTTACACTGCCAGATTGCAAGTAATGTGTGTTAATAGCTGCTACAACACTCAGCCTGCAATAAACAGGAGACAGGGGAAAGGTACTTACTATATTCACCAGAAGGGAGATAAGTATAGAGTTTCTAGGGAATACCCAGGGGAAGGTAGTCCCCATAACAGGGCATGATTCAGTGTTAAACCATGAAAGTACAGGGTTTAACATCCAAATGCATGAGATGGAGATTAAGAAATGTGATTGGAGGAACTGGCCAATTTGAAGGAAGGTAAAAATCATTAAAGAAGAAAGATAAGATTGATGATGCAGGCATGTTTCTGTACCAGCAATATAAATCCATTTGGAAAACCGCACAGTGAACCGAAAGAGAGTCCATATATCTAGTCAATAAGAAAGAGGAAATAATCTCACAAGAACTCAGTTCATATGCAGTTGATGCATCAGAGGAGAAGGTAGATTGAGACTTCTAACTATAATGAATATTTGTAGAGGGTTAGAGTACAGAGTCAATAGAAAATAAATGCAGAAGCATGCTGGTAAGAAAGAAGAAAAAAATGGGGAAATTAGGCAAGGAGTCCCCTTTAAGATCCTAAGGGTATGTTTGGGAGAAAGAATCATTCAAGACAAAATTAAGAAGAGAGACTAGAGGAAGGCAAGGAGAAAATAAAAACCTGGGAAATATGGGGCGTGGGGTCCCTATGGAACTGATTCTGCCTCATCAAATGTTTTTAATTCCATTTTTTATACATAAGTTATAACTGGCAACCTCTGTTGAGACTGTTTTTTTATTGTCTTATGGAAAAGGAAGGCCAACATGATTAAAAGGCAATGTATTCTCTTCCCAGGGAAGGGGAGCTGGGATGATGAACCCAAGGCTTTTCTTCAGAGTGACATTTTTATGTTACAATTTTAATAAAAAAGAAAAGGAGGAAGAAGATTTGGAAAAATATTTTAGGCTTCTCGTTCCTTGCTTTGAATGATATCAGGAGGGTTCAGTGCCCTTTAAAAAGGAAAAGAAAAGTGATCTCTTAGAAAAGGGCAGGATATGAAAACAACAAAATAACAATACAAAAATGTTCATGTGGGGCATAAAGAGGAGGAATTTGAATACCCCAACTGGATAATACTATATAGATAACCTAAGAGAAAACTGTTTAAATAATGTAAGATTTGAATGTTATAGGAAAAAATGATGAAATAAAAATTGATGTATTTTGCAAATACATGGAGTTTCTAGGGTTTGCACTGGTCTGATAATATCAGTCAAAAAGAACAAATGTGGGTTTGGAAACCCACTGGCCAAAGAAAATAAGATATCTTTTTTTAAGGAAGGGACAATCCATGAATAAGGACCAAAGAACTATATATAAAAAGATTGAAAACCCTGATAGGAACTGTATGGTTAGGATTTTTCCTTTGAAAGAATATTGACACTCACCCGCTATGAATTGAGCCTGTGAGGGTCCCAGTGTTGAGGGTCAAATAATGTCAGTAGCATATGTCTACATAGTGTCAAAGGTGAGAAAAAGAACGATAACTCTTTCTCTCTTTCATATTGGTATCCACTTCTCCATTTATATTTTTATCAACCTGATGAATTTCTTTGGAAATTAGCAAGAATGGAGTTATGACTATGAACACTGAGAGGACCTCATATGGTCTAATAAATAAAAATAGGGAAAAACCGAGGCTAGGAAAATTTATATTCAAAGAAATTTACTTACTTTTGAATTTTGGAATTTTGTATTTATGAGAATGAAGCTATCAAAATTAAAAAGAGTGAATGGCACCTTCAAGATGGCAGAGGAGTAAGATGTGGAGATCACCCTCCTCCCCACAAATACACCAAAACTACATCTACATGTGGAACAACTCTTACAGAACGCCTATTGAACGCTGGCAGAACACCTCAGACCTCCCAAAAGGCAAGTAACTCCCCACGTACCTGGGTAGGGCAAAAGAAAAAAGAAAAAACAGACAAAAGAATAGGGACAGGACCTGCACCTCTGGGAGGGAACTGTGAAGGAGGAAAAGTTTCCACCACGAGGAAGCCCCTTCACTGGTGGAGATGGAGGGTGGATGCGGGGGAAGCTTCAGAGCCACAGAGGAGAGCGCAGCAACAGGGGTGCGGAGGGCAAAGCGGAGAGATTCCCGCCTAGAGGATCGCTGCAGACCAGCATTCACTCTGCTCACCTACCAGGGCGGGTGGGGGCTGGGAGCTGAAGCTCAGGCTTCGGAGGTCAGACCCCAGGGAGAGGACTGGGGTTGGCAGCGTGAGCACAGCCCGTGTCCCCTGCATCACTAGGCAGACTCTCAACCACTGCGGCACCAGGGAAGCCCATTGTTTCTGGTTTTATGTTTATCTTAGTTTAGCATTTAGACCTTATTATCATTGGTAGATTTGTTTATTGATTTGGTCGCTCTCTTCCTTTTTTCTTTATATATATATATATATATATATATATATATATATATATATATATGTGTGTGTGTGTGTGTGTGTATTTTTTCCATTTTCTCTTTTTGTGAGAGTGTATGTGTATGCCTCTTTGTGTGATTTTGTCTGTATAGCTTTGCTTTTGCAAAAAAAAAAAAAAAAAAAAATTGAAGGAGAAAATCCATATGATCATCTCAATAGATGCAGAAAAAGCTTTCGACAAAATGCAACACCCATTGATGATAAAAACCCTCCAGAGAGGACACATAGAGGGAACTTACCTCAACATGATAACGGCCATATATGACAAACCCACAGCCAACATCATTCTCAAAGGTGAAAAACGGAAACCATTTCTTCTAAGATCAGGAACAAGACAAGATTTTCCACTCTCACCACTATTATTCAACATAGTTTTGGAAGTTTTATCCACAGCAATCAGAGAAGAAAAAGAAATAAAAGGAATCCAAATCAGAAAAGAAGTAAAACTGTCACTGTTTGCAGATGTCATGATACTAGACATAGAGAATCCTGAACATGCTACCAGAAAACTACTAGAACTAATCAATGAATTTGGTAAAGTAGGAGGATACAAAATTAATGCACAGAAATCTCTTGCTTTCCTATACACTAATGATGAAAAATCTGAAAGAGAACTTAAGGAAACACTCCCATTTACCACTGCAACAAAAAGAATAAAATACCTAAGAATAAACCTACCTAAGGAGACAAAAGACGTGTATGCAGAAAACTATAAGATACTATGAATGAAATTAAAGATGGTAAAAACACATGGAGAGATATACCATGTTCTTGGATTGGAAGACTCAACATTGTGAAAATGAGTATACTACCCAAAGCAATCTACAGATTCAGTGCAATCCCTATCAAGCTACCAATGGCATTTTTCACAGAACTAGAACAAAAAGTTTCACAATTTGTATGGAAACACAAAAGACCCCGAATAGCCAAAGCAATCTTGAGAACGAAAAACGGAGCTGGAGGAATCAGGCTTCCTGACTTCAGACTATACTACAAAGCTACAGTAATCAAGACAGTATGGTACTGGCACAGAAACAGAAATGTAGATCAATGGAACAAGATAGAAAGGCCAGAGATAAACCCATGCACATATGGTCACCTATCTTTGATAAAGGAGGCAAGAATATACAATGGAGAAAAGACAGCTTCTTCAATAAGTGGTGCTGGGAAAACTGGACAGCTACATGTAAAGAATGAAATTAGAACACTCCCTAACACCATACACAAAAACAAACTCAAAATGGATTAAAGACCTAAATGTAAGGCCAGCCGCTATAAAACTCTTAGAGGAAACCATAGGCAGAACACTCCATGACATAAATTACAGCAAGATCCTTTTTGACCCACCTCCTAGAGAAATGGAAATAAAACCAAAACTAAAGAAATGGGACCTAATGAAACTTAAAAGCTTTTGCACAGCAAAGGAAACCATAAACAAGATGAAGAGACAACCCTCAGAATGGGAGAAAATATTTGGAAATGAAGCAAGTGACAAAGGAATAAGCTCCAAAATACACAAGCAGCTCATGCAGCTCAATATCAAAAAATCAAACAACCCAATCCAAAAATGGGCATAAGACATAGACATTTCTCCAAAGAAGATATACAGATTGCCAACAAACACATGAAAGGATTCTCAACATCACTAATCATTAGAGAAATACAAATCAAAACTACAATGAGGTATCACCTCATACCAGTTAGAATGGGCATCATCAGAAAATCTACAAACAACAAATGCTGGAGAGGGTGTGGAGAAAATGGAACCCTCTTGCATTGTTGGTGGGAATGTAAATTGATACAGCCACTATGGAGAACAGTATGCAGGTTCCTCAAAAAACTAAAAATAGAACTACCATATGACCCAACAATCCCACTACTGGGCATATACCCTGAGAAAACCATAATTCAAAAAGAGTCATGTACCACAATGTTCATTGCAGCCCTATTTACAATAGCCAGGACATGGAAGCAATCTAAGTGTCCATAGACAGATGAATGGATAAAGAAGATGTAGCACATTATATACAATGGAATATTACTCAGCCATAAAAAGAAACGAAATTGAGTTATTTGTAGTGAGGTGGATGGACCTAGAGACTGTCATACAGAGTGAAGTAAGTCAGAAAGAGAAAAACAAATACTGTATGCTAACACACATATATGGAATCTAAAAAAAAAAATTGTTCTGAAGAACCTAGGGGAGGGACAGGAATAATGAAGCAGACATAGAGAATGGACTTGAGGACTCATGGAAGGGGAAGGGTAAGCTGGGACGAAGTGAGAGAGTGGCATGGACATATATACACTACCAAATGTAAAACAGATAGCTAGTGGGAAGCAGCCACATAGCACAGGGAGATCAGCTTGGTGCTTTGTGTTCACCTAGACGGGTAGGATAGGAAGGATGGAAGGTAGATGCAAGAGGGAGGAAATATGGGAATACATGTATATGTATAGCTGATTCACTTTGTTATACAGCAGAAACTGACACACCACTGTAAAGCAAGTATACTCCAATAAAGATGTTAAAAAAATTAAAAATAGTAATATTGGCACTGTAGGCAGACAAGAATGAAGTGTCTATACGCAGTTAAAGCTTGGTTGATATGACATTCTCTCATCACAATTCTCAATTAGTTGATACCTCTGCATGTCTTAAGTACTGTGGTAATGAAGGTTTATAAATATTAATTCAAACTACCAAAAATTTATGAAGTTCCTTCTGAATCATCAAAGACAATTTAGGGGCTATTTGGTAAAACTTCACAGATAAGTGAGTTTATCGTATTCAAAATTCTTTGAAAAGTGTTAAAACATATAATACAGAGCATCCATTTGCAAGCTGCTGGAGAGCAAACAGTTTATTCTATTTAACTCTGAACAATTTCCTAACAACGTCTGAAGAAAATCCTTACACCTGGGCTTCCCTGGTGGCACAGTCGTTGAGAATCCACCTGCCAGTGCAGGGAACACGTGTTCGAGCGCTGGTCTGGGAAGATCTCACATGCCGCAGAGCAACTAAGCCCGTGCACCACAACTACCGAGCCTGTGCTCTACAGCCTGCGAGCCACAACTACAGAGCCCGCATGATACAACTACTGAAGCCCGCGTGCCTAGAGCCCGTGCTCCACAAGAGAGGCCACCACAATGAGAAGCCCATGCGCCACGACGAAGTGTAGTTCCTGCTCCCTGCAACTAGAGAAAGCCTGCATGCAGCAACAAAGACCCAACGCAGCCAAAAATAAATAAATAAAAAATAAATAAAATTAAAAAAAAAACCCTTACACCTAAAAATTCTGTTTTTACATCATGCCATTAGTGTACAATATAGCTTTTACTGTAACATTAAAAAGTCTATAGTATGAGCATCTCCCTTTTTCTGAAATCCCAGCTTTATAAGAACCACTGCTGTATTTCCATAGAATTCTAAAGTAAAAAAAAATTCTGAAAAATTACTTGAGATCAAATGAGAGTATGGTGTTTGCATTCTTTGAAAATAAGATTCAACAAAGGCATGATATAGATCATCATTTCTTTTAAAGAAGAGGAATTTTATTCATCTGTTTATTCTCCCGCCATTATATCACAGCAAAGGAGTATCTACATAATTGAAAAAATTAACTTCCAAATAGGGGGTGCTCACAGATGGTTACATTTTTCCTTTGTCATGTATAGCTTCTAACTTTTCAATATGAATTTTATTATTTTTATTAACTGTAGTTACCACTAATTGGTATAGGGTTTCTTTTAATTATCTCCGGATTTTAATGACCAATATTTTGGTTTTTGCAAACTTTAGTGTTAACCAGATATTCTGTTATTTTAGTAATAATTAAAATGTAATGATAATTGTTAAATTATGCCAACCAAAGAAATATATTTGTGCTCATTTGTACAAAAAATTAAATACAAAATTTTGAGGTATAAAACAAATTACATATTCTGTTTCAAATGTGTAAAATTAATTCACTTGTGTGTAATATCTAAAACTTTAAAAATACTTATCCATAGGCATCGTTATCTAGATACATATACCATAAAGGTTTTGTTTATTATACATTTTTTAAATGGAAGCAATATAATTTGCTATTATAAGAAATGTTATCATTCCTTCTTTATTTCATTATATATAAACCTTATAGCTCTGATTACAGTGATTATTTTAGCTTGTGCCAATAAGTTCTATTGGCACACTTAGCAACACTTAAAAAGATAGATTGAATTTTTATCAGTTGTTTTTATCCCTTATGATCTCTTTCAATGGTACATGCTCATTTTTTGTTAGTAGATCACTTACCTATATCCTTAAACGTTTAGAATTCTCAAATAAATACCATCTGGTTTTCCTAATATGCTGCAATCTGTTTTCTTGAGATGATGCCTCACCTTTTAAAGATATTTTCAAAAGTACCTTTTGTTACTTGCAAATATCATTCTAGTGTCAGCTCTCTCTTTTCTTTTCACATCTTCTATAGTAAAGAAAGGATCTTTCCACGATTTTTATTGTTTTAGTGGATCAACAAGGACCTTTGGGGTGGGTATAAAAGCCTCAGAAAGAAAAGATGACAGTGACAAACACTGAGCTTTAAATGTTTCTATACATGTTGTAATTAAATTTTAAAAATTTCACTGAATTACATTTGTGCAGTACAACGCAAATGATGTATACTGTGTACTTTTAAAATATTTCTTTCTTGATATAGTTCACCACAGAATAGAAAAGTACTTATGCATGTATATCAGAAATTTTAAAACGGGATTTTAATGACTCACATTATATGAAAGAAAAAAAGTCAAGTTAATGAGACTTAGTAAAAAACAGATTGAAAACAGAATTTATTGTTTATAATGGCAAAATACATCTGCTATATTTGTATATTTAGCACAAACTGTTCCATGTGAAGTTCTTAAATGATTCTGTAGTCAAATATTACTACCCATTTCATAGATTAAGAAAAGAGGTAGGGGTTGGTTATGAGTATGTGGGACAGATATCAAGTAACTTATTGAGTGGGAACAGATGGTAGTTTCTGTGTGATAAAGACACTCCTCCCCATACGTATCAGTGACATTTTGCACAAATGTTGGTAAACATAAATCTGTCTACAAATGTTAATTTAAAAGCCTCTTATATATTGTTCTAACTTTAATATGTGAATATTTTAGTATGTATATATGTGTGTATATAACACATATATATTGTTTTATATATAAAAACATTGATATTTTAAACATATACACATACATACATACACTTACACACTAGATTCAGATAGCTTCTGATGGAACTTCACCCCTTCATATATCTTTAAAAAGGTCCTTCTAAATGATCTTCCTTAAAAGAAAGCTTCTGGGAAATAACACAACATATTATTCAGGCAGATATAACACTTAGATTTGAAGTAAACTTGCAGTACCTAAAGAAATCTGGAAATAGTCTGTAGAAAAATCTCAAAATGTTAACATGAAAATTTTACAGAGTATGGATAAGTAAAAGAAAGTAAAACATATGTTAAGGATGGTTATATAAAATCCTGAATAGAGTGTTTTCTTTGTAATTGGTTTAGACTCCAGATTGCAACTTTGACACTATGACTTAAAACTTATCAAAGAGATTTATGTTTTGCTGCTGACATTTTAAATTGAAGATTTACTTGTACTGGTACGTAATATGTTTTCTGTAATTAATTCCTTTCAGGTCAGGTTTCATAGACACAGAATTCCTTTAACATTAATCTCTCCTTTAGCAATATCTTTATTGTTGGAATTAGCAGCTGAAAAAAAAAAGCTAATCTTTTTCAAATGAGTTTCCCCGTTCCAGGCATTATTTCTTTCACCAATGCAAGACTTTCTTAAAAGTGCAAAATATTTTAAAAGTGGATGCTATGAAGCCAGTGTTAGAAAAAAAAAAAAGCTGGAAGTTAAATCATGCATTAATAAGAAATGGAAAGTTTAATTATATATATGCTTAAGGTCTTAATGAAGGGGCTGAGTAATGGAGGAACTGTTTCATTTTAAATTATTCAGGTTATCTGAATAACTGAAATTTATAAGCCTTATGTTTGTCTTTTCTATTTATTCATGAAATGTTGCATAGATTACTTGGTGGATAGCACAACTTGATGGATAATGATGTTCAATAAATTGTTGAATGTATGACATTTTGATTGTAGCTTAATTTCTACTTTTAAGAATGAGAAGAATACATCTAAAAGTTGAGAGATAAGTAACTGAGCATATAG